>NC_080764.1:27651799-27954829 GCF_020826845.1 Diceros bicornis minor | reverse complement strand
CCTTGTCTTTTCTTGGCACTTTGCTAAGTGCCACAAAATCAAGGACTCGCTGCTTTTATGCCCGCATTTCAGAACTGGGCTCTTCTCCCACAGCCATTCCATCACCATGACCAAACTAGCCATCACACCTGCGATATTGATCTGGGCAGGTGCCCCGAGAAGAGCCTGTCCCAGTTGAAAGCAGGCCCTGAAGTTCTAGCCGCACATTGACTCAGCAGGACCCAGATGCTTCCAAAAGCCAGATGGGCACTGAGAGTTTCTAAACCCTCAGCCTGCAATCTTTTAACCAGATAATAGGCCCATCAGCTCAGCAACACATCCCAAAGTTTTCAGCTGGGCATTTCTCCATCTACTCAGGAGACAATAAGCTTTGTGGACACACAGATGCTCCAGAATCCATTTGGAATAAATTGAGCATGTGGCAGAGGAAGAGGGCAGGGGTTTGTAAGAATCACCAGCAGCACTTGGGGATTTGTTCCTTATTTGGTAGCCACAGCTCCTTTGCTTCTCTGATCCCGTGGTCCAATGTCAAATGATGGGAACTTCTCTCCAAGGATACCGCACACGCACACGCACACACTGCCAAGCGCTGTAAGTCCAAGAGGCAGCACTTGGCTACTCTGATCACTGGGCATTTCGCTGGCCTCTAGAAACGAGGTGGAACAGACACGTGGCATGCCAGAGCGGAGTCCAGAGCCTGGGGTGACCTTAGGAAGCCAACACCCCTTCCCTCAGGAGACACAGACCTTGAGAAAGGCGTGGAACGTGTGCTTGTGTTGAGGTTATCTTGATATCTGGGGGGCAGGATACCCCAACAGCCGGCTGGTTTACATTATTATTTTTATTATTATTATTTTCATAACTCCCTTGGACCCACTGTGGGCCCAGCCCATGTTGTCTCTCCATCTGGAATGTCCCTCTCCCTAAGTCGCACCCATCCTCGTCAGGGCTCACCTCCTCCATGCTGTCTTCCCAGGCCACCCGAGGCCTCACTGACCGCCCACAGCTGCCAGAGCTCCTAACGGTCATCTTCCTCATATTATTCTTTGCATGTGACTCTCTCATTCCCAGCTCGATTCCGTGGCAGGCGCCGTGCCTGCGTGTCCTTGGTTGTGCACCACCACCACCACCACCACCCCACCCCCCCACCCACTACCTAGCACAATGTTCACCCGCCACGGGTGCTTGCTCAATGCCCGCTGACTCATTAGCATGGGCTGGGACATGGAAATAATCTTTAAAACCCAAAGTGGGTAATACAATAGGCTTTGTGAAAATCAGATACTATCTGAATGAATGATGAGAAACAGTTTGGCAAAACAAGCACAGTAGGATTACTCCATCATGCTGCACCTAAAAGAATGAGAAGGAGAGAGCAAAATGAAAGTCCCAGTGACATCAGCTTTGGCAGTCCCTAATGGAAAGTGACCCTGCCAGAGCCCCGCTCCCCCGTTCCATCCGGGAACGCTTTCCATTAACACTATTAACCCGGCACAGCGGTCAGGGGCAGAGCCCGCTGGGCCAAAGGTGCTCGGTTCCAACTGCTGAATCATCTCCATCTCCTTTGACCTTCCTAATACCTTCAAGAATTAGAAGCAGCAAAGGAGGGAGAGAGAAGCACCAAGGACTATTAACTTTAGCAAATCCTTAATAGGAAGCCATTTGGCCGGTTCCTTCCATCCCTGGGAACTCTTTCCATTAAAAACATTTCTCCACCACAACCATGTTTTAGATTTCTCATTGTATCCTCAGCCCGAAGGAAAATTCTCAGCTCTCCGCCCCCAACCACATACCGTGAGCGATTTCCTTTAAGGGTGGAAAATCACTCTTTTCAGGGTACAGCTTTGATCACTTGACATCAACCAAGAAACTCAGTAACATCCTGACCTTCTGAAGGCAGACTGGAAGATCAGAGAAGGCTTTCCTTGCTGCCCCCTGGACTCAGCACGATCAAAAGGAGCAAAAAGACCCCAGGACTGAAGGTGGAAGAAAACACCAAGGAGAAAATGAAAGTTAGACGTAACTAAGAAGTAGGCAAGTTCAATCTTCTCTGAGCCGGGAAATTAGAGCCCAGGGAATTCTATTACTAGGAGAAGCTCCGCAAGCTCTGTTCTCAAGGCTGGGTGGGGGTGGATTGCAAAGAAGGCGACAGTGCCCTCTGTTGGGGGCCTGTCAGCATGCAGCTGAGGGCTTTTCATTCATGATCTCAGTCATTGCGCAGCTCTTGGGAGCTATTATTATCTGGGGGAAAAAACTGAGACCAGAGACATCAAGGAACTTGCCCAAGGTCATGCAACCAACACATGGCACAAGCAAGGATGCTAAACCAGGGATAAATGACTTCGAAGTTCATTTTCTTGCCATTTATCTTTATAGCCAGTTTTTCCTGCTTGGACTCAGAATGCTTCATGGTCTGAGAGTTCGCCAGTGGTTCTCTCCAGTGTGGTGATTCTCAAAGCTAGTTTCGTACTAGAATCACCTGGAGAAGTGCTCTAACCTGCCAAGAGCTCAAGCCCCGCCTCAAGAAATTCTGACTTGAATTGATCTGCCATGCATCCCGGCTTAAGTAGGTTTTTAAAGTTCTCCAGGTGATTCTAATATGTAGCCAGCATTGAGAATTCCTGCTCTAGCTGCAGAAGAGATGGAGGCAGAAACAGGTGGTCTTCTCAAACTTAGAGCACAATATTTAATAGAAAGCAAGTTTGGAGGCCTTCGCTACAGAAAAACCCCGAAGGACGTAGGCTCAATAGTGGAATAGTTAGGTTGTGTGACGCTGTGGTAGGCTGACTAACAGCCCCTCAAAGAGCTCCACGTCCTAATCCCTGGAACCTATAAATGCGTTACCTAAAAGGAAAAGGGGAGTTTGCAATGCGATTAAGTTTTAAAAGACCTTGAGATGGGGAGATTATCCTGAATTATCTGGGTGGCTGTGATGTAATCACAAGGGTCCTATAAGGGAGGCATGGGAGTGAGAGTCAGAGAAGGAGGTGTGACAATGGAAGCAGAGGTTGGAATGGTGTGAGGAAGGGATCCAAGGATGTGACAGCCTCTAGAAGCTGAAGAAGGCAGAGGAATCAGAACCTCCCCTAGATCCTCCAGAAGGAACAGCCCTGCCAACACCTTGATTTTAGCCCAGTGAGATTGATTTTGGACTTCTGACCTCCAGATCTATAACAATGAATTTGTATTGTTTTAAACCACTAGGTTTATGGTCATTTGTTACAGCAGCAATAGGAACTAACACAGGTGTTGTGTAACTTACTTCACTTGTCTGAGGCTTGGATTCTTCATCTCTAAAATGGGATCACAGTAGCTACTTCATTAGAGTAGTTGTGAGAACTAAATACATTAATTATAAACAAAATGCCTGGTACAGTGGCTGACAGGCAATAAATGCTCAATAAACAGAGCTTTCTATTATGGTCATGGATAGAGGTCTCACGGAGTGGAATCAGGAAAGAAGATGTGAGAAGAGAGACTCTAGCTGTGCCCAAATACATTTCTACAGGACGAAGGAGTGAGGCAATGGGAAGTAAGTTAGCACACCTGGTGCAAAAGAGCAGCGGCAGCAGGATTTCTCCGCCTGCTGTTCTCTGGGGCACGTTTGCACCTGCCTGTTCTGAGCATCTCGTCATATTCCCAGCACTGTAGGGTCTCCTCTCCCCGGAACCCAGCTCCTTCACCGTAAGAATTCTCACAGAGAGAGAAAAGGGATGGGAATCATCGAGACACCTAAAAGGCCTGGAAATAACAAGTTCTTTGCATTTCATTCACAGTCCAAATACAGCCAGCAGCTCAATCTCTGAGCTTATCGACAATTTCTGGTTCTTAAACCCTCCCAAGCATAGAACATTGTTTTCTACCTGTTTATTTTCAGTTGAATTATGAATAGTAATGTGCACTCTACCACTCACCGGACTTGTGATCTTGGGCAAATTACTCTGTTCTTTGGCTTCCTCATCTGTAAAATGGGAGCGAGGATAACATCTACCTGGAGGGTCGTTGTGAGCATTAAATGCTTTATCCATGCAAAGGGCAAAGTGCCTGGCACACAGGCAAGGGCTCAATAAGTTAGCTGTTAACATTCCTGTCAGGGTTATTTTTATTTTGGGAAAAGAAGTGAAGATAGGTGAAGGAAACCACCCACTTAGAAGACCTGACATAAGAGACAATAACTTTCAGTATCCTTTGATTGTTTTATTTAGTTTCTTTTAAGGAGCTGCAATAAAAATTAGTCCAAAATAGGAGCCACATACAGTCACTTATCACTCAGCCAATATTTATTGAGAGCCTATTACGTACCAGGCACTTTTCTAAGAACTGGGAACCGAAAAACAAACAAGATCCGTTCCTTATCCTCAAGGACTGTCCAGTCTAACAGAGGAAAGAGACATGGTGAATTTCCATTATAAGACAGCAATATACATACTACAATAGGGATAGAAAGGGTGTGATGAAGATGTACATAGGAGAGACCTAAACATAGATCTGGGGGAGAGGGCGTCAGGGAGGGCTTCCTGGAGGAAGTGACATCTAAGTGGCTGAGTTTCCTAGATGTAAGGATAGGGATGTGGAGAGTTTTAGAGGGAACCAGCTGTTCTGAAGGCTTGAGGTCAAGAGTAAGCAATGTTTTCAGGGAACAGCAAACAGTCAAGATGAGCATGATATGTGGGGCCAGCCCCTGAAGAGGGGGGTTTGGGGGTGAGAGATTTGGCTGGAGATCTAAGGGCCATTCAGATCACAGAGTGACTTAAGAACCATGATAAGGAGTTTGGATTTTAGCTTGAGGACAGTGAGGAGCTGTTGAAAGACTTTAAGCAGGGCAATTTTGTAGTAAGTGTGAATTTTAGAAAGCTCTCTCTCAGAGGAACAGTTGAAGAGGGACAAGATGAAAGTCAGAAGACAAGCTGGGAGGCTATTGCAGTAAGTCTGGTGGAAGATAATGGAAGATGGAGCCAAGATCCTGGCAGTGGGGGTGATCAAGGATAGATAGATTAGAGATATTAGGGCAGTAGAGATGCAGATTCTGTGGTGGGATAAGGGAAAGGGAGAAAAAATCTGACTTCCAGGTTTCTGACTTGGGTGAATGGTGGTACAATTCACTAAATCGGAAAATACGGGAAACAGCAGTTTGGGTGGCAAGTGGTGAGCTCAACTTTAGACATGTTGATATGAACACGTTGAAGACCTGTGGGACCTTCAAGTGGTAATATGCAGTTGGCAGTTAGACATGAGTCTGTAGTTCAAGAGAGAGATCTGGGATGAAGACATAGATCTGAGAGTCATCAGCCTATAGGTGGTCTACTTGAAACCATGGAAGTGATGAGACTCCCCAGGGAGAGTGAAAAGTAGAAAGAGAAGATGGTCAATGACCTAAGGTCAGGCAGAAGAAGAATGAATAGTCCAAAAAGGGAGATCAGGTCCCCAGAGGAGAGGGACCAAGAGAGCATGGTGTCCCAGAAGTCCAGGAAGTGAGGGCTGGCCCCGTGGCTTAGCGGTTAAGTGCTCGCGCTCCGCTGCTGGCGGCCCGGGGTTCGGATCCCGGGCGCGCACCGACGCACCACTTCTCCGGCCATGCTGAGGCCGCGTCCCACATACAGCAACTAGAAGGATGTGCAACTATGACATACCACTATCTACTGGGGCTTTGGGAGAAAAATAAATAAATAAAGTTAAAAAAAAAAAAAGGTCCAGGAAGTGAGTGCTTCAAAGGAGAGAGTGGTCCACAGTGACAAGTGCTTCACTGAGGTCAAAGAAGACGAGGATATGGACTTGACAAGATGAAGGCCATTACCAACTTTGGCAAGAGCGGTTTCAGTAGAGTGAGGGGAGTGACGAAGCCTGATGGATGTGGGCAAGAAGTGGAAGAACAGCAAGTGGAGAGAGCAAATGGGGACCTCTCTTTCAAGATGAAGACTGACACTCTCAGAGGGATAAGGCAGTAACGAGGGAAGCAGGAGGGAGAAGTTTGTATTTTAACATACGAAAGACTTGAGAATATTGAAATGCTGCTGGTAAGGAAGAAGGGGGAAAAGTGAAGGTTGAAAGTACTGTGGATCTCCATTACTATCAGATTCCATATTTGCAAACTCTCCTACTTGCTAAAATGTATTTATAACCCCAAAAGCAATACTTGCAGCACTTTCACGGTCATTCCTGGATATGCACACGCTCAGGGCAGCAAACAATTTGAGTCTCCCAATGTGCAGGTCCAAAAAGGCAATGCTCTGCCTTCTTGTTTCAGCTCCCATACTGTAAACAAGCATCCTTTTGGAATATATCTAATGCCATGTTTTTCAAATTTTTGTACTTTTTTTTGGTGATGTCACTGTTTAAAATTGTCCCCAAGTGTGGTGCTAAAGTACTGTCTGTGTTCCTAAGTACAAGAAGGCGGTGTTGTGTCTTATAGAGAAAATAGGAGTGTTAGATAAGCCTCGTTCAGGCACAGGTTATGGTGCTGTTGGTTACAAGTTCAATGTTAATAAATCAACAATATGTATTACATAAGGCGTCTGAACAGAAACACATAAAATTAGACTACATATTGATTGATATGTATTGGTTGTGTATTGGTTGATGGATGTATTAGTAATTTATTGGTTGATGAAAATATTGTGACCAGAGACTCACAGGAACCTAACCCTGTATTTCTGCTGGGAGCAATGGTTCAGGATTCACTAATTCATTTTTCATGGTGGCTTTATAGAACATGACTATTGCAAATAATGAAAGTTGACTCTACAAGAGAGGAGAATCAGAAAGAGGTATCAGAAAAGGGTTTGGGGGGGCATGCTTTCAGGTAATGGAATGGTTTTCCGGGGTCCCTGATCTTGTCATGCAAATAAGTTTGCTAGACCAGAACGTTCCTTTCAAATGAAGACACAGGGAGTTAGCTTTCGACAGGGCTTTGCTCTGAGCCAGCAGCCCTCGTATGAAGCGTGGGAGGCTGGGTAGGGGGAGGGAAGCGATATCAATAAGGGGACATTGAAAATAAGAAGCGAGGAGAGAGAGTGTCTTGTTTCGTCGCTCTGTCTCTACATTGTGCAATTTATCCACTTAGGGGAGCTTTTCTGAGGACTTCCCGGGGTGTCTCAAATTGTACATTCCTGCCTCTTCTGGCGATGCCAAATTCTGTTTTAACCTCTAGTCTAAAAGAGTACAGTTTAATCTTTACTTTGCCCACACCTGGATTGAGGAGGAAGTTAATTCCAGACAATTGAGACTTGGCATTACACGGTAATCTCTTTTATTGAGTCAGCAGTTGAAAACATTGGAAAAACGCTGTCAAAACATCGCAACCAAAAGAAAAGAAAACAAAACAAAACCAAAAAACTTTGCAACCAAGCATATATCCTGTGGGAAACATTAAGAACGTTTCGCTTCCCACCACTCTTATCCTATGGTAGGAAAGCAAGTTTTCTCTAATTACTCCCAAAGTGAGTTCAAAATAATGGGAAAAAACTACTTTGTTTTAAATGGTTTTGTGCTCATTTTGAAGATAGGAACAGGACTTCAGAGAAGGAAAAAGCAAGTTCTCAAATATTGACCATCCTTGCTAGGCCAGATGAAGTTACAATGAAGTTTTGATACTAGGGGGAACTGACATCTGATATATTTCCATGTCGGGTCCCAAAAGGCAGGTGCCTTCTGTTGGCAAGTACTGACTGTACAGGAAACCCCATACCCTAACCCTGACCTCACAGATGTGTAATTTATGATTATTCAGAGGGGCTGAGCCAAAGCTCCCTTTTGTTCTATACAAATAAAAGCTTCTCTTAGCAGATTGACAAGGTAAACAAGATCAATTTATTTAACAAAATACAACTTTTTTTGGCAGGTTATAAATTAAACAGATTGGTAATACTAAAGAACCTTTTTGATCTTTTTTAGTTAATAGACTTTATATTTTTTAGAGCAGTTTTAGGTTTACAGAAAAATTGAGCAGAAAGCACAGAGAGTTCCCACAGTCCCTTTCTCCCTGCCTTCATGCACGATTTCCCCTATTATTAACATCTTGCAGGTCCATATACAGTACATTAGTTACAACTGATGAACCCATATTGATACATTATTATTCACTATGGTCCATAGTTTACATTAGGATTCCCTCTTTGTGTAAAAAATATACTTTAAATATGTTTTAGAAGCACAGAAGTCATAATAATACAGCTAACCATTTGTAGAGGCATCTCCAGGTCACAGTGCACTATCACATACATTAACTCCTCATAATAGTCCTGAAAGATAGGCTGAGACTCTTACTTAAAGAAAAGGAGCTGATGTTCAGAGAGCCAAGTGACCCGCCCAAGTTCACACAGCCATTAAGTGGGAGAGACAAGATAAGAACCTAGGTCTTCTTACTTCTTTTCCAGTTAATGCTAATTTTTAAGATGCCATTCTTAGCCCCATATCTTCCTCAAACTCAGGTTTACAATTCTAAGCAGAGGATTAAGATGCACACTGCTAGTGTTTCCACTGAGAAACAAACTGTGATAAGGTGAACAAGATGACACTTGGTCAAATGCTTGGCAAGTGAGTGGACACAAGTGCTAATTGATCTTTCAGACTTGAGTATTGAGGGTCCATACTTCCTGTTAATTTATTTGTCTGTTTCCTCCTCTATACAGGAAGCTTTGGGAGAAAAGGAACCATGTCTATCTTGCTCACTGTTGTCTCTTCTTATTTACACATTACCTGGAATATAATATTGCTCAAATAGCAGTTATTAAGCAAATGAATGGAAGGATGGTGTATTAGTCAGGGTCCTTCAGAGAAGGAAACCAATAGGATATGTATAGAGAGAGAGAGAAAGAAAAAAAGAGATTTATTATGAAGGATTGGCTCACGCAATTATGGAGACTGAGAAGTCCCAATATCTGCCACCTGCAAGCTGGAGACCCAGGAATGCTGGTGATATAGTTCCAGCTCAAACCTGAAGGCCAAAGACCCAGGGGAACCAATAATGTAAGTCCCAGTCTGAGTCTGAAGGCCTGAGAACCAGGAGCATCAATGTGTGAAGGCAGGAGAAGATGGATGACAGCTCAGGCAGAGAGAAAATTTACTCTGCCTCCACCTTTTTGTTCTATTCAGGCCCTCAGTGGACGGGAAGATGCCCATCAGCATTGGTGAGGGCAATCTTCTTTACTCTATCTACTGATTCAAATGATAATCTCTTCCAGAAACACCCTTAGAGACACACCCAGAAATAATGTTTTACCAGCTATCTGAGCATCCCCCAGCCCAGTCAAGTTCACACGCAAGATTAACCATTACAGGTGGATATTGTGAGTAATGATAACCACATATAACTGCCTCTGGAATCCCTTTCTGATATTTTCCCTTTTGCTTATCTGGTAGTTTTCCAACTGCTATTATATACGAATTTTTCTACTTCTTATATTTTGGTCCTTACAATTTCAACCACATTCTATAATTACAAGATAACTTGAACCAACACCAAATTTCCCAATCGTTTTCTTTTCCTGCTACATAGCGAAGTTCAGACCCACCATTTCTCTTAAGATAATATTTATACCTTTGGGCTACTTCCAGTATCGAAATCCATGTGCATGAGGACAGGTCAATGTAAAAAGCTTTTGTCTGGTACCTTCTCATCAGTTTGAATGGCAGAGGAGCTAACGGAAGGAACATCAGGTAAGGAGTCAGGAAACCTAAGTTCTAGATCTAAGTTGTGCTTGCAGCTCTTTTAAGTAATAGAGACTTGTTTCCCTTTGGTTCCTTAACCACAAGGTGGAGATAATATCATGTGTCCTTAGGACACCCCCTAAAACTATTTTTTCTCATACAAATGAGCAAACAAGGGATGTTAAAATGCCTGGGTATTTCATTAAGCTGTTCATTAGTTTTAGTAAACATTGAATCCAGGGCCCTAAAGCAAAGGTTACAAATTGGTAACTTGAAAGATCACATGGAGTCAACTGAAGTGTTTTGTTTGGCCAGCAGGGTCATTTTTTAAATTTAATTTAGTTACTCAAATGTTTAAAATTTGAGAGACTTCACATTAAAATTCTGGCCTCTTTTGAAAAACCTGAAGATTTGGCACTCTAGGCCCACATTGCTCTTTGGCAACAACTGGCCAGAGCTGAGGAATGATTGCCTTTTGTAAGGACGTAGGAGCCCTCTAGTTTGCCACAGCCCCCACGACTCCCTATTTCATTACACCTAGTCTTTGCCACAGACCCCACCACTCCCTATTTTATTACACCCAGTCTGTTTGACTCACTTATGTTACTATCTGTTTCCTGAAGGCATTTGAATCTGGCAATTCCTGTTTGAAAGGGATATTACGCAGCATGTAGTTGACTCCCTAAGCTGTAACTGTCAGATTGATCATATTCACAAATAGTTCCAAAGAAGAAAATCCATAATATTATTTGGTAATCCATTGGAACATTAAAACCTCTCTCTTTTATCCAGAAAATCTTCCTCACCGTAAATAAACCGGTAAGAATAATACAATTTTAGAGCTAGATTACATCTTACAGCTCATCTGGTCCAGCTCCCTAATCTACCAGATGAGAAAACTCAAGTACTAGATGCTGAAGATGCTTGCTTAAAGAGCAATAGCCCAGCAGGACTAGAACCAAGAGGCAGAACTAAAGCCAGAACGAGACTCCTGATGGAAAGCTTTCCAGGCAAGCACTTCTCATTTTTCCCAGGGTAGGCTTAGAAACAGCCGCTTACTTTCCTTCATGAAAAACACATTAAGCTTGGCCTCAAGAACAAGTACTTTTTCTCTTGTCCTAGGCTTCAGATTCTCGGACTTATTTTCCTAACCTTAATTACCATAAAGAGTCTCTTTTGAACCCTGTATTCATTTCCTAGGCCTACCATAACCAAGTGCCATACACCAGGTGGCTTAAAACAGCAGAAATCTATTCTCTCACAGTTCTAGGGGCTAGAATTGTGACATCAAGATGTCAGCAGGGCTATGCTCCCTTTGAAGTCTCTCAGGGAGAATCCTTCCTTGCGTCTTCCCAGCCTCTGATGGCTCCCGGAAATCTTGGCGTTCCCCGGCTTGCAGCTGCATCGCTCCAGTCTCTGCCTCTGTCTTCTCCCGGCCTTCTTCCCCATGTCCGTCTCTGTCTCCTCCTCCTCTCTCTTATAAAGACATCAGTCGTTGGGTTTGGGGCCCCCCCTAATTCAGTATGACCTCATTTTAAGTTATATCTGCAAACACCTTATTTCCAGATAAAGTCACGTGCGGAGGTTCCAGATGGACATGAATTGGTTAGGGGGGCAGGGGGAGGAGATATTATTCAAGCCATTACAAACTCTCTCCAAATTTTCCTGAAATTGTAGGCCAGTCCACTGGGGCTGATTATCTCATGGCTCCCGCATGCTCTATCACCATTTCTATAGGCCATCTCGATGCTGGCTTTTCAGAGACAATATATGCAAACTCTTGTGACCTTTCAGGTTCTTTAGGTCTTTGCCTGCCATTCTTACGGTGAGCAAGACAGAGTGTAACGGTCAGTGCTTGGGCTTTGGTGTTGCAGGCCCTGAGTTACCAGCTGTTCGCTTCAATGCTCCAGCTTATCTCCTCATGGTTGCAAGACAGCTGTCTCAGCTACAAGGATCATGTCTTCACACAGTCACATCCATGATTACGAAGTTTTTTCTGAAGGAGAAAAACCTTTCCCAGAAGACCGCCTCCACCCATTCAGACTTTTCTCAGGTCCCATTGGTCAAAGCTGGGTCTCATGACAATGTCCTAGCTCAAGGTTCTCAAACTTTTTTGGTCTCAGGATCCCTTTACACTATTAAAAATATTGGAGACCATAATGAGCTTTTGTTTTTGTACTATATCTGTCAATATTTACCATATTAGAAATTAAAGCTGAAACATTTCTAAAAGTTATTTAAAGTGACTAATTTACTTGATCTTCTCAATTCCCTTTGAGATGCAATAGGCATTTTTTCAGAGAAATAGGTTAAGTAACCTAAGATCCCACACAAATTAGGGGAGAGTGACAACATCCCCCAGGACAATGTTTTAGGGCCCCTCACCTAGTTCTGTGGCCAACCTGTGGCTAATGGGTGCCTTCTCTGTGGTCTTGTGGACCCAGGAATCATAGCTGGTGAAATCATGTCAACTCAGACCTCCAGGAAGCTACCTCAGACAGTTTGATCACAGAACTATGTATGGGATTCTTAGGTTTTTTTCTTCAGAGGTGCTAAATCTCTCTCCCCAGTTAGCTGAATGTCTCAATGAACATTCTTTAAATACTACTTCTGTGTTAACTTATGTCAGTGAGAGAGCTTACATTCTATATTATATTACTTTTTACCTCCCTGCAAAAATGTATTCATTAAATGGCTACCACATATCACTGATATTAAGATGTACTTTTTTCCCCCATTTTAACATCTTTTAAATTAGAATGCATCTTACAGTCTATGGGAAGTTATAATTTATTTGGCAGTGTTTTCCCTTTCTTAGTGACACATAAAATAGTGGTATATCTGTTATCAATGGTGTCTTAGATCCAACAAAATATGGTATTTAAAAATTTAACTCTAGACTTTTCCAGGCCTGATATAAGAAATAACTATTTGAAGACCACCTCCATACTTTCTGCAAAATTATTGTTATGCATCATATATTTTATGGTTTAAGCCCTCTAAAACAAGTCTGCCACAAAGATCTCATAGCGTTCAATGCGAAAGAAAGCGCTTGTGTCTCCACTGAACTGCCACACCTCTCTCACTGGATAGCCATAGTAATGGATCCTTGGAACCTTCCTTTTTAACTAAGGCACCCAAGATGCTCAGAGCTAATTTTCGTGCTAAGTTGCAGTAGCCGTCTTCAACCTAGGTTCTCCCTTCTGACCTTCCATTTACCATCTTTGCCTTGGTTTAATCATGGCAAAGAAGGTGCTATTTTTTCCTTTTCAGAAGTAAGTGGGGTACAACTAAACAAATTAATATAATATGCGTGTTTTCTAAAATGCACCAGCTATGGATGCATCACCCCCTAGATCAGTGATTCTCAAATCTTTCTTTTTGCCTCTACACTCGCACAGCATCCTCCTGACAATACCATCCCCAGTGAATCAGGGTAGAGGAAAAACGAAACGTGACACGACTGCCTGGACGAGCACATCAGAATCCCTCAGGACTGTGCCGAGAGCCCCCAGTGATTCCAACCTACGTCCATCCCTGCTTTGGGTCATCTTTCTATGCCCAGGATAGTGACTTGCACAGAGTAATGGCTCAATAAATTGTTCCTGAAGATAATTTAAAACAAAATTAGGAATACAAAATTAGGCATAAACATTTGGAAGAGACCCTAGCAATGAACAACTCTGAGATTTAAGCTTCATCACCCTCTGGTGTGGTCATGTGTCTGGCCAATGAGAAGTGAACAGAAGTGCTGTGTGAGACTTCCCAGATATGTCCTCAAAGGGAAGGAGCAGGCTTCTCTTCTTTCCTTCCTCCATCTCACTGCCTGGAACTCACCTGTGATGGCTAGGGCTCCAGCAACCATCTTGGACCACAAAAATGAAGGTCATAGCGCAAATGGTGGGACAGAAAGTCAAAGGAAGCCAAGCCTACACCCCAGGCTGCTTCCCACCCAGACCTCTTTATTTGCGAAAGAATAAAGGCTTGGGGTCTTTATTCTTGGGGTCTCTCTTACTGTCAGCCAAACGTAGTTCCTCACTGATACAGCATCATAAAATGGTCCAAACAATAAGGTCATAGATCAGGGCAGGGGTGAAGGTCATAAAACAAGCCCAGGCCTGAAGGTCAGAAACCCTCTTTCTGGTTTTGCTGTGCTATTTATGCCTTTAGCTTGCTTCATGAACTTAAGTTACCCACTTAACCTCTATTTACTCAAGTCTCCTCATGCAAAAAAAAAAAAAAAAAAATAGAACCTCCTCCCACAGAGTTGCAATGGCTAAATGACATAAACATGGGAAAGTCCTTTGAGATGGTAAAGCCATTCATCTTTGTTATGGTTAGATGTAGGAGTGATGCACTATGGGAATAGTCCTTCCATTATCCTGTTTCCTGCTAACTGGCTTCAATTCTAGACTCCCGTGTCCTGGGCAGTGGTATTGACATTAAAAATGAAACCATGAACAATGGTTAATGGAGCTAGAATTGTTTAACTGGAGAATAGGAGGTGAGACAGAAGCAGGCGTTAAAAATTCTTCAAATTTTGAGGTAGTTGCAAAGAGTAATGAACTGATTCCTATAACCTCCAAGGATGGAGGCTTGTGATTAGGAGAATAAGAATTTCCTGGTTGGGAACTGTCTTAAAGTGGGTTCCCTAAGAGCAGAGATTGGCATTCTTAAAAGGGGGATTTAAGGAGAAGGATGTAAGGGAGTTAGGGAAGTGAGATAGAGAAGGGAATGAAGATGAAGATGTGGGTTCAGCTCAAGTCTACCTCGGCCTGATCCCTAGAAGGAGCTCTGGAGCTTGAATAGCACCAAGGAATTCCCACTTCAAGGCAAGGAGACCAGGCTTTTATATACCCCAGTATCAGTCAGTCACTGGTGCAGACCACTCCTGAGAAGGGGAGGGGAACATAATCTGCCAAGCGTCTCTAAGTGAGGAGGCCCCCACTGGCTGAGAAGAATTCTCGAGGAAGGATGCAGCCAAGACCCAATAGCAGCCGACACTTACAGCCGCTGTGGGACGGATGCACTGGTGCAGTGAAGGGGAGGTGGGTGGTGCACCCCAGTGTCTGCTATAGGAACAGAACACCGAAATATTAGAGTGGGTTATGGAGGAAGCGTCTGACTGTTTCTCTAGAAACATTTTAAAAAGCACCAGCTTGGGGCCAGCCCGGTGGCACAGCGGTTAAGTGTGCGGGCTCTGCTTCAGCAGCCCGGGGTCCCCAGGTTGGGATCCCAGGTGCGCACCAATGCACCGCTTGTCAAGCCATGCTGTGGTGGCATCCCATATAAAATAGAGGAAGATGGGCACAGATGTTAGCCCAGGGCAAATCTTCCTGGGCAAAAAGAGGAGAATTGGCATCAGATGTTAGCTGAGGACTAATCTTCCTCGCAAAGGAAAAAAAAAAAAAGCAACAGCTCACCTGTCTGGCAGAGTCAAAATAAACGGCCTTGCCATGAAGAGCTGGGTGGATGAGACACCTTCACAACAGAGTTAGGGAGCTCTGCAGTTCTGTTTTTTCTGCATCCTGGGAATTCAACTGCAACCTGGCAGAAATGAGAGTGCGTGGGACTTGAGAGCTCCACGCTGAGAGTGCCCACAAATAGTCAGAGGCGAGAGATGAGCCAGGGAAACCCTTTCTCTTTATTCCCATTCCTCTTTCCCCCATCATCGGTGGCCACTGTCAGAGGCAGTTTGGGAGATTCATTAAAAAGGCAAGGTCTACAGTCAACCCCTGTTGGTTCTACCCTTGGACTAGCTAGTTAAGCTCCCTAAGTCTCACTTTCTCTAGCTGTAAATAAGGACAATTCTTGTGGCAGAGGTGGCTGACCGGCCACCCCTCCACAGTGTAGGTGCGTGGCTGCCCGGTCAGCACAGACATTTCTCAGTTCCCTTTGTGGCCTCATGTGACTTATTCTCACCCATGGAATGTGAGTGGACGTGATCGTCTCTGATCAGAGTAGTTAAGAAGTGGGTGACTCCCCCACCAACTCTTTCCCCAACCAACAGCTGAAAAGAGAGAATACTGAAGACCTAGAGGAGGACAGAGGCACCAGTGGAAGGAGTCTAGATTCCTACAGTACATAGAAGGCTGCCCAGACAGGGTTGCTCAGAATACACTGGAGTGAGAAATCAACTGTTACATTAAAGCATAGAGATTTGGGAATTTACTAAAACAACTAGTGTTAACCCAAACTAATACAATCATAAAATCCTACTTTAAAGTTGTCATGAAATTGAGGTGACATCTGTAAAGAATTTTAGGCCCCTTAATAATCTCCATCATCTTCCCTCACAAAGTACCCCAAAATGAACGCAGAGTCTATGTGAGGGCAATACGCTGATGTTTCTCACTATTTTGTTAAAGAGTATCTAAATGTCTATAGACGAAAGACAAATTCCCTGGCCCCTCTTAAAATCTGATCTATAGAAATTCTGGAGTCACTGTTGCTTAGCAAGCTGGCAGATAACCAGCACTTATCATTGTTATGAGTATTAACAAAGAAGGGATAGAATTTTTTACAGAATAATAATAAAAATCGATAGTTATTAAATGCTTCCTGTGTACTAGACACTGTACTAAGAACTTGGGTATGTTATCCATTTAATTCTAATCATAAACTAACTGAGGTATGGATATTATTATCCTCATTTTACAGATAAGAAAACTGAAGTTCAAAAAGTTTAAGTAACTTGCTGAGTTAGTAAGTGGCGGAACTAGATTCGAACCCAGGCCTGTTCAGCCCCAAAGCCTGTGTCCTTTCTTCCATACTAGGTGACAGGCTCCAGGGCTGCCCCTCAGAGCCTAAGGGCTCCCGTCACTGGAGGTAATTTAATCACCACAAAGCCACAGCCAGATCCCTGTCCCTTGATAGATTTTTTTTTTATCCCCTTAAAGTCAACAGGTAATCCCAGATGGTAAGGTTTTTTTTAAGCCATGATTTATCTAGGTCACCCCACTGTGACATTTTTCAATCTTCTCTTAATTTCAACCCCTCCTCATAAATTGGCACATCACGGAAGGAAAGGACCAGAAACCTTACAGTGGGGGAGCTAGGAGGGGTTAGTGATTTTTTGCCCCAGATTAAAGACGCTGTCCTCAGACGTGCCCTCTGGCTTCCCGTGTGAGCTCTTGGCTTCTGTGATTTTCTGCATCGCCCTTGAGAGCTGAGGGTTCTGACTCTGCCAGACAACTCTGCACAGGAGGGGGACCTAGACAGGCCCTCGGGCCAGCTCGATAAATCAGATGAAAACGAAAGGTGCAGATGCTGCACATCACTCTGGGAAAGGGAAGGCCTTCTGAGACCATGAGGGCAACTCTAACGGGGTGGCCAGTGTGATAAACAAGGAAAGGCTGGCCTGGACCCTGCTAACAGCACGTGTGTGAGGGGTAGGGGGCCATAGCGTGTCTCCTCCTAAAGAACAGAGGGGCAGTGCTCTCCCCAGAGCAGACTGACCCACCGTAAGTCCACCAGGGCTGTCCTAGTCCAATCATTCCTACCTTTTGAGCCTTCCTAGCCTGCTATACTGCCCCACTTTGTTTTGTCAAGAATAGGTGTGCTGTCAGGGCTAAATTCTGACCTTGCGCCTTAACAGCAACTCAAGACAAGTGAAAGTTTGTTACGGATGCTTGTACTTGGAATTTCACTTCATGATTTCTCCACAGCATTGGGGATTTGGGGGTGTTAATGAACCACATTGCTACTCCCCTCTGGATGCTAAACCAATGGAGAGCTAATGCACAGAAAATCAAAGATCATATGAATGGCGGTCTTGCTCAGAAGGCTGGTTGGAATACTTGACCGGGATCCAAGGCCAAAAGAAGCATCTTCTCGTCCCCCTGAATTGAAATCACACGCTGGTCCCAGGGTGAGCAGCAGTGGGGCACTCACATGCAAGACTAGGGGTGGAGTGGAAGGGAGGAGAATGGGTGACCCTGTGAGCAGGCAGACGTGCTGAGCAAAGGGGATGTCGTGCCCTCTCTCCATTTTCCCAAGGAAGACTAGAAAGAAGGGCTGGAACTGTTCCTGCCGTCATCTTCCTGAGGGAGGAGAGTGGGGAGAGGGTCCCCTATACTGTAGGGAACATGAGGAGTGGGCAAATAAGCTTCCCTCCCAACAGACTGCTGAAGACAAGGAGAAAGGATTCTTTAATTCTGGAGGCAGTTTAGAAGCTCTGCTGGACACCCTGAGAAAGACAGCTGGTCTGGACCTTTGGATCGACCTCCATCTCCATCTGTCAGCTACCCCAGGTCTCCTTTTCTGCAGCAAGAAGCTAACCAGCTTTACAACTCTTGGCTGAATAGCTGGGACACATCAGCGTGCATTGATCCAAATTGCCTCTGTGGGTCTCCTGCAGCCAGTGCCCAATGGCTGTTTTTCTGTGTCCCCTCTCCTGAAAGCATTATGCAGCTTTAAGTAAAGGTTGATCATTTGAAGTATTGCTTTTCCTGAATTTACTGCATTTTCCATTCTTGGAGGTAATAGATGGGCCACTCTGCTTTCCTTCTCTGCAGACACTGTTCTGTGGTCACCATAGCTCCAGAATGCATTAGCAGATCAGGCAGAGTGAAAATTGCAGCATCCTGGGCTCTGCATGCTTTCCTGATCAGCATGGTGTTTTCCAGTCTGCTAGCATTTCACAAACAAGACATTATTTTAATTACTTTCGGTTATACCAACGGGTCATATTTTTCTCCCCCTTTTCTCCTCCTTGGCTCCCAAACCCTTATGTATCGTCACTGCACCATCTCCTGTAATGACATACTTCCAGTTAGTTATAAGGAGCACCGTGGGACGCCTAGGAAAGGGGCCTGACTGTGCCTTCTCCCAGGACCTCAGGATCTTCAGAAACTGGTCCTAGCCTAGTACTGTCCTAGTGGGCTTGTTTTGGTGCCTGAAGAGTCAAGGATTTCTAAAGCAGGCTTGACCTGCAGGTTTATGATCTGATCTTCTACCCACTGTAAATGATCTCTTAAAATATTCGTGCATTTTAAACTGTCTGGTTGTCCAAGCAGGGTGAAATGTTCCAGAAGAAGCCACGTAAGAGCAGAGGTTTTACGTGGTGGGTTCCACTGTGTTGTGTAACGGCTGTTTTCCTGACAGGCGGGGCTGCTGCCGGGGAGTCAAGGAGAGCCAGATCCCACAGGAGCCAACAGGAACTGTAGGCAAACATCCTTAGGCTGAATAACAGTGATGGTATCTTAAATTTGTCCCACTTCCAGAAACTCCGTAGAACAAAGGGGTATTTTACATATATGTGATCTCCACTTCACAGATTTTTTTTATTTCAATGACACGATATCTTTTGAAGAGTCTCTAAAATGGCCCCATCGCTGTGCCTCACCTGGATTGGCCTTGGGTCTTCCCTCCTGGGTCTTGACCCTCAGCCCTCCCTCCCACGGCTGCCAGCTTCAATCTCCTAGTGCTCACTTTCAATCATGTTTGTCTCCTGGTTAAAACTTGTTAGAGGCTCACCTTAGTGAATGAAGTACAAGTGCCCCAGTGTTGGTCCAAGGCTCGCCATGAAGGAGTCTTGACTTAACTCTCTCAGCTTCACTGGCTCCCCAGCACCTAACCTCTGCTTGCAGGTAAGACTGCTTCTGCTCTCCAAACACACACCATGCCACTTCTTCTCCTGCCTGGACAGCCCCAGCCCCTCCTCCATCAGAGCCCTGCCCATCATTCGAGGCCAACTCTAAATGCCACCTTCTTCCAGAAGCCTACACTGTCCTTCCAAGCAGACACACCTTCTTAGGTGTCGATGTGGAAACACCACTCTATTCTGTTCTCTGTCCATTCGTGTGTGTCTTGGCCTTCTCTTTGAGGGCAGTTTCTCTGTCTCGTCATCTTGTGTTCCCCACAGCATCTACCACGTGTCTTGCACTTAGCAATTGCTCAATAAATAGTTATTAAATTGATTTGGAGTTAGAGCAGATACTTTTCTTACCATGCACACTGAAATACTATCTCCCTGAGTATTTTCTATTCTATGTTCAGAAATTATGATACCCATTTCCTACCATCTGATCTCACTTATATGTGGAATGTAAAAAACAACAACAACAAAAGAAAAAACGAAGTTATAGATGCAGAGAACAGATTGGTGGTTGCCAGAGATGGGGTGGAGGGTGGGCAAAATGGGTGAAAAGGGTTAAAAGGTACAAACTTCCAGTTATAAATAAGTCCTGGGGATATAACATACAGCATGGGGACCATAGTTAATAACGCTTTATTGTATATTTGAAAGTTGCTAAGAGAGTAGATCTTAAAAGTTCTCATCACAAGAAAAACATTTGTAACTATGTGTGGTGATGGATGTTAACTAGACTTATTTGGTGATCATTTCACAATATACACAAATATCAAATCATGATGTTGTACTCCTGAAACTAATATAATGTTACATGTCAATTATATCTCAAAAAAATTATAATAATCATTTTCAAATGGCATCAAAATAGAAAACTTGTGCCATTTAATTTTTAGAACAGTTACTGTTTTTCCATCATTTTAGGAAGCACAGAGGCATGGGGGGTGGGGGCACAAGGCCCAGCACCTTAGTGGGACTTTCAAGGGCTTGGAAGTTAGGTTTGAATCCCTGTGCCCTCATTGACCCCTTGTGTGGCCTTGAGCAAGTTCCCTAATCTCTCTGAACCTCAGTTTCTCATCTCTAACACGGAGACAAAACTACCTATTTTACAAGTTTATTTATGAGAATTAAATTAGAAGGTTTCTATTAAGCACTAACTCAGTGCTTAATACACAGTAGGCGTAAATCATAGTTCTCATCATCATCTTTATCCTAGTAGTCAATCAGTTTCCATAACCATCCTTATCCTGCCCATATTTTACTCCAGAATTAAGTGTCGAACCTCTTAATGAGTATATATTGAGTACCTACTATTTAGCCGGCATGCTACTGCTTGTTGTCGGAGGGGAGCCTGGTAGAGCTGCAGATCCGAAAATCCAATATGACAAGATTATACTCTGATTGAATGGAGAATATTAGCACAAGAATTTTTTTTGAACTGTGCTATAGACAGGTGTTCAAACGTGTGTTAAAAGATAAAAGAGATTTACCTAAAGTGAGATGCAATATAAAAGTGGCAACAAAGAGCCCCCGTAGCTCAGGACCCAGCTCTCCCGATGCTGTCCACAGGCTGATTGGAGCATTCATGTCACCATCTGACTTTGGAGGCAGCCTGCCTTCGTGGGCTGGAGCCTTCCGCAGTTACAACCTCCACACCCCCCACTCCCATGCTCAGAAGGGCCCTGTGCTTGGCTTAATGCTCTGCTGTCATCGCCTTGAAATTTTTCATAACTTTCTAGTATGCTCTGCGTTTTCATTTTGCACTGGGCCCCTCACATATTATGTAGCCAGTCTTGCTTATAGGAATTTGAGGGGTTATGCGTAATTCATTTTTTGTCCCCAGTGCCTAATACATCATGTGCTCATAAATATTTCTGGAATGGATGAATTTCACTTCCACAATCATATGGGTAACAAACGCTCATACACCTGCTTTTACGTAGTTTTACACTTAAGACTTACAAAGTTAGGTACATTTGTGCCTTAGACTTTGAATTTTGTGAAATAGGACGTTTGCAATTTTCTACAAAATCTTCGTGTGAAAGAAACCAAGAGACAGGCCAGCAGCTGGGTGTCTTCTCCACCTCAGTTTTACCTGTTCTTTTTACACCCATGGTTATAACATAGATCCCCTCACAGTCCAACACACACCCACACACATATGCACACATACACACACGTACACACTCCAAGACATGCACAAACACATATACATACACACACACACACAGTCCTTTTCCTGAGATTGTTTTGAAACCAACTGGCACTCTGAAGTAAACAAATTTATAGCACACATTTAAAAAGCAATTCAAGGGGCCAGCCCAGTGGCCTAATGGTTAGGTTCTCACGCTCTGCTTTGCTGGCCCAGGGTTCGCAGGTTCGAATCCCAGGTGTGGACTGCACATTAAGCCACACTGTGGTGGCATCCCATATACAAAATAGAGGAAGATGGGCACGGATGTTAGGTCAGGGCTAATCTTCCTCAGCAAAGAGAGGAAGAACGGCAAGGGATGTTAGCTCAGGGCCGATCTTCCTCACCAAAAAAATAAAAATAAATAAATAAGAAGCAATTCAAGGGCTGGCCCCGTGGCTTAGCAGTTAAGTGTGCGTGCTCTGCTACTGGCGGCCCGGGTTCGGATGCCTGGCGTGCACCGACGCACCGCTTCTCCGGCCATGCTGAGGTGGCATCCCACATACAACAAGTAGAAGGATGTGCAACTACGACATACAACTATCTACTGGGGCTTTGGGGTAAAAAAAAAAAAAGGAGGAGGATTGGCAACAGATGTTAGCTCAGAGCCGGTCTTCCTCAGCAAAAAGAGGAGGATTAGCATGGATGTTAGCTCAGGGCTGATCTTCCTCACAAAAAATAAATAAATAAATAAATAAACTGTTCAAAAATAAAAAAGCAATTCAAGTACAATTTTTGAAATCTGATGGAGCAACAATAGACAAGTAAAAGATATATTTGAAAAGAGATTCAGATACATATTTTTTATTGTGCTAATATACATAACATAAAACTTACCATTTTAACCCTTTTAAAGTATACAGCCCAGTGGCATTAAGTACATTCACATTGTTGTGCTGCCAGCATCACCATCTATCTCCAGAAATTTTCCATCATCCCCAACTGAAACCTGTACCCATTCAACAATAACCCCCCATTCCTCACTCCCCACAGCCCCTGGTAACCACTATTCTACTTTCTGTCTCTATGACTTTAACTATTCTGAGTACCTCACATAAGTGGAATTATACAGTATTTGTCCTTTTTGTCTGTCTTGTTTTACTTAGCGTAATGTCTTTAAAGGTTACCCATGTTGTAGCATGTGTCAGAATTTCATTCCTTTTTAAGGCTAAATAATATTCCACGGTATGTACATACCACATTTTATTTATTCATTCATCTGTAGGTGGACATTTGGATTGTTTCAGATATATTTTTGAAAGAAAGAGTCACAATATTCCTTAAGAGTTTTAAAATTTTACGATATGCACCATAAAGTCTTTTTGATGATGGGGACTAATTTCTCTCAGTGTCAGGGAACCAGCTGGCCCCTCTTTCCCACATGGCCTTGGAGGTCTTCTGTGATTACAAAGAAAGAATGCTGCCAGGAAAAGAGAAGAAAAGATGACCTTTCTAGAGGTAAGACTTTGGTCAAACCTGGGCTTATTAAGTACTGTCTCAGAAATGTCCACACAGCACCCACATAACCAGTGGGAGCACCAGCCTTATACAAAAGACACCGATGCATTTATCAATGGCCTTACATCCCTAGAGATCATTCCCACATAACCCTAATGAGCCCCAAATAATGGCATCAGGTTTGCAATGAAGCTGACTCAGGCAGGTGAGATATGGAGCCTCTTTCTCAGCTAGGAAAGTAGTTTCTTCATACGCAGAGCTTGTGGTGTATGTGGGATGGGGAGAGGGTTGCAAGAGTTGATGTGAATACCCGTGTCTATGGCTTATCTGCTATGGACATGCCAACCTGATTACTGAACGCAATTTACCCAAGTCTCTGAAAGGTTTCAACAAACCACACAATAATCAGCACATTGAACAGCGTCTTTGACTCCAATAGATGGAGTCCAGGTGATAGTTCCCTCCTTTCCTATTCAGTTCGTATCTGTCACATATCTGTAGAGCACCTACTATATGTGTGTCAGGCATCCTTCCAGTGACTGCAGAAGTGAGCAAGACAGACAAGGTCCCTTTTCACTCAAAAGGGTTATACACTCATAAATAGTAAAGAAGCAAATAACAAGATGACTTCAGATTGTGGTGAAGACCTATCAAGGACTCAATCAGGGAGATGCGACAGTAAATGGCCATGGGGGAGGAGTGGGAGAGCCCTGTCGACCAGGGCATCAGGGAAGGGTGTTCTTAGCAGGTGAGACTGGAGCTGAGACCCAAGGCTGAGAGGAGCAAGCCATAGAAGGAGCTGCAGGGAGGCCTTTCCAGGCAGAGGAAATGGCAAATGCAAAGGCCTAGATCTAGAAAGAGCTTGGCATGCTCAAGGAGCAGAAAGAAGGCAGACAGCCACAGCAGACCGTAATGAACAAGGAGCAGACAGTGGAGGGAGGAGGACCGTGCAGCTGGGGTAAGGATTCTGACCAGTTATGGGAAGCCAGAAGCCGACGATAAGCAGAAAAATGGTCTGAATTACATATTCAAAGGAGCACTCCGGTTGCAGCTGCAGGAAATGTGCGAGTCTCCCCCTTCTCCCTTCGCTCTTTTGCGAATATCACAGCAGAAGGCTGCAGAAGCTCAGCCTCGCCTTCCCTCGCTCAGCAGGACCTCAGTCAAAGCCTGCAGCCAGCGCTGTGCTGTGGCATGAGCCCCCATGGAGGTGGCAGCCCGGGGGGGACATCTGGCTGCCTTTGTCAGGCGGTGCCCCTGACTCACTGTTGGGTCTTGTGTCTTGAGCATTCTGTTGCTTCACATTCTCCTTGGGTGAAAATGAGCAGGAAGGTTTTTGTCTCCAAGGGAGCTCCTGGGGGGAGCCGACATGAAGCCCTGACACTGGACGTGCTTAGAGGGAAACCCTTGGCTAGTGCTCTCTCTGGACGGAGTGTGCACCCTGCACCAAGGGGCAGGCAAATGCAGAGGGTCATTTGGCAGACTCCTGCCCTGCAGTGGGCAGTGATACATTGGGGTGAGGGTAGGGTAAGGCGTGAAGCTGCACCACTTCCTCTTTGGGAATTGCTCGTCCTCCTCCACGTGTTCTGCAGAGAGTTGAACATTCACATCCACGGCTCAGAAGAGAAAACTAATCTGGAAATAGAGATTTAGAAGCCTGTAGATGGCATCTGAAGTCATGAAAGGAAACGAAAAATCTTGGGGAAAGCATGTGGAATGACAAGAGGACCAAAAACTGATCTCTAGGGAACATCAACATTTCAGGGGGAGCAAAGAGGAGACCGAGAAAGGGGTAAAGAGAACCAGGGGAGAGGCATGACCAAGGAGGGGCACAGCCTTTCAAGAACCAGGGTGTGGCCGACACGCCAACCAGAAATCCTCTGCCAGAAGCCCCACTGCGAATCCAGCTGGTGATCCAGCCATTGGCTGGCACTCACTGTTACCTAGGCAACGGCATCCGTTCTTTGAGTAGGTCTGGCTTTGTGTGCGAGGTAGCGGGGAGAGGGAGAGGAGATGCCAGAGGTGTAGGACATAGAATTGGCAAAGGTTTCCTGATGAAGATGAATCTCAGCAAAGTTCATAAAGGACTGTAGGGATTGGCCCACTGCCAAGGTTAGAGAAGAAAATATTCCAGGCGGATGGGGGTAGCAAGTGAACAGCCTGGGAACTGCCCGTAGTCGAGGATGCCTGGATGTTTGGGTGCATGTGGGAAAGTCATGAGAGATGAGGCTGGAGAAGACAGCAGGGTGAGATGACAATAGGATTTTCAGTCTTAGTAAGGAGTTTGCCTTTTCTTGCAAGGCAATAGGGATCCACCAAGACATTTTAAGCAGAGGGCTGATGTGATGAAATTTACATTTTGGACTGATCACCCTGGCAACAGAGAGAGGCTGTTGCATTAATGCAAGATGAGAAGTTACAAAGGGCTGTGGCAGTGAGGATGGATTTGTGATAGATTGAGGAAGAAGAATCAGCAGGGCATTTTATACCTACTGGCAAAATTAAAAGTTGATACCCTAAGTCAGGATTGATGGCAAAGACTATTACTAACAGAATCTCTAGTTTTCAGCTGGGCGTGTGGCTACCCAAAATACAAACTGCATATCCCATATTTCTTGCAATTATAAGGGCCATGGGACTAAGTTCTGTCCCATAACTTGTAAGTGGATGAGTCTTATTCTGGGAAGCTTCTTTGTAAGTTATCTACTACCTGCCCTTTGCCCCTCTTCTTTATCCTTTCCTCCTTCCTGCTGGATATGATGGCTGGAACTGGAGCAACCATCTTGGACCTTGAGATGACCATGACCTTAGAAACGGAGGTCAAGCATAGCAGGGAAACAAGACAGAAGGAGCCCCAGGGTCCTTGAGGGCTTCTTGAGCAGAGCCGCCCTATCAACTCGCCACTCCCTACCTCCAGACTTTCATGGTAGAGATAAACTTCTTTTTTCTATCTTGTTTAAGCCACTGTTATATTGGACCTCTTTTATCCTACTCCCTGGACCTGATCCTAACTAATAAAACTCTCATTTTTAGCTGTTCATAAACCCCCAAACTCTGGTAGCCGTTAGTCTGTACCACCCCTCAGCCTTCGGCATATTCCTCCTTTTGTCTCTGATGCCTTTTTGCATCCTTGGCACTGAACACCCAGCCCCGCCTGGTGCTCAATAAACACTGAAGAGGAGGAGGATGCAGTACCCAGAATTGTCTTGTTATTTTCAGACCTTGTTAGTCATCAGAACTCAAAGGAAATTTGTAATGTGAATTTCATCATGCAAAATAGTTCAGGCCTTGCCCAATGGCACTCAGCCCAGGAGTGCAAAGGGGTAGGGAGGAGACTCCAGCAGGACTGACTCTGGTTCCCTCACCTGGGGACGCGCAGCCTTGAAGGCACTGACTCATCTGTTTCTAGGGGGCCATGATTTGTGTCAGCCACAGCAGCACGAGGAGGGGAGACAGCATCAGGGTGAACGTGGAGGAAAGCTGTAGTTAAGATTCAGGCCAGGACTTCAGCTAGTTCCATGCTGGCACCCTCTCCCAGCAGCCTCTGCTCCTACTTTGCAGCATATATCTCATTTATAACAAATTAACGTTTCCTGCAGTTTGTTCAATATGTCTCCCCTACGAGAAAATTAGCTCCACCAAAATCAGGAGCCAAGTCTGCCTCCTTCACCCTGGTACCTGGAGCAAGGAAGGCGCTCAATAAAATACTGGTTGAAAAATAAATAAATGAATCAACCTGTTCATGCAAAGAGGAAAGATATTAACAAATAAAATCAGTCAGGATTTACATGGGAAAACCCCTTTGCAAGTCTTAAAGGAAATTATTGTTTTGATAGATAAGATTATTCTCTTTGTGGATGAGCCCTGGCAAGAGTCTGAAGCCTGAGCTAGCTGTCTTAGCTCCATTCCCATCCAGCCAAGTAAACTCTGGATTACCCAGTGCTCCAGGAAATGCAAATGAATTTCAATATTCACTTCAGAAAATAAAAATGAACAGTAAGTCTGCTGCGAGCAAAGAGAACAGGACGTTCAAAGGCTGTGCCCAAGGTCAGACAGAAGCGACTTTGAAATTATCCCCAGGTGGGGCTGCAGGCACCTAGGGTTGGAGGCCCGGTCTGGACGGGGTTGAAGGCCCGGTCTGGACGAGGCAGGGCCTCCGGTTGGAGGTGGAGGGGAGCGGGTGTGCCCAGCGGGGAGCGGGCGCGGGGGGAGCGCGCCCTCTGCCGGGAGTGAAGGAAAATGCGTCCGCACGTGCGCGCGTCTGTTCCCGTCTGTCCCGAACCTCCGAAGTAGACATCAACTTCTTCCCGGGGGAAACGTGGAGGGGAAGAAAAACCGACTCCAACTCCCGCCGAGGAGGTGTTCTTCACAAGTTTATTCCTACTCCTGCCCTTAGAGCCCCGAACTTCCTGCGGCTCAAGGGAAAGGTCTGTGGTTAATTGCAGACACTGATCGCCCTGGTCCCGGGAACCCGGGGTGCTGCCCCCACTTCCCATCCCTAAAGTCCAAACAAAGAAGAGATTGCTTGAGACGATCAGAAATGGCAGGTCCTAACGGACCCGCAGGACCCTCTTGACCACGTCACCTCCTCTTCCCGGGTTCTGGAGCGCAGGAGCGCGATGCTTTGGGCGGGCTTTCCGCGCAGGAAGAGGGGCTGAGCGCGGCCTGAGCGCCTGGAACCGTCCTGGGGGGCACACCGCGGTGCAGCGCCCGGGACCGTCCAGGACACCTTTAGGCCGAGAGTCAGGGCCCACCTGTGCCTCCCCGCGGCTCCCCGAAGGTAGGAGGGGGCGGGCGGACCCACGCGGGGGCTGAAGCGGGCTCTGTCCTCGCCTCACGCGAGCCCCCACTCTGGTTGCGCGTCTACAAAATCGGGCGGCTGAATTAGATGGCCAGGTGGCCGCCACCATCGTAGCTCCTGAGTCTCTCGTCCTTTTCTAGACCCAGACTGTGTCAGTGGAGGCAGGTGAAGAACGGGAGGGGGAACCAGACCAAAACGACGGTGGGAGCCATCTAAACAGCTCCCTTCGCTAGAAGGGCGTAAAGACTTTCCAAGGACCCGCGTCTCTTTATGAATCGGGAGTGACACCTAGTGGCGCATCCGCCTCACCGTCGCGGCGGGGCTGGTTCTCCGGGGTTTCAGAAGCCGCACTTGAAGCCTTGGAAGCCCCGGGTGCCGCTGACAGTTTCCTAGGTTTTCCCGGGAAGCACTGTGTGTCCCCATCAACTGCCCTTTTCATGCAGCGTATGCAACTCTAAGTAAAACGCTCTTGTTGTCTGGGGAGCTGGCTTGGGCGCATCACTCACTCGCAGGCAGCAAATATGTATTGAGCTGGCTGCTGTTCTAGGTCCTGGGGATACCAAGATGGCCAAGGCCTGGTTCCTGCCTGCAAGAAACTCACAGCCCAGCTGGGGAAACTCACAGCCCAATATTATACTACACTGGACAAATATTAAGAGTGTGTGCTGGATGCTGTGGGGGGTACCCGGATGGACCTAACTCTGCCTACAGGCACAGAGGAAGGCAGTAATCCTGGAGCTAAGTTTTGAAGATTAGATAGTGTGGTAGGCAAAATTCTAAGATGACCACAAAGGTTCACAGCCTCCGGCATACACAAACCTTGTCCCAGTTATTCAATGAATCACTAATTTAGGTGCAGCTGTAAGAGATTTTGCGGATGCAATTAAGATCCCAAATCAGTTGACCTTAAAATCTGGAAATTATCCTTGGTGGGCCTGACCTAATCAGGTGAGCTTTTAAAAGAGACTAGGCTTTTCCTGGCAAAAGAGATTTGAAGCATGAAAAGGATATATGATGGGCGAGATTCTCCTTTGCTAGTGATAGAGATGAAGGGGGCCACGTGGCAGGGAATGGGGGTAGCCTTTAGGAGCTGAGAGCAACCCCCGGCTGAGAGCCAGCAAAGAGAGAGGAGAAACTGAATTCTGCCAACAACCAGTGAGCCTGGAAGAGAACCCTGAATGCCATATGAGAACCCAGCCCCAGCTAACACCTTCATTTTAGCTTTGTGGGAACCCAAGCAGAGAACCAGCCACGCTGTGCCCTGCTGCTAACTGTGTGGTAATTTATCATATAGCCATAGAAAACGAATACGGATGGTAATTTGAAGAGAGGAACAGCATGGACAAAGGCTCAGAGGCGTAAGGTGGCAAGGTACGTTTGGAGAACTGAAGTCATGCAGTACAGCTGGACCATGGAGAGCAGAGGAGGGGGTAAAATGTAATGTTGACAGCCTGGCTTTGGCTCAGAGAGACTGTGCCCCTGGGTGAGTTAGCTCTCTCTGCCTCGGTTTTCTCAAAGGTAAAATGGGGCTAATAATAGTAGTTAAAACAAAGAGTTGTTATTTAGTGGGACATATGCTTATGGAGGGTTCAACACAGTCTTGCGGTAGGATAAGTGTTCAAAACTGTTGGGTAGTAATAGTTATAGTGAATAATCATGTGGAGAATGGACTGGAATATAAGGAGGCTAAGTGACGTCGTTCTTACAGGGTGGTCAGAGACCCCCTTCCTGGGATCGCCTGGGGAGCTTATTACAAATGCAGATGCCCCAATCCTACCTGGAGTCCAGACTGAATCAGACTCTCTGCGGGTAGGGCCTGAGAGTCTGCACTTTCAAGAAGCTTCCCAGGTGATCTTTATGGGAACCAGGGATCAAGAGATAAGAAGGCTTGTAGCTAGGCCATTGTAATAGTCCAGGCGAGAGTGAGTGACTGACAGAATCAACCGGGGCATGGGCAGTGAGAACGGGAAGGGGGTGATAGACTTTGAGGTAGGTAGACGCCACAGCACTGGATAACTCATCAGAAGGGGTGGTGAAGAAGAGGGAGGGCAGAGGAAGCGCTGGGGACATTCTGAGGCCGTAGATGGAGGTGACTACGTTAATTCCAGTCAGGTCATGAGAGTCCAGGCATGTGTGGGACACCCAGGAGGAAAGTCATGTAGACAGTTGGAAGGACTAAAATTTAGGAGATAAGCTGGGGCTGGGAATACAATTTTGAAGGTCCATGAGTGGGGGGAGTCCAAGGAGGTGGCCGTCATCAGGGTCCCCAGCCTTGGAGCCATCCAGATGGAGACAGTGCGACCGCATCCTGAGACGCAGGCACCAGCAGCTCAGTGGAGCATCACTGAGGCCCATTCCAGTGGGGTGAGAGAGGAGGGGGGCAGACTGCAGTCGGGGATGAACAGGAGGCGAGGCAGTGGGGGTTATTCTTCAGAAACGTGGCTGTAAGAAAAAGGGAGAAACAGCACAGGACCTAGAGATGTACGCAGCCCCTCCCCTGGCCTTCCATTGGTGCCACCCTAGACACACGGCCACACATGTGACTGCAGCTGGGCAGCCTTGTGTCTGCTGCCCCCGCCTGTGAGGGGAAGAGGGGCAGGTGAGGTTCTCAAAGAAAGAAGGCGTGCCTGGATGCTGAAGGCCGAGGGTGCAGATACATTATAAGTGTGGGGCTGGGCCCTTGAGGCTGGAAAGAGGAGTGGGGTGGAGAAGTGTGGAAAAGATGAGGGACAACAGGCTAGAGGATGGCTGAGCTGTGTTGAGGGCCCAGCTGGGAGTAGAGAACAAGAATTGTGTGGGGAGCAATTGTGCGACTTTGGGAAACGCCTCGGTTATCCTTGGCCTCAGTTAGCTCGTCTGTACTATGGGAATAATAGCACCGCTTCCCTGGGAACGTGGCTGCCAGGATTCCCTGAGGCGGCACCACAGTGACTGGCATATGAGCACGGATAGACGGCAGCTATCCTGAGGATTATAATTGTCGTTATTTTGTAAGTCAGATAATGGCACATCTCTGTTCAGATGCTTCCCCTCTGACCACTTCCCCGCTCACACAGAGTGAAAGCTGGCGTCCTTAACCATGACCTCATCCTTGCCCCCTCCCTCAGTTCTCTCTGCCCAGCCACACGGGGCTCGGCTCAGGGCTGTTCTTCAGGCACCTCGGGCTCGCTCTCACCTCCGAGCCCTCGTCCTGCTGTCCCTTCCCCCTGCAACACTCTTGTCCCAGTCTCCTCATGGTTCATCCCCTCCCCTCCTTCAGGACTTTGCTCAGATGTCACCTTCTCGTTGAGACCTTCCTTGATCTCCCCAATGTCAGCTTGCAACACCCTTGTCCATGGCCCAGAGCCCCCGACCTCCTTCCCTGCTTTGCTTCGCCCGACAGCGCTTTCCGCCACGGCCACGCTCCAGGTGGTATTTATCTGTTTGTCTGTTGCTCTCTCTCCTCAATAGAACGCTTGCCTTGCTCACTGCAGTATCCCCGGAGCCTGCAACGGGGCCTGGCATCTAGTTGGCACTCAGCAAGTATGTGTCGTGCAGGAATGAGCGATCCCTTCACTAAGGTCTTGGCTCCAATGTCACCTCTTCTGAGAGCCCCACCCCCACCATCACCACTGTCTAAAATAGCCCCCCTGCCATCCCTCTCTGTCCCCTCACTCCACTTGGCTTTTCTTCCTCCTTATCCGTAACTGGTATTATAGATTTGTCTACCTGCATATTGTGTGTCTCCTCAGCCAGATGTCAGCTCCCCAAGAGCAAGGATTTAGTTTCGTTCACTGTATAGCCCAAGTGCCTGTAATGGCACCACGTACAAAGTAAGCACATGATACGTGTTTGTTGAATGACTGCATTATCACTCTTTTCTACTATTATTATTGATAGTAGTATTGGAAAGCAGGAGGTAAGGAGCAGTTGCCCTGTGAAGAGTGGAGTAAGGCAGGAGGAGGAAGACGGTCTGTGGGCAGGACATCTGACACGCATTGTCCAGTGGAAGCTGCAAGAGGGAACGAGGACCCCACCCCCACCCCCAGCCTGGACCAATCCCCACCCCCAGCGCCCTGCGCACCAGAAGCACGACTACCCCACAGGCAGCAACCAGTGTTTTCTTTTCTCCTCTCCTGGAGTGCCTGGAACAGCACACACTGGCGCTCTATAAATGCTTGTGAGGTGAGTGCACAGGATGGAACTTTAGAAGGAGCAGCATTAACACCAGCAACTGGTCAGTCTGTCCTTGGAAAGGTACCAAGCAGCACTTCATTTTCAAAGTGAAATTCAGGAGCTAAGGCAAGTTCCAGGGTCACCCACTCAAGAGAGGAGAGCGAGGAAGAGATACAGATCTTGGAGAACAGACACCGGAACCATACAGCCTGGTTCAAACCCTAGATCCACTGCCTACTTGGATAATGTCTCTGTGCCTCAGTTTCCTCATCTGTAAAATAAGGATAATAATAATACCTACCTCATAAGGCTGTGATGAGAGGATATGTATATACATATACACATATATATATTTATTTAAGAAATATATATTATATATAAATATTTATGTGTATATATATATTTTTTAATAGTTCCTGGTATATGCTAAGAACTGTGAAAGGTTTGAGAATTTACCCTACTTGTAAGCTAAGCTAGCCTGCCGCCCTTTCATAAATGCTGGCAGACGACCCAAGACTCCTGGTCAGAGGCAAAGGATGAAGGACTTTATGACTCACATCAATAGCAATAGCCAGAGTGTCAGCATTTGCCCGGTTCCCTGAGCTCGAGTCCCACAGGGTGATGCAAAGACGATGCCTGCACATACAGGGTTGCCCTACAGGAGTGGAACCCTGAGCTTACGGAACCAAATACTTCATAATGGGCAGTCAGCATGCCTGCTCTTTGCTCCAGAGCGAGACACTATCTCTATCTTCCAAGGCTACTTGCTAATAAATATCTTTGAAAAAATAATCCAGAACAAAGCGTGTCAGTGCCTCTGCTTATGAGATGTGCAGAAATACAAGAGATCCATGGAGCGCTGTCTCCCAAGAGCATGTGGTAAGAACTATTATTATTAATAGTAATAATACTATGGAAAAATGTACCCATACTATGTAACTTCATTTCTTTTGGTGACTCTGAAATTGATAGAAATTATAACAGAGCAAACCAAGACATAGACTAAAGAAAACTTACAAAGACTAATGGCAAGTCACGGAGCTTGAGTATTAATGCTCGGTGACTAGACTACCAAATGCATTTCACAAATGAGTTTCCGGGAAAAAGAAAAAAACTGCTGTCAGCAATTGATTATGATATTGGGCAAATGAGTTTGCAATTTCATACTGAATAATCTATCACTCCCTATCTTAGTAACTCAGGCACTCCATCTTTTTTGACAGGCAGCATGTATAGTCTATTGCCAGGAAGGAAGGCAGTCGTCAAATTCCTAATTTTTCTCTGTGAAACATTAACATTTAACTCAAATATAAGATCTGGAGGAACACATAAGACCTTAATTACAAAGCATGATCCAAGATTTGTGCTAATTAATAAGCTGATGCAAAATTCATTGGGATTCAGAGAAGAATCAAGGGGAAAAATTGGCCAGCATTAACACTGAGTTCTATGAAATGTTCCAGTCTATCCAAATAGGCAGCCACCCCTCTGTCATAATTATAATTTAATCATTCACATGATTATTTCATTTTGTAAGACTTTAGTTGCACATCAAAAACTATGCAGAGAGAATATTATTTTAAACTTTGTGATTTCTAACCATTATATTATACTAGCATGTTAGAGATTTTTGAAGAATAGCTTAGCTACCTGAAATAGGAATTTTTTTTTTAAGATAAGAGAGAAGACATCCTTTTGAATCCTGGCTTTGCCATTCACTAGCTGTGACCTCCAGCAAGTTCTCTGAGCTCTTTGAGCCTGCTTGTCCTATCCAAATGGGGAAGATAGTGCTGCATGAGGTTGTGGTGAAGGGGAATGGTTATTGTTGTGAATTAATCCCTTCCAGATTCTTAACCAAAGCAGACCAGGAACCAGATGGCAACTGAAATGTAGCAACTGGCTTGTTATCAGTACAACTGGATTGGCAAATAAGATAGTTCTCAGGCTGAAATTGGGCTTCTTGCACCCACTCTCCCCGCCCTAGCCCAGCCACCCACTCATCCAGTCTTGGGACCTGGCTGTGGAGAGAGTGGGTCTGCGAAGCGATACCCAGACAGCCCCAGGGAGGGTGCTAGGCTGCCTCGCCCACGGTGGGGAGCAAGGAAGAGAGCAGCCAGTGAGAGGGTGAGCCTGTTATTTTCTGTCCTTTGTGTAGAATGTTCTGGCTTCTTGAACATCAGTTGATGCATTCGATTTCATTCATTCATTCATTCATTCATTCATCCCACAAACAATTATTGAGGGTGGACGACTTATCAAAGGTCCTTGCAAACTGAAACATGAACCAGGCTTTAGTGCCTGCCTTCCTGCAGCTTATAATCTCTGCAGGCAGATGGACGTGTGATCAAACCACTGCAGTGTTTCTCTAGGAATCGGGAATGGAGATTATACAAAACACATATTTGTAAAAGACTTAGCACAAGTACCTGGCCCATACTCAGCACTCTAAATATTGGCTACTATTTATTATTATTATTATTATTATTATTAACCAACTTTGTCATTTTGCCATATCCCAATACCACTTGGTCTATTATTAATATTTTCCTTAAATCATCTTCACCCAGTCTCCTGAGCAAATGTCTGTGAATTTACAGGTTGGAAGCGCTGGCTATGTTTATATAATACACATGCAAATAAAATATGTAATTATTCAAATAAAACCTGATCATCTGAAGACGCCCACGGTCATTTCCTCTCCCAGTGCACCTGGAGAAATGCTGTCTTAGGCAGGGCGTCCATCACACTTCCATCTGCCTGCAGAGATTTTAAGCCGCGGAAGGGCAGGCATCAAAGCTTGGTTCATGTTTTAGTTTGCAACAACTCTTGACAAGTCAATAATTGTTTGTGGGATGAACGAATGAATGTAACAATGCATCAACCGACGTTCAAGAAGCCAGGACATTTTACATAAGGACAGAAAATAACAGGCAAATTCAGAACTGCAGTGAGCTGCCTTCTCCCTCTCTGCATCTCCACACCGTGGGGTAACTGAGATGACCTGCCCTCCCAATTTCCCCTCTCCCCTTTCAACAAACTAACCTCCTGGCTTATTTGACAGCAAGTCGGAGGGGGCTTTCGGATGGAATGAATCACGCAGTTGTAATGAATCAGAAACTGGGGGGAAAAATCAGATTTCAGCAACAGCAGGACACTCTCACTGTTTAAAAAGCACTTGTCCCTTAGGCTTGAGAAGATTAGAAGCTAATAATTTATGTTGAAACCCGGTGCAGCCCTCCACAAAGTCCTATTTCTTGTCCCTGCCTTTTGACTGACAGATATGAAAATAGAGACTGATCTGAAAACCTAGGGCTATTTAACTAGAGCAGCATTAATTTCTCCATTAGAAACTAAGAAATGAGAGGATGGGGAGGCCCCAGATACCACAAAGAAATGAATGTTGCTGGTGGAAGGCCACGCCTTTTTCCAAATATGAATCTCACACCAGCTCTTCAGGTTTGAGTTAGCTTTCTAAACCTCCTGGACCTCAAATTGGCAAAAATAATTTTTTCCGTGCTAGTTAAAATGCCCTCAAGCTACAGTCATTAGATTTGCTGGACAGAGGCATCATTCTGATGTTATCGGCTTTGTCTTCCTGTTTTCATGAATAATGTATAAGAAGGAGCTATTAGAAATGGATTCTTCCGTGGCTGACAGTATTGCCACCAGACAGGTCCCTGAATTCTCCGTCATTTCATCTGCAGCACAAAGAGATCTCCCTCTTCGCCTTCTGGCTGCCTGCCACGCATGGAGAACCTTCCAAAGACGTCCTATCCCCCCTTCTCCCTCCATAGTAAGGAAACTGGGGGGAACAAGAAGAGGTGCCCCCAATCCTCCTTCCTTTTCATTGTTGCTCCTAGCAGAGGAGTGTGGGAGCTACTGATGCCAAGTTTCGTGGGTTTGATTCCTGGCCCCGCCCCACATGGGCCAGCCAGCCCCACTCTGTACCCAGATGCCTGCCGAGAAAATGCTTCTCCTTGGGCACAGGTCAAGGCTGGAGGAAAACCCCACCTGCTTGTTTTCTTCTATATCTCTATGTGCTCGCATCTATCATATCTTTACAAAGAAAAGAAACATCTTTCAGCCTCGCCCCTTCGTTCACTCATTCATTCAACATATTTTTATTGTCTGCGAGGCTTCCAGTGGAGGATGCATGCAGTAATCATGGTTACAGAAATGAAGAGAAAATGTCTACAAAGAAGAGCATCGACTGTGAGAGTGTAGAGAAAGGTAGCCGAGTCAGGGAAGGCGGTAACGGGATGTGAGATTGAGCCAAGAGCTAAAAGACAAGGAACCTTAAGTCGGTGCATGGGGTCCAGGCAGCGGGACTGCGTGTGCAAAGTCCCTGCAGCAGGAGGGGCGGGGCCCCCATTAGAGGAATTAGAAGGTGGCCCCAGGGGCCACAGCACAGTTTGCAAACAGGAGCCAGGGCTTCTTTGCCCTGGACTGGAAGGACTTTCTCCTTCCTGACACTCTTCTTTCCCTTGGAGTCTGAGAACTGCTCAGTTCTGGCTCTCCTCCTGCTTCCTGACTGTTCCTACTCTCACATTTTCCTCCACTATTGCCCCTTAACTGTGGGCGTTAATAATTTAGAAGTTTCCTCCCTCTCTGTGCCCTGGTGTCAGGTGCAGTGCCTGCCTTCTAGAAGGAGCACGATGAATGCAATGAGCATTTATTGTTCTCAGGCCCAATTGAGAACTTGAAAGCATCCTGAATACCCAACATGGGAGTGGTTAAATAAATTATATTACACCCACATATCAGAGGGTCTCACAGTCACTAAAAGTGATGTTTTGGAAGACAACTTATCTTGGAAATTTCTCCTGATATAACAAGAATTTAAAAGTGGAATACAAAATTCATACTAAAGCATGATCTCAATTTTATGTGGAAAAAATGTATATGCAAAGAAAAAGACCAGAAGTAAATGCACCAAAATATTAACAGGCTACCTCTGTGGGTGGAATTATTGGTGGTTTCTATTTCCATTTTCATAGCACTCCATCTTCCCCCAAGTGTGTTAACTAATTTAATTAACAAATAATTTAAATTAGTTCATTTAATTGAACTAATATTCAAGCATTTATTACATGCTAGGCATCATTACCAATTCACTGATGGGCAGAACACAAACATGGTCTCTGTCCTGAAGAATTCCTTTTATAGATGCTGGCCGGGTGACCTAGTGGTTAAGTTCAACACGCTCTGCTTCAGTGGGCTAGGTTCGGTTCCTGGGTGCAGACCTACACCACTTGTCAGAGGCCGTGCTGTGGCAGCAACCCACATACAAAATAGAGGGAAGACTGGCACAGATGTTAGCTCAGGGCAAATCTTCCTCAGCAAAAAAAAAAAAAAAATTGCTTTTATAAATTAAAAGGAAAAATGTTCTTTTTTTAAAAACAAGATGGAAAAAGAAACAGCCATCATCACTCCTAGAAAACCACTCAAAAAATGCTTTCTCCTGCCAGTGTCAGGGAGCTCTGCCCAGCAGCATGGTGATCTTACCAGCTAAGGTGCCAAGGACTGAACCGTGATGAATGTCCATTTGTCATTCGTGCCCCAGGCAAGATGCTGGGAACAAGGACTCTTTCCTGGCAGCAGGTATTACTCTGGAGTGGAAAACTCTTTGTACCATCACTTTATAAAATTTAGTCCCTCTCCCTGGATGCTGACAGTCACTTCATTCCAGCTCTCCTGTGGGTACCCTTCCAAGGAGTTTCTTCCCTTGGAATCAGGCCTCAAGGATACTAGAGGAAAATGCCTCCTCCCCACGCATCTGAAGCCTGGCTCCCCTACCTGCTGCTTCCTAATGGTACCCAAAGCAGGGGCTTGTGATTAAACCACAGGAAAAGCACCACCCTGAGCGGGCAAGAAAACAGCAGGAGCCCCAGGACTCCTGTGAACTAAGAGTCTGATTGTTTCCATGCAAATTGTTTTTAGTAGTAGAGCCATAACAGGCAAATGACATATGGGAGATAGGCAGAGATTTTTCTAAACCAATGGAAGGGACAGGGAGTTCTTTAATAAAACCATCTTTTAACAAGCTATCAAGTTCCCATATTTCTTATCAAGTAGAGGAGAATTTGTCTCTACTGTGGCTTCTCTTCCTCCCCTTCCAGCCCAGCACAATCATGTCTCTTTCTGCTTCTCCAACATTCCATCTTAGCCTTGTCTGAAATAGTCCCTTTCAGAACGGCAGGCTTCCTCATGATGAAAACTGTATTGCCAGAGAATGATTTTAAGTGGTAGACAGAATGAGCAATATTAATTCCACTAATTGTCTATTTATTTTAACGCACTTAGGAAAAACTATGGCTAGCACATGAAACTTATGATTTTATTATCAACTATGGCAGCCTATGTTTTAAAAAGTGAGTTAATATAGAGCCAATAAAGAGAAAAATATTAAATAAATCATGCTATGTGTGGCATGCAAATGTGGTTAAAACTGTGAAGTGGTACATACATGTATGACGATTGGAAAATACGCGTGGGAATTCTGCAACAAATCCAAGGCAGCTCCTGGGGAAGGGCCAGAAAAAATCCGTTGGTTCGTTGCCATAACTTAGATGCAGACATTTGCATTTCATTCTGGATCCTCAATAAGTCTTTACAGTTCTGAATCCTGGAACCTCCTGAGTCTAAGATCTGAGTTCTCAAGCTGGTCGACTTTGTCTCCAGCAGGGAGAGGTTTTTTTAAAAAAAATTCAGGGAATCGCACATAAAAATGCAGGTTTCTTGTTCTCTTTAAAAATTGGAAGGTTTGGCACAGTGGGTCTATATCCTGCATGGCAGTAATCAGGTGACCACAGGCCCCAGGCGTTGCTATTTCTCCAACACAAGGCCCTGTTGGTGCACTTCTGCGATGGGGGCTGCCCCAGGGACAAACAGTAAAAAGAAGGTTCCTCTTCTGGAAGGTTCCTCTTCCTCTGCTTCTCAACTTTCCCTTTCTTCTCTCTCCTCTCTTCCCTAGCAATCCCTCTCGCCCACACACACACACACATGCATAAATACATCTCCAGCGGATGGAGACGAGACTAAAACTTCTCTCTTCTCCCACTGATTTCCATGGCTGCACTTGCCTGAATGGTGGCCCAAATTCACTGATACTTCCCAGGTTGATTATTTATTGCCTCTTTGCCATTTGTCTGGCAGAAGATCATTTGAAACCACTTCACATGTTATTTTTGTGTAGGATGTGAGGTGGGGGTAAAAATTCAATTTTCTTCCTACTTACTACATCATAAGAAAAGTGACACGTGGGGCCGGCCCCGTGGCTTAGTGGTTAAGTGCGCACGCTCCACTACTGGCGGCCTGGGTTCGGATCCTGGGCGTGCACCGATGCACTGCTTCTCCGGCCATGCTGAGGCCGCATCCCACATACAGCAGCTAGAAGGATGTGCAACTATGACATACAACTATCTCCTGGGGCTTTGGGGGAAAAAAAGGAAGAGGATTGGCAATAGATGTTAGCTCAGAGCTGGTCTTCCTCAGCAAAAAGAGGAGGATTAGCACGGATGTTAGCTCAGGGCTGATCTCCCTCACAAAAAAAAAAAAAAAGAAAAGTGATACATGATTTGGAGCCCGAGTGTCTGAGTTCAAATCCTGGTTCTCTCATTTCCTGCCTATGTGATCTTGGGCAAGTCATTTATCTTCTCTGAACCTCAGTTTTCTCGTCTGTAAAATGGGGATAATAGTATCTATTGCACAGGATTTTTATAAAGATTAAGCAAATATACATAGGATAATACTATCTATTACATAGGATTTTTATAAAGATTAAATGAGTGAATATATATAAAGTGCTTAGAATAGAGCCTGGCACACAGTAGGGGTTGTAAAAGTGTGACCTATTATATGAGCAATATTCTTCCAATCTGTGAACTACCACTGGGATAAGCTTTAACTGTCTACCACAGATATGATAGTATTAGCTATATTCCTTGTATCCAGCAACTCTTTATCGCTGTCATATAAGTGTCAGGCACTACACTAGGCATTGGAAATACAAAAAAATAAGAAATTGTCCTTGCCCTTCTAGGAGCTTCTTATCCTTAGTTGATTTGGAATTTAAGGTTAAATTAAACAATCATGTGAGAATTGTTTAAATAAATATAACGTTAAATTAAGCAAACATCATATGACAATTGTTTACATAAGTAGGAGCCCTATGGAGAACAAAGAATTGAATTACTCTAGATTCAGCCTACAAGAATCAGTCTCCCAAAGAGTTAGAGACACATTGGCATTTTGAAAGGTACCCCTAGTACCTGAACTTATGACAGAAGAGTGGGAGCAGAGGAAGCTGGTGGAGGCTATCCCAAGAGGATGACCAAGGGTCTATGAGTTACACACACACACACACACACACACCATGTTTGAGGGAACACAGGCTGGGCTTGGGGACTGGGGGGAATGGATCCAGGGTTCAGAACAGCTGGGATCTGTTCAGTTCTGCTTCTTTGTGTGATTTAAAGTCAATTAAATTCACTCCACCTAAGTTCTCCCATTACAATGGAAGCATGTTACACCATTTCTCATGTATTTTTAAGTACTTTAGATCATCAGGGTGACATGATGTATCTGCCAGGTGGTCACACTACCAGGAATGCACAGTCTGAGGGAGGTCAGCTAGCATTATGTCAGAGATGGCCAACTCCAGAGGCGGCTACAAGTCCTTCTGCAATCAATATCTCAGTCAACAACCAATGATTTGTTAATGACCATATTGAAGATCAGAATTTGTTTTTTATTGCTGAAATTAGTGACTTGTTAATTTGCATGATGCATGTTAGAAATAACTCTCATCAAAGATAGTCAAGACATGCAATTGAGCTCAAATGGTTCAGAGACAGCCTCCCCTCCCCCCAACACACACACACACACACACACACACACACACGCACACACACACACACACACACCTGGAATGAATAGGGAATAAGAATCCAGCCAAGCTCTGAAACTATACCATTGGGCAGCACCTGAGACTTGATCCGTAATCAGTTTCTAGACATTGGTGTAGGGGACTTCTGATGCCTGCTGGGGGACAGAGAGCTGGAACTTCAAGATTACTTCATCAAGATTTTATGCCTGTGTCGCTAAAGAATTTCTGTCTAAAAGTGGAAGTGTGCCAGAATTTGGCTTGAACCTTGCCTTCAGTTCAGCCAGGACATGAGATTTTGGGGGAAGAGATAACCATCACCACCTCAGTGGCTGTGGTGGTAACACTGGCTGCTGTTAACCTCCAAAAAAGATCTAAGTGTTGTGCCTGACCAAGCTGGCCTCAACAGTTCCCAAGAAGGGGTGGGATGACGTGGGCTCCAGGGCCCTGCCCAGATGACCAGTTTTGCTTTTCTGTGTTTCTTTTCTCACCCAGCCCTCATGGGTGGGTCCTGAAGACTCGTGGATGTGACAGCCGCTAGCAGAGTTTGGCTGGCGTCCTTAGAAGGCTGGTAGGTGAAGGAAAGCTCTCAGTAGTCTTCATTTGGTTTTCAAATCCTTTCCGTTTGCCTCTGGCTGTTCCTAAGGGTCCAAGGAAGGTCCTCGCTATTCTTGCTGCCACCAATGAGTCCCATCCAGGGCTTCTGTTCTCCAGCTTTACCCAGAGAGTGACTCCATCACTGTTTCCCAGTCCATCTCCAGGCTGAATCAGAGGGAGGGGTTGGGGAGGGCCAGAAAGAATAATGACACATCCCAGCTTGCCCAAGCTTTCCAGGGCACTGACATTAGAACGCTGTTCTCTGACTGAAATCCGGCCACATCATGGGAAAGATCAATCTCTATCCACCCCTCAGAAAGTCTAGAGCAGCAATGTCCAACAGAACTCTCTGCAATGATGGACATGTTCTCTTTCAGCACTGTCCAATATGGCAGCCACTCACCACACATGGCTATTGAGCATTAGACATGTGACTAGTGTGACTGAGGAACTGAATTTTCAATTTTATTTCATTGTAATTAAATTAAATAGGCACGTGTGGCTAATGGCTACTGTATCGGACAGCACAAGCCTAGAGCCTGGCCCCTCTCCCCATCCCTCAGGACCTTCTCTCCATCCTGAATCGGCTTGATTTATTGCCAGCCTCTTTCTCCCAATATTTTGTCGTAATCTAAGTCACTTGGCTCTCTCTTCTTTCTTAAACTCTCTGGAGTGTTCTGGCTTGAGTTCAAGGGAAGGAACCCAGTGCTTCTCAAACATTTCCACAACAGGGACAAGCAAGAGGAGAGGCCTCCAAGAAATGGGATATTTAAAGACATACAGGACTAATAGAATGCACGTGCACCATTTGGCACTGATGAATCCAATGGTGCTATTTATAGTAATAGTAATAATGCATTATACTCTACTTGTATGTACATATAAATATATCACTGCAATGCATCCTACATGTAAGGCAAGCAGAGCAAGAATTAGACTCCCCATTTCAAGGATAAGAAAACTGACGGTTAGTTCAGCTGATAGAATTACATAGCAGGTAATAACAGAGCTCGGACCAGAACCAGGTGTTCTGACTCCTAACTCCTTGCCATTGGAATATGTGAATCAGCCCTGATTAGAGAGGGAACACGGTTGGGAGAAGAGAGAAGACCGTATCACCCCAACAGATTGACAGTGTCTTAATTGAGGCTCTTTTCTTTCAGACCTGCAGAGAGCCATTTTGGATACACCATATATTATTTCATTCTCTAGCATTGTAGAAGCCCGAATGAGTTAGGAGAATTTAGGTGGCTCTGCCTTCCAGAGCCTCTAGTGAGTCGTCTTGATCCCTCTCGCATTCTTACCAAATTCTTATAGATGGTCTTAACGAATCTCCTTCTAACAGGTCCTCTGCCCTTTGCACTACTCCAGAGGGCGCCTTCATATACGATACAATGTGCCACACAGTGGTATTGCTCCAATGGACAAACCAGGTTTCTTTCCTTATGCTTCAGTTGAATTCATTGTCATATTATTTTTCTTGGGTGTTCCGATTAAGCATGTGTTACCCTTAAGTGTTCACAACCTTGGCTGTTTACCTGAATTTGTGGCGCTTTTAAAAAAAATACACATTCCTGGTTCCATCCCCTGAGAAGATGGGGTTGGCCTGGGCATCTGCATTTTCTCAAAGTTCCCCGATGAGTCCAGTCCTGAGAGCTGAGACTCATAGAACGTTGGACCAGGAATCAGGACACTCACGGTTTGGTTCCCGACTTTCCCACACACTAGCCTCCCTGAGCTGTTTCCTGTTCTGTAAAATGGAGAGAGATCAGGTCTGCCCTACTTTTATTAGTTTTAAGCGTGAGAGCTTGTATGAAGGAATTTTGAAAAGTCATCTGTGTGTTGATGGTAGGAGGGAGCTGGCGGCCAGCAGCCAGGCCCCACCTGCCAACAGGCCTGAGGCTCAGTCACCTGATGACATTTCCACTTGGGCTCTCAGGGCCTGCTTGCCTCCATCACATGGAGCTAAAAATGGGTAGAGAGTGGGTGGAGCTCAAAATACTTTAACTAGAGTGTAATCGTGTGGGCAGCTTCCACTTGAGCTAGGTAATTCTGGACAAATGCACACTCGCCGGCATGTAGCTATATTTATTTCCAAAATAGCTGGTGAGAGCCCCCAGGAATTTCAGACACACATTTCAATTTTATCTGTTTTGAGACCTTGAGGCCATGGGATTAGAAAGCTGCAGGCGTGAATCAGGAAGCAGAAGTACACAAGTTATTTGTTCCCAGCCTCCGAGCTAGTACTCAGGGTAAAACCACAGCCATTTGATGCGGGAACATTTTAATTTGAGAAATCAAATGCAGGAAAGATACTACCCCCTTACTCTTCATTTCAAGCAACACACACACAGACACACACGCACACACACTAAATGCCCAGAATTAGGCTGCTATATACAAATTATTTATTTATTATTATTTATTATTATAAATTATTATAAATTATTATTTATTATTATAGTATTTATACAAATACTCCAAGTTGCTCACACTACTTTCCTTTCTTTCAAAACTTCATGGATTTACCTCTCTGACAAACAGATCTGTTTCATTTCCGTTAAATATATTTTGCACATTCAATGCATCACAAATTGGCCATAGCAGGAAAAGACATGCATTAAGGGTCATAATTTTGCAAAGGATTGATAAAGATACTGAGAAGAGGAAGTTAAGCTTTTGATGTCCCTGATGCAACTATTTCAAACTTCTTATGCAGCAAATTCAAATTACTTCCCCTAAGACAGACATCCTCAAACATCAGCTTCTACCAAAATTACTGTCAGAAATAGTTATTACGATCCTATCCCAGACCTCGAGAACCAGAAACTATTGGGTGGGGCTGGGGCATCTGCATTTTAAACAAGTGTTAACACCCAGCCACCATTTGTGCCTGCAGGGAGCTGTTCAGAAGTATCAGAGTACAACAAGATGAACAAACCAAGAAGAATCACAATCCCCATCACAAGCTCCACTGGAAGTCCTTATGCTAAGAGACTGCTGGCATGAGAGGGAGCCCAGAGATTCTCTCTTTGTATTCCTGATAGGTCATAGGTTGGATACCATCAAAGCACATTAGAATTTTGGATTTCTGACAGGGTTGCCCAATACAGTCGTGCAAGTTGAGCACTGCACAAGGTTACCACATCTAAAGAACCACCATTTACATTAAACACAGTCGATTTGTTTATTATTACTACAGTTTTCTGGCAGATGGCAGTAATGTGTCTTATTCCAACAAATCAGCCCACGACAACAATTTTCCAACAGATGTAAGCAAAGTGTCTTGAAGAAGGGGTGGGGGTAATTCATACGTAGGTACAGTTTGGGCTAGCTACAGCCCAGTTCTGCTCATTGTAGCCTGTGTAACCTCCACTGCACCCTTGCCCTAGTTGACCCGGCCTTTCAGGATACAGGAGGAAGGTAGGGATCCTACAGCACATGCACCAGCACTGCTTGTGAGCAGGAGCTCTGTCTTGTTGGGATAAGGGGCTTTCTTACTATGCTAGGGAGGAATAAGGAGACCCCCTGCTCTGGGCCATGGTGCTCCAAGTGTGATGGGACTTCTACAAGGGTCAGGAAGGGGATAGTAATTAATATCTGGGTAGTGTTGACTGGAAAAATAAAGTGTTGATTCGCTAGGAAAAATTGATGTCTTCCCTGGTCATCGCTGGCCTGGGGGAAAGGCTTCTTCTGCCTGTGCGGGGCCTGACTGAGCAACAACAGCCTGGCCATCACAGCCCAGGAGCCTCTCCACCCCGGCCAGGGCGCTGCGGGCCATAACAGAAAAGTGGGGCCAGCAGTCTGGCTTCCTAGTGGTCAGTTTGGGGGGAGGGGCATCTTGTCTACTTTGTCCTGCAAGATCAGAAAACCTCACCTCCTCTTGCTCTTCGCCTTCCTTCCCTGAGTTCTGTTTGTGCTGTCCCAGCAACCTAAGGAGAGCTGCTCTAGGACGCCTTTATCATGTTTTCTTTGTCTCCCCATCTGGCCTGTAACTTCAAGACATCTAGGCCATTCCTGTATCTTACCCTGGGTGTCTAAACCCTATTTGGGGATTTTAGGGTACTGTTGATCACCCAAAACTTTGAGGTTTAGGCATGTATTTCCTGCCTCCCCAGAAAGTCTCAAAAAGGAAGTGTTTCTGTAACTGGCGAACAGCCATTGATTATGCAGCTAGTAACTATGGGGGATTGGAATTTGCAAACTCAAAATATGTCTCTGCCTGAATGACATTTTGACCCCCACCCCCACTAACTGACCAAAGGAGTTTGGGATGGGAGGCCTGCCCCCAGAACAGGTCATCACCACAGACATCTCCAGGTACCCGGGTGGGTCGTGCTAAGCCCATTCTTAGTTCTGGTTACCCTTTATGACAGACGTTTACATTTGTAAAGAAAATCTCCATTTGTAAAGGCATCTTCTTCCCTGCACCAGGAAGAAGGGGGGGATGGCCTTACCTAGAAACTTATCAGAATGGAAGGCAAGGACTTAAATCTGCATGATAAACTTACTCATTGTTAACTGTGCTGTTTGGGCAACATGCTATCTGTTTCCCACTAGGTTCCTATACAGGACATCTCCCTGGAGCCTGGGTTACCATGGTAATGGGTGTTTGAGCTATTTTTTTCAGGAACTGAACCCCTTGTCCACTTCAGGCCGGATTGAGACCACCAACCCATCAACTGGGCCCTTTTGTTCACAAGAGGTTGGAACCCCACCCTCAGGGCATGCTAATGCCGCCATTCTGTGAACGTGTGTCCTCCTAAGAGACATGAAGCCTGACTACGCTTGCGCAGATCATCAATTACCTCATCTCCCCTCAGCTCCAATCATTTCAGACCACCTTGCCCCCTTCTCCATAAATACCCCTGAGTCCCTACTTTCAGGGAGGCAGATTTGAGACTTGTTCTCCCGTTTTCCTCACTTGGCTGCCTTGTGATTAAACCCTCTCTCTCTGCAATCTCGTCGTCTCGGTGATTGGCTTTCTGGGCGGCGGGCAAAAACAGACCTGGTGTGGTAACATTTCTGAGTAAAAGATGGTGGACCCTCAAATTCTATCTTGCCCCCTCCTTCGTATCTTCACCCCTCTCTTTGTAAGCCTGATCAAAATGAGGAAGTATGTGCTGATGTCAGGCTGGTTTAAGAGTCTCTGGAGGTGGGACACACAAATCCTAGGATCCTGGAAGAAACTGTAAGAGGAAGAAATGCTAGATTACAGTCTGAGGGTGTGCGGGTCTCTTGTCTAAGTGCTGGTGTGCTCTTGAGAGGCAAGTATCTTGCAGACCACGTGGATGCCATGCTGGCTGGAGGCAACCTTGCCTACAGCAGGAACTCCGATCCATTCATTTGTTCCCTTTGTGTACAACAGGTACCCTGATGCATTCATTCCTTGCGATGTAGCAGTTACCAGGCATTTTCCCAGGATTTGAGGATAACCAGCAACACAACCAGTTCCTGCCTTCGTGGAGCGAGCAGTCTAGTGGTGGAGACACTCAACAGATGTAAACAAACCATGACATATGCCATTACACACGGTACTAAATGCTCTAAAGGGAAAGAGCACTGTGCTAAATGGTATGAGGGAACCCACTTTATTATTGCAAGCGAGGAAGGCGTGTCTGAGCAGGACTTTTTAGCGGAGACCTGAAGGATGAGAGGCAGCCAGCAACGAGGAGAGCTGGGGAAGCTTGTTCCAGGCAGTGGGACAGTAATACAAAGACTGTGAACTGAAAACTCTGGGATATAAGTTTTCACCCCTCTTCTTCTTCCCAGCTCCTCACTTTTCTCTTCCTCCTGGCTTCTTTGTTATTTCTACCAGGAAAGTACGAGAAGCACGGAGCACCATTCCTGGCACATATAATAACTAACGCTCTCTGCAGGTGCTGTTCTAAGTGTCTTGCGTGCATTAACTCATTTAATCCTCAAAACAACCCCATGATGGAGGTTCTGTTCATGTCTCTATTTTACAGACGAGGAAACTACACAAGTCAGCATGCAATAACGGTCACTGTTAATATTAAAATTAGTAATTTATTCAACAATGGCATATGGAGCATTGTCAGCTTCCTGACAGACTTCATTTTGTTCATTTCTGACCTTTTTGCTGCCCATTTAGACCATTTTTGAATCCATTGTTCAAGTTATTGGTGGAACATCTTTTAACACCTCTGATCAGTTTTATAGAAAAATCAGCTGCTGTGTCCTCCCTAGCCAGCCACACCTCTGTGAATTCTGTTCAATTCAGTAAATGCTTATTGAGAACCTACTCATTGTCCAGCATGACCCTGGAGATGCCAACACCAGACCCAGACGTTCGAAATCAAGGAAAGAAACAAACACACACAAATAGCTGTAATAGAATAGAATCTATGCTCTGCTTATCTTATCATTGAAACACAAATACGAATGCAAAAGTGATTCATTCTGTGGCTGCTGACTGGGAAGATTATGACCTACAGTCAAGTAGACGATGAACTAGTAGGTATGTTCTTAATCTTAGTTTACTTTTTTTAATTTTAATTTTAATTTTTTAATTTTCTTTAGAATTGATTTTGCCTTTTTTTTTGTTTTTGTTTTGCTGGTAAAGATTTGCCCTGAGCTAACATCTGTTGCCAATCTTCCTCTCTTTTTTATTTTCATTTTTTCCCTTCCCCAAGCTCCAGTACATAGTTGTAGATTCTACTTGTAGGTCCTTCTAGTTCTTCTACATAAGCCGCCACCACAGCATGGCTACTGACAGAGGAGTGGTATGGTTCCGCGCCCGGGAACCAAACCCAGGCTGCTGAAGTGGAGGGTGCAGAACTCTAACCACCAGACCATCAGGTCAGGCCACCACACCACATAAGTGTGTAACTGGTCAAAAGCCTTTTCCATATGAAGATGTAACAACTCGATACGTTGGAATTTGTTGCCCTCGTAGATCTGATTTGTTTGAGAAGAATTCGGGTTTTCCCCCAAATCACCTGATTTTTCCTAATTACCTACTGTTTAGATGTAGATTTACTATCAAATAGATTTTTACCTTTTTTTTTTTTAATTTACAGGTATGGAAGCTAACCTTTGAAGACACATCTAATAAATGAAGCAGTAATTGTTGAAGGAGAATTGGTGCCTGGGGTGCTCATTTCTGAGTTGAGAAGTAACTTAATTTTTGCAACAATTGAAGAGTGATCCGCCCTTCCTAACAGTGTTAGGACACTTCCCCTGTGTTCCCTCCTCCCCCTCTCATTTAGGTAAGTATAAAAATAAATAGGAAAGGGGAACTGTGCACCAGGCCCTAAGCAACAGCCCAGTCAATTATGATCACAGCCTTGTATTTGTAAAAAAATCATGGAAAATTACAGGCATTCTTCATTTGTGTTTTAATGGGCACAAAATTCTCCTTCCAGAGGGAACTAGCCTCATCCCTCATCCATTTTCAAAGAGCAACTTCACACAATGGGAGGTCAAACAGCTTCTCTAGGCGGGGGCGTGAATTTCTGCTTCCTGAACCATTTCCTATATCTGAAATGTCCACATCTGATGAGGCAAGAATACCACAAGACGATGAAAAGGATCCAACAACTACTAAGTCAGCAGAAAACACAGTCATACCAGTGTTAGAGACCACATTCCAAGGAGACTTAATGGGAATGAATTTAATAAAGGTTTTTTCCAACTAGCATGCTGATAGGGCCCTTTCTCTCTTCCTGTTGTTGAATCTAAGAAACTATTTTTTTTAAGGAGCAGAGTATAAATTGTGATTTAATCACTTGAATAGGGAAATGACATCCTAGACCTGTGTCCATCAAGGGCAGGCAAACACATGGTGACCCTCATGGTCACCATGTGGCAGAGGGACCTCAGAACAGCCGTCTTTGACCTAGGTCTGTGAACCTGGGTGATAAACCAAAATTACAGCTTTATTTTCTGTAACTGAAATTTAGCATTTGCTTCAATTATAAACGTAGGCAACACACTAGAAGAATAATAGTAGCACCTGTGAGTTTGTCACCAAGAGAAATCACAGATCTTCTCAAATCTCAGGACAATTGCTGCAGATACCTCGATTTATGCTCATCTCTACTGCAGATCATGATTCAACATTAGAGGCGCTGCTAGATCTTATTTACAATGTTACTAAAGAAGCAGTCTGTGACCATGTCATCATTTTATTATTTTGTAACTGTATTCAACATAGTTGGCTTCCTTTGTAATCCTCTGTATTTTATTTTATTTCTTTTAATTAAAAAAATGCTTTAAAGTTTAATTATTCATTTAGTGCATTTTGCTTTGCCTTTCACGTGGTTTTAGTTACCTCTTTTCCAATAACACGCCTTAACAGAAACCTCAAATGCAGTACAACTGTGAAATATGGAATCATTTGATCTTCAAATGGCTGGTTAAAACTGCACCCGCTCTCAGCTATTCAAAAGCTGACTATCTGAGCTGTGAATTACCGATATCCCCATTTCCCCCTGGTTTCCTCTTTGGCTGTTTACTGTGTGGTTCTTTTACTCCGGGTCACAGGTGCACTGACAGATAGGCAGGGCACCTGGGGAAAATGACATTCATATCTGACAATTTTCCTACATCACGAAGAAGTTGTGGATGGGCAGAGGTTGAAAGCTTGATTAAATTAAGATTTTACATTACCTGTGGATTTTAATTACCATGCCATCCTTGTCCCAAAGTCCTCTGTCTCCACCTGCCACTGCACTCCTGTGGCTCTAACAAGACACTTATCAGATGTTATTTTGTATTGTTAGCTATCTTTGCAGTGCATATGCTCTTTGAATTCATGGAATCTGTGTTATCCTTCTCTTGGGTTGCCCCTGATGCTTGGCAGACAATAGACCCTCGGTAAAGAGGTGTGGCTGAATTGAATAGCTGTCTACTGCGCATATTTAGTGGGCCTTCCTGCTTAAAGATGCCAGGGCTAACATAATTATTTTCTATCTTGGATTTGTTTATGCAATATCTATTCCACAAATATCCTTAACTATGTGCCATGCATCACACTAGACATTAGAGACAAAGATGAATATGATATAACCACTTCCCCCAAGGAGTCTAGGGCCATAGAGACACCAGACAAATATTGTGATGGAGTGTAATGAGAGCAAAGACAGGTGTATGAACCAGGTGTGTTGGTAACACCAAGGAGGCAGTAGTCAATTCTGGAGAATGAAAGTAAGAGAAGATGCTAGAGTGGGAACCCAAAGGATGAGTAGGACTTAGCCAATGGGAAGAGGGAATCTACCTTCCAGGAATAGAGAACAGCAAATCTTTCAGTATTGGTGCAGCAGACAGCATTCTTTACCTACCCAACACCCACTTCCTCCCCTTCCCTCCTTCTTCCCTGCTAACAGGACCTTACTTTCCTATCTAGGATGATCTCAAGGAAGGTACGCTCCTCCCACAGACCCAGGCTCATGAGCCAATCAGGAACCCATCATGGTTATTCCTTGTCTCTTTGCCAGTGATTGGTCCAAGTGGTCATGTGACCACATTCTGGTCAATAAGATGCAAGAGGAAGTCAGCTTAGGGCCTTCTATTTGGACATAAAAGGACAGTCTTACTTGGAGAAAGCTAGCTTTTCCCTTCTTGTCTTGAAAACTATTCTGATATTTGCAGCTGTGGCAGCTATCTTGTGACAGCAAGATAATAAGAGCCTGAGGGGCTCTTTGATAGTAACACTAAACAGCAACCAATACTGGCAACTGGACTCCCTGTGCGGGAGAGAATTAACCCCTGCTCGTCTATGCTGCAAGTAGTTAGATTTCTTTTCCTTATAATTAAACACATCATAACTAATTTACATAGCTTCTGTAAACTGTTTTTCACAGGTCTCCCCATGGGTACCAATGAGATCACATGGCTAATACATCTGATTATCCCCACCCTGCAGAACTCAACTCCTTTCTCCTCCTAGCTCTCCAGTCATTTTAGGGAGACCCCAGGGGAACATCTTTGAGAATGTGGCTTCCTCCCTGCTTCTCTGTTTCCCCCCTGATTCTGAAACAGTATTCTATGCAAAGCTACAGAGAAAGCCCTTCTCTCTGACTGTGTTACACTCTGTCACTAGATTCCAAGTGGATGCCTTGAATGTCGTAAGCCTTTGGTCAAAGTGCACGTTCCAGCTCCTGCCTACCCCTGCTGTCTCTAGGGGAATGTATGAAGAAGAGGAAGCATACGGTTTTCATCTCCTTTTCTTTGTGTCTTTCTACATAAGCCTAGCATCAACCTCCTTTAGACAGAAAACAACAACTAAAGCCCCCAGGCATATCAACCCACACCAATAGATGCCTCAGAGTTCGGGTTTACTGGCCCCACACAACTGCTCTCCAATTGGCTCAGCCCAGAGCACAGTTACGTGTGCATATGAGGAATGGGAATACAATATTGCAAAGATAGGCAGGCAGGGACCTTATACATCAAGCTAAGAAGTGTAAGCTATAATTTCTAAGCCAGAGCTTCCCCAAAAGTATGCCATCTGGTGTGTTTAGATACTACCCTGCCCTCTCAGCTAGGGGACTGCTGGGCAGAGCCTTGCAGCCAGAGCCCTTAGGCTGGTCACTTCCAGTAGCAAGTGGCTTTGTGTGGGTCTAGGAGGGTGGAGCCAAGCAGAGTGGAGCCTGACAGGGCCATGACATAAAAAGATTGGGAAACAATGGGGAGGTTTGAAGGATTTTTTAACAGGAAGTAACGTGATCAACTTTCTATTGGATGGGAGGGGGTGGACAGTGGGCCTGGGACCAGAAATACCAGTCTCACCCAAAACAGCCCCGGTATAAAATGATGAGGGACCAAACTACAGTACAGTAGGAATGAGAAAACAGAATGGACCTAAGATATGAGAAATCTTAAGGAGAAAATATCAATGGACTTGCTAGTTGATTAGATATAGGGAGGGAGGGAAGTATCCAGGATGACTTCCAGCTTTTGGATTGAGAACCTGGGTGGACAGTGGTGTCATCCATTAAGATTGGGAACACGTGGGGGAAAAGGTGTGGCAGAAAGTTGGCTTGAAGTGCATGTGGAATGTCCAAGGGAGATGACCAGTAGGCATTTAGACATATAGATCTAACACTCAAGAGATCACACTGGTGGAACAGTTTTAGAGTAAGTGATAATGGAAGCCCATGGGCATTGGTGATATTGACCAGGGAGAATAGAGCAGCGATAAGAGAGTGCCAAAGACAGAGCAAGTGATGGAAGCTCAGCCCAAACCAGCTCAGGTCAAAGGACCAGGACTCAGGACTCCGTCCTGATGGGCCCCAATCTCTCTCTCTGAGTGTGTGTGTGTGTGTCTGAATGTCTGTCTCATCTCTGCTTCTCTTTGAATGTTGGCCTCATTGTCTCCTATTTCAGACAGGGCTTTTCTACTAGGCAGAGAACAAAATCATTGGTAGCCCCAGGTTAGCCACCCCAGTAAGACTTTTTTCCCCCACCATCCACAGAACAATCCCTGGAAAGAATCCTGATTGGCTTTGCTTGGGTCACATGACCTATCCTTAGCCCAAACACAGTTGCCAGATATGGGGCACTTGGATTGGCCAGATCTGGGACATGTGCCCACATTTGGTGGGGGTGGGGTGCAGGAGCAGGTTCTATTACAAGAAGAACAGGGATGGTAAAACTTTCTGGGCAGATAAATATGGTTACCATGATCCCCTACGCATCAACACTCAAAAAGGTAGGTAGAAGAAGGGGAACCAGCAAAGGAGACAGAAAACTGACGTGTCTGAGTAGATTATCAGCTTTTCAGAGGCCAAGAACTCTGTCTTGTTCATATCTGTTTCCTCCTTCCTTTGCCCTCTGGTCCCTAGTGCTATGACTATAATCAACAGTGTGTATGGAATGGATTCATAAACACTCCACGTGATAAGTAGTAGGGATTTGTCAAAAGATGTAACAAAAACTGACACCCAGGAATCTGATTTGGGCAATATACAAAAGCACATTTTTTAAGTAACTGGCCACCACTGACACAGTTATTATAGATTCTCTGAAAAGAGCTAATCTTTTTCATGATTTGAATGAAGACATCATATCAGTTTGGACCAAAATAGTTACAGTTGAGAATTTGATCTGGGGGGTGTCTTATGGAAATCAGGTGGTGGTGTTTTAAAGAACGTTCGTTTTATTGCTCTGTTCTAGGGCTGACTATAATTTCATGCTATAATTTGCAAGGCTGCAGGCAGACACCCTAATTACTACTGCCACATAGAAAGAGCAGTGCTAATCAAACCCTTTTTATTAATCGACAACATAATTCCAACTTTGGCAACAGATGCTAGGGAAATCTTGTAAACCACAGCGCCCAGCAACTCTCCTCAGGTAGTGAATATGTGTATTTTTTTCTTATCCAGTACCTTTTATATCCACTAGGGGGAACCCTGGTGCGCATCAAAGCTTCGCTTTTCTATACCCATGACAACTTTCTTGCCTTTGGATGGGGTGTGTCTTCCACTCTGTAAGGGCCCAGAGATCTGGCGTGTTGTCATATTTTTCAAACAGATGAGAGCATATCATTCAAGGTATGTTAAAATCAATTGTTTAAATTCTCACTGGATTTAGAAGGGATCCACTAACCATCTTAGATGAAAATTTTTATTGTAAATAGAAGTTTCCACCGTGAAAATGAGAGTTTTTATTTGTTAGAATGTTTGCTTACTAAAAAACAGAAAATGCTGAATCTGTGCCCTTTCAATTTTAAAGAGCTTAATTTTAAATACCTGTTAGACACCAGTGTGATCTTAATGCTCAGTGGAGTTCTTAAAGTATTATTGGCACTCAGTTGATAATTATTATAATTATTATAAGCTTGTCTAACATAATTACAGTATAAGACTCTTCTTTTTTCAACACAAAGCCATTTTCCAACAAAGTCTGAAAGGGACTGTAAATTAACAAATAATCCAGAAGCAATGCTCAGACTTACATTCAGTGGTTGCTCCTCCGTATCGTCAATAATATTTTTTGTGGCTGGACGTTGCCTTCCTCCTTTTGTGTTCTCTGTCTCTACAGAGATAATCAATTTACAAATTGGTAAAGATGTATCGTGCATATGCCAAGTTAAGTCACTGTATCTGGGGCTGTGGGTATCCCAAAGAATGACACATGCCCCTCAAGAGTTTACAGTCTTTAGAGTATAATTCAACAGATGTTTGTTGAACTTGAGTCTCTGAAAGGCCCAGTAAGCTGCACAGGATGGCACCATTGGTCTAGCGCACTGCCACACCTCCAGCCCTCAGCACGTGCTAAGCACATCGTGGAGTCTCGGGAATTATTTGTTAAAGGAATGAACGTGTAAATGAGGAAAAAGTTTGAGGCATAGAGGGAATTATGGAGTTAAACTAAGACGCCATCCCTAACCCTAAGGAATCTGCAATCGAGTAGAAGAGCTGTGCACACAACTAATGCATAGTGTGTAATGTGAATTACAGAACTTAATGCTATCATAGACTGCCCAATAAAGTGCTATTCGAGTTCAGAGGAGGAAATTCATAACCAAGCAGAGGAATCAGTTCAGTTAAACAAATCCAACAGGCAAGTTTGAGTACACTGCTAGAACAGATCCTGGCAAGGAAGAGATATTCATTACCATTCTGGAATAAATGAATAAACACTTACTATATTCCAGGCCCTGTGCTAGTTCCTGAGGGCACAAAGATGAATTAGAATTTGATTTATCTTTTAATTCATTTTTTTTTTTAAGGAGCTCATAATCTGCTAGGGAGCTTCTAGTACACTTTCAAGAAAGACTTCCAGGAGAAAGTGGCTTTTAAACTGGGCCTTGAAGGATGAGTAGGAGTTTGCAAGGTGGAGAAGAGGGGAAGGATGTTTTAGAAAAAGGATGTTTAGATGTTTTAGGATGCAAAGGCACAGAGGCATGAAAGGGTCTGGCTTGTTTAAAGAATATCCCACTGCTAAAAATGGAAGACAGGACCAAATATATCCCTAGCTCTTAGCATAAAGCCCTACGTATGACGTCCCTGAATAAACACTTGTTTTTTGACAATAATGATGGTAAGAACCAAAACATGGGCATATGTCTTAGGTGCTGGTCAAACCCAAGTTAATGTGCTCAGTACAGGGCATACACCCAAGAAATACTAGTCAAAATTCTTCCCTAAGGATGGGATTTGAAATAGGTGTTACAGGCTGAACTGTGTCCCCTCGAAATTCATATGTGGAAGTCCTAACCCCAGTATTTCCAAATGTGACTATGTTTGGAGATGAGGTCTTTAAACAAGTAAAATGAGGTCATTCGTGTGGGCCTATCCAGTATGACTGGTGTCCTTATAAGAAGAGGTAAGTTGGACACAGACATGCACAGAGGGAAGACCATGTGAGCACACAGGGAGAAGATGGCCATCTACAAGCCAAGGAGAAAAGCCTCAGAAGAAATCAGCTCTGCTGATACCTTGATCTCGGACTTCTAGTCTCCAGAACTGTGAGGAAATAGATTTCTGTTGTTTAAGTCATGCAGTCTATGGTACTTTGTTACAGCAGCCCCAGCAAACTAATACATTGGGTTAACATAACATTAGCACCCCAGCAGCTAATAACAGTAATAATAATAATAATGTTATTATTATTTATTGAGCATTTCCCGTGTGCCAGGCATCACACTAAGTGCTTTACACATATCATCTCATTTAATATGCTGGAAAACCACAAGATAGATGCTGTTATTTCCAGTGTACAATGAGGATGCTGAGGCTCAGAGAGCCCAAGGCTACATAGTTACTGAGTGGTGGCACTGGGTCTGGACTAGAGCCTCCATTAGCCTACAGACTTTGTACAAAGAAAAAACATCTCTTCTTTTGGGCACACCCAACCCCATACCAGGGGGCAGTGCTTGGGAGCAGAAGGCGGGCTGGCTTTCAGTGCCTCTTGCCCCCTTGGCTGGATGCCCACCCTGTAGCCCAAGCACTCAGTCATTATACTGGACTGCCCAAGGGGCTGAGGTGGCTAGGGGCAACACCACCAAGGAAGGAGCATGTGGGCAAATAAAGGGATTCTGCAAGCTGGGAATGCAAACCTCACCTACTGCACAATTGGCAATGAGACAGGTGGGAGCCTAGGTCCATGAGTTCTAGGTCTGGGTAGGTGGGCTTCCAGTGGTCCTGCCTCCACAAGGGGACCTTGATTCAGCCCAGTTCTGCTAATTGGCCTCAGAACAGCTCTGATTGTCTCTAGACCTTAGTCAGCAAGAAACCCAATTTGCTGTGATCACACACCTGTCCTAACACCATTACTCCCCACCTTGCCCCCCCAAAATCAAAGAGATGAGAAATGCATCTTTGACTATTTGACTATGCATGTAAGTGTGCCTTTCCTCACAATTAAAGCTCCTGAATGTTCCAAATTTGCATCTTTCATGGGGGGGGAACAAAGCCTCTGACAGCTTAAATATTTAATCACCATTAAGAATCTCCAATAAATGAGGGGAGTCGGGTTTCAAATTGGCTGGTTCAGATGATTCAAGTGCAGAAGTCATACAGGGTAAAAATAAAGTACCCTCTGAAAAAGCACCGTCTTTAGAACTCGAGATGGTTTCTCTTTCTACTCCACAGAACACTGTGCGTGTCACCTGTCCTAGAGCCATGAAGGAACCAAGAATATCCAATTTGTCTTTAAATATTAGTGGGGGGTGGGATGGGGCGAGGTCTGGAGATGAGGAGGTATGGCGATCTCCTAATAATCCTGTTTCGGTAATAATGAATAAAACTGGAATTTCGAGACTGGATTGAAAGGACTCCTGAAGCTCAGACTTAAGGAGAAATGTCTAAAAGGGAAAAAGCAGTATGTTCAGTTTCGTGTCTTATTTGAAAATATACTTCAAACAGGTCAGCAGTATTTTAGAGATCAGAGCCACCCCCTGCTCCCCACCACCTTTGGAACCCTCAGTCCCCAGTAGTTCCTGGTTTACTTTTAAGGTAAAGCTTTTAGCTTTATGATTTAGCTGGAAAAAAATATAACCCTACCCAGTCAGGTTTCCATTTGTCTGTATCACCAGGTTGAACTCAGTGTCAGAAAGCTTGTGCAAAGGGAATAAAAATGTAGCTTTCCCATTGCAGACTTGGGGGAACCAAACATTTGGAGAGAAACATTAGGCGTTCCATTGTGTCTACAGTCTTTCATGCTTTCCATCAGTGGACAAACAGAATGTCCGGGTTTAAATATCATTCTAGGTCACTTCTTGATCCATGTTTGGAGGGACGTTGGTTCATCAGTTATGGTTCTGGCAGGAAACAGGTGACACACGCAAACGGATACATTAAGGAAGGGCCCAAGGCAGAGGCGTGGGCAGGATGAAGGGAGCCCAGCAAGGGCTAGCACCTGAGGGAGGCATTGCTCCCATAGGCCTGATGAGTGGGGTGAGGGAGTGGTTATAACCTGGAGAAGGCTGTGATTGTAGCTGTAGCTGTGAGAGAGGGCTGCACACAGGATCTGTGGCCTTTGAGAGGGACACAGCCATGGCCAGTACACAGATCGGTGGGGAGGGAGCTAGGAGAATAAATATCTAGACATCACCCTAGCCATCCACCCCTGGATCTCCTGCTGGGGCCTCCCATTGGCTGAATCCAACCAGAAGCCAAAAGCCAAGGGAGACGTCCATAAACGTCAAACTTCTGGGTAGAGAGCAAGATGCAGAAGAGTGGGGAACTGGAGACTATCCAGCACAGATCAGGAAGAAGAAATAACTAGGAAGGGTTAGAGAAGGGATAGAAAGATGAGGTAAGTGCTCAGTCTTCCATGGCATTTGCATTTGGGATTCTGTGTATGAGGCTGTGAGTGTCCAAGAGATTCTATTTGGACCTCCATACTCCCAGTGCCTCCCCCAGGGTGGGTGACGAGTGGCATGTCCCTCACCATGGGGACCACATGCCGAGCTTCCCAACAGCAACAACTCGTGCTCAAGGCTGATACCAGTTGCTTCTTGCCCACCTTGGGAAATATTTCCTAGTGAGTGGCATGGATGTAAGATTAAGAAGGGGTGCCCACGTGGTGTAGAGCACCAGATTGCTTACCGCCAAGTCTAGCAACTGTATTGTCAGCTCAGAGCATCTTCCCGTCAGAATCTGAAGGAAACGGAAGTATGAGTGACTGTGAAGTTATCTGTGTGTTTATCTTATCTTCCGCTATTCATTTCAAGAGTTTGAGTTATTATTAATATGAGGGCCTGGTTTCTGGCAGCTCTTCTCTTTGAATGGGTTTATGCCAAGCTGCCAGTTATCAAAGGATTCAGGGCCTAGGATTATGCTGTCAGGGAGTCTCAGAGCTGTGACGGCAGAACAGAGACATGGGAAAAGATGTCATATTGAAGAGGGATCAGCATTTTGTGTCTAGTCCTCGATGCCCGTTTGGTTCCATATTTCAAAAGAACAGCAAGGAAATTGTGAGCAGGGACAGATGTGGATCTTGTGAAAATCAGAGGAAAGCTGGTGACCAAGAGACTGCTCAGCCAGCTACAGAGATTCCCCGAATCTGAAGAAGTCATTAACTGATAATTTTGTGTACTTCATGCAGAGTGAATTCCAGCTGGTCTGGAAAAACACTGTGATGGCTGATAATTTACCATATTTTGCTGTCAACCGGTAATGGTCTCAGACTCTTAACCACTGTTGGTTTGAGTGAATGTTTTGGAGAGAGGGCTCAAGTGAAACTTCACGACACTGAGTCTACTACCTGGGAAGTGAGGTAGTGGGGTGCCTGGGTGATGTCCTAGTCACCACAGTCTCTTAAAAACATCTGACATTTTACATCCTTTCCATAGGCAATAGTTCATCTGTCCCTAAAGCTGAGTGAGGGCCCTTATTTAGCTTAAAGAAAGTCATTGGACCTTGAGTAAAGAATTGTTTCCTTGTACATCCAATCCATTCTCCCACCTACAGTTGTGATTCTGCTGGTGAATGACCATGAGCTGTTAAGCCATGGTGTGAGACAAGAGGACAACTGTAATATTGGGGTTGAACCCAAATGCCACCTACTGAAGGAACACCACTGAGTCATCTTCACTTTCACCGAAAGCACAGGGCACTATCACCGAGCATAAGAATGCTCGACAACTGTCTGGGGCCATGTTGGGTGGGCAAGGAAGAGGAGGCACTGTGTCCCTTCAGCCACATCTTAACTGTGCTGCATTTGACTGACTTTTCACGTTGATTGAACTGTGTTCGACTCGTCTCTCAGCATCAATTCAAACTAATTAAATGGCTCTTCATCTTATCTGCTTTCAACCATCTACTCATCAGCAGACTAGAAAGGAGGCTGGCTCATTTCTTTTTCCTGTCAGTCACCAAAAGGGGCTGGGAGCTTTGATAGGGGGCTCATTGTGAAAGAGCACATAGATTTGAGCAAAGCTGTGGAGAAGGAAGTGGCCTGTCTTAAGTCCTAGAAGGACAACACTGGTGCTATTCGATACATTGGGTGGTGTTTCCCAAATGCTGCCCAGGGGGTTGTAGCTACATAGACACAGCATAGAGAAAATTTGTTGACCACCAGAACTAATATTCTTAGGTGCTTTTGATCACTGCCAGCCTAGTCATCCCTGTAGACCACTGTCAGATTTTTTTTTTTTTGGTCAGAAAGAAAACTGAAACGCCAATGATACCCATCTTGTGACTGTGACCAATTGCCTGCTGGACGGTTCTTAATGTCCTGAGCCTCAGCAGGAAACCACGGAATCTATAAAGTCCTGTCCAGCAGAAATGAGTCTGATTGTGTATGGTCTGGTTAACCCAGATTGCCTTTGGTGCCTGAGGGCGTTGATATTTTCTCATTATGAAGACTTTCCCATCTAGAGAACGCTACAAATAAAACTGCTCGGAATCAGTCTGAACTGCCTGTTTCCGTGGTAGCAGACCTCTGTCTGGAGGATAAATCTGCACCATCTTTTTTTGGGGTTTCAGCCAGTTGTGTTACAAGGAGTTCCAAATGTGCAATGTGTCACCCAACAAGATGGGCTCCATCAGTTGGAGAGGGAAGTTTTGTCACCAATAGGACTTGCACCCTTGGCCAGACAGCAGTGTTCAAGAGAAAGCCATCAAAGAGATATGGAATCCACATACCTGAATATTTATTTCAGTTCTTCCTATTTCTCACTCTTCAAATGTGAACTTGTGTCCTGAAGGTGGAGCTTTAGTACAGAAGAAAACTGGAAAGGGGTAAACGTGTGTACAAAATGGGGTAGAATCAGCAAAGAACACATTTATATGCTTCCTAGTCTCCTACATTTTTCATGCTAAAAAGTAGGCACAAATTCTGATGTCTTTCATCGTAGGAGCCTGCATACAATTAAATGCGAGGAAAAAGACGCCTGCTCTCAAGAATGGGGTTTATGGTCCCAGTAGAATGGAGAGAAACTGTAGCCATCAAAGCCATTTATACTTCTTGCTGGTAGTATTTTTAAGATGTTGTTTCCTTTTCAAAACGAGGCAGCAATGAATTGAGCAGTAATCAAAATGCTGCACCATAGAGTATGTTTAATCCAAACAGCTCCCAAGATGGTCTGCTACTGATTGTACCAACTCTACGGGACTTAGAGAAATTACGTGGTTACCAGCGAAGTAAAACTATCTCCCGAATGGAATCGAACTGTTGCTTCTCAGCACATAACAACACTGCCACAGCCGGCTCATGATGGCAGTGAAGATCATTGTGTTCCTCATCATTCACAGGGAAAATTGTCAAAATACCGGCACATAAATCCTCTGCTATGCTGTGAAGGGTTCTATGAGCTTCTGCAGATGTTTTTTAGATACTACTTTTTCCATTTCCAGCAATGCAAAAATTCTTACAACATTTCAGGTGGGAAGGGAATGGGAGAATAAGGCCTGATTACTTTGGAGCAGAGAGAGCATCTGACCAGCCTTGCCTAAGATCTCCTGATTAACATCAACCCTGTATCTCAAGACTTTCCCCTCCTCCTCCACTCCTCACCAGCACCCCAACCACCATCACCACAAGAGAAACAGCGACCTTATATCTCATGGGAAAGCGTTTGCTGCCCACTGGCAGGCAAAGATAATGTTATTCAATTTCAAATGGGGAAATTATGAATGGAAAGACAACCACTCCGAATTCAGAATATGAGAGCCACTGCAGGAACGATAAGATGCTTCAACTGCACGTCTAGGCAGAAACTCATGTTTCTCTTCTGCTTCTTGCCTCCCCACTCCCTCCTTTCCTTGAGCCTTCCAGGGCTCCTGCTCCTGCCTTATCCCTCAGCACTGGGGAGAACTTGAAGCCCTGTTGTAGAAGTTTAAAATCTACCACAGCTGCTCCTTCAGGAGGGCTCAGCATCTCACTCCATTCCACCGGTCCCCTCAGAGATTCCATCTACAGTTGGGGAACTGGGAGGGGAAGGAAGAAAGGGGATGCAACCAGTTACCCTCCTGTCTTGACATGAGTACAGCCATGTTTGGCTGCTCCATTGACCTATAGCCACCAGCACACAAAGAAATACAAAGCTGCTTTCTGTGTGGTGGAACTGGCCTTTTCCCGGAAACTGGCCTTTCTCCCACGGAGGGAGTTGCAAGCTGTAACAGTTCAAGGCTCTTGGAGCGTCGTAGCGCGGGATGGACTGGCCATCTGTGCCGGGCTAGGATGATAACCAAAGAGAACAATGCACGTACACAACTACTGGGCTGGGACGTTAGCCAAGGGGGTCAGTGCACGTACGCCACTGATAACTGTTTTGTGCATGGGAACACTAGATGCTTGCTCTGTAAACTCTGTAACTGCTTATATAAACTGCTGGAAACTGAGACCTGGTGAGAGTTCCACCTGTGGAAGGGACGCCTTGCCCAGGATGTGTGATCCTTGCCCAGCCACGTCGATTGACAGGACTCCCCCGGCAGTGGGGCGTGGATGTTGTGAGTAATTGATTTACTGTGAAGTAACTGATTTCATGTGTTCTCTTTCCGGTTGATTTGTGTCATTTCCCTTCGGTCGATCTGGTGTTTCCCTTTCCGATCGATCTGATGTTTTTCCCTCTCATTATATGACCTATTCGGATCTGCTGCTATCTCAGCCGATGTGGATGTTTTCCCTTTCCAGTCGAGCTGGTGTTTTTTCCCTCTTATTATTTGACCTATTCAGATCTGTTTGCGGACTATCGCCTTTACTATTCTCTATGTAATAAAATATACCTTCAGTCCATTTGTTTGGAGTGAAAAGTGTCTTTTACATCTCCGATCGAATCCCCGAACCTCTCATAACACCTCCCTGGGGTCTCTGGCCTAGAGATGGCCTGGGAAGAAAGAGATCAGTTCCCATAAGGGTCCTCAGGATCCCTCTGGTGCACCCTCTGCATCACCTGCCAGACTGAAGGGTGCTGGTGGTGCTCTCAGCCACCTCAGGAAGCTGGAAGGTATTCCTGCATCCTCTGGGGGGACCCCTTCTGAGAAATCATGAACCTACACCCAGGTGTGCCATGACTTGCTGTGCTCCAGAAATTCTTGGTGGCCTTGGGGGCAACCCAGCTGATATTCGCCCCCTGGGTAACGTGATGAGACCTCAAAGGGTCCAAAGAAAAGAAGTGGGAAAGGATGAGACAGAGGGAGAGCCTCTAGGGAAGTAAGGGTACCTGGCTCTAAGATTAGAAGGCTGGGCTGGGGAGGGTGGCTTGGAGCATTTAACTTGGGGAACTTTTCAATCCCACCTGCTGAGAATGATCTCCTGGTAGTATTGTAATGGCCACAGGTGGCACTTGTCTACAGCAGGGACAGGTAAGCCGCCCTGGAGCTACATAGATATTCGAACGTCGGCTCTGCTGTTTACCAATAGTGGGACCCCAGCAAGTTCCATAACCTCTCCATGATCATCGTCATCACTTCTAAGTGGAGATGCTAATAACAGTTACTAATAATTAATAGAATTGTTACGAGTGTTAAATGAGTCAATCCACATAGTGAATTTAGAACAGCACCTGATGCGTAGTAAATGCTCAATAAATGTTAGCCATGATCAGTATGGTTAGATGGTGAGTAGAACTTTCTAAGTGATAGGTTTGAGAGCCTGGGACTCCGTCGCCAAGGGAGATTAGAGAATCTTTTCAAATATGAGAGCACCAGCCCCGGGGATTGTCCAGAACCGGAGTCCTGGCGCCTGCCGTTCCCCCACCTCACTTCTCTGACCCGGGGAAGCCCAACCCCTTCACAGGGGCGCCTAGATCCCCGGAGCCTCTGGCTCCGCCACGTCTCCTGTGCGCCACCCCAGGGCCTCCCTCCCGCCGCTCCACACCTGTCAGCCGCCCTCGCAGCTTCCCTGTGGCCCGAGCCCCGGGCCTGAGCTGCAACCTCTTAGCGACCTGGGTCCTCGCTCCCGGTGCCTCGTGTATCCTCCCCGCTGCTCTCGTAAACAAAACCCCGGCGTTGGAGCAGCCCGGGCGGACGGGCGCGGAAGCCCGCTCGGTGCGCTGTCAGCGCGCCCCGGGAGCCCCGGGCGAGCCAAGGGGCGATGGTGGCGGCAGCGGCAGCAGCTCAGCTTTGTTATGAATAGATGAAAGAGGCCACCTACACAGTAACCCAAATTACAAGACCTCCCTCCTCTCTCTCTCACCGAATCAAGAGGGGAGGGGAGATGGGCGTGGAGGGAGGGAGGGAGGACGGGCAGGAGGCGGAGGGCGGAGGAGGAGGAGGAAGAGGATGAGGAAGGGGGCCAGTTGCATCCCACTTTCACAATGGGAAAGTGAAACGCACAAGCGCACCCAACCTCTCTAGCCCTCCCCGCCTGCCTCGCTCTCCTCCGCCCGTCCCCTCCCTTCTCCTCCGCGCCTCCCCGCGAGCGCCAGCGCTGCACAGAGGAACTCTCCGGTGAAGGGCGAGGAGGAAGCGGCGCCACAGCGCGCAGGCTTGCCGCCGCCGCCGTCGCCGCTGCACAGGCTGCCGGAGCGAGCCCGCCGCGCGCCGCCCTCCGCGCTCTCCTTCCCCAGCGAGCTGCGGGGATGGGGCGGCCGCGGGAGCCCGAGCGCGCGCAGGAGCCGCCGCCGCCCGCGTCTCCGTTGCTGCGCGCCTGAGCTGCCGCGCGCCCTGCCCGGGGGCGGCCCCCCCAGCTCCATGGAGGTCTCCCGGAGGAAGGCACCGCCGCGCCCCCCGCGCCCCGCCGCGCCGCTGCCCCTGCTAGCCTATCTACTGGCCCTGGCGGTGCCCGGCCGGGGCACGGACGAGCCCGTGTGGCGGTCAGAGCAAGCCATCGGAGCCATCGCGGCGAGCCGGGCGGACGGCGTGTTCGTGGCGAGCGGCAGCTGCCTGGACCAGCTGGACTACAGCCTCTCGCGCCTCTCGCGCCTGTACCGGGACCAAGTGGGCAACTGCACGGTGCCGGTCTCGCTGGCGCCCCCCGCGCGGCCCCGGCCGGGGAGCAGCTTCAGCAAGCTGCTGCTGCCCTACTGCGAGGGGGCGGACGGCTCCGGGGGGCTGCTGCTCACCGGCTGGACCTTCGACCGGGGCGCCTGCGAGGTGCGGCCCCTGGGCGACCTGAACCGCAGCTCCCTGCGCAACGGCACCGAGGTAGTATCGTGTCACCCGCAGGGCTCGACGGCCGGCGTGGTGTACCGCGCGGTCGACAAGAACCGCTGGTACCTGGCCGTGGCCGCCACCTACGTGCTCCCCGAGCCCAACACGGCGAGCCGCTGCAACCCGGCGGCGTCCGACCGCGACACGGCCATCGCGCTCAAGAACACGGAGGGGCGCAGCCTGCCCACGGAGGAGATGGGCCGCCTCAAGCTGAGGTCGGGCGCGGGCAGCCTGCACTTCGTGGACGCCTTTCTCTGGAACGGCAGCGTCTACTTTCCCTACTACCCTTACAACTACACGAGCGGCGCCGCCACCGGCTGGCCCAGCATGGCGCGCATCGCGCAGAGCTCCGAGGTGCTGTTCCAGGGCCAGGCGGCCCTCGACTGTGGACACGGCCACCCCGACGGCCGCCGCCTGCTCCTCTCCTCTAGCCTGGTGGAGGCCCTGGACGTCTGGGCCGGCGTGTTCAGCGCCGCCACCGGGGAGAACCAGGAGAGGCGCTCCCCCGCCACCACGGCACTCTGCCTCTTCAGGATGAGTGAGATCCAAGCGCGCGCCAAGAGCTGCCCCTCGGACTTCGAGACGACCCATCCAAACTGCGTAAGTCCTGCCCCCGGGACGCTGCGGGGAGCGCTCTGGCTGGGGAGCCGCCGCCGAGACGGAGTGGGAGGGAGACCGGGGTGACATTTACCAGGTCCGGGATTCACACAGCCCGGTGGCCGCCCGACGGCAGTTCTCACACCGTCTCCGAGACCTCGGGCTACTCTTAAAGCACGGCCCGAGGTTCCCAAAGGGAGTGTAAAAAGGGAGATGGAGAGGGTAGGAGTTAAGCTCAAAACTCTACTGACTGCATCCCAGTGCCATTCTTCTCTGTCCCAAGGTGGACGCTCCTTTGGGGCCGAGCCTCCCCAAGCAGTCCCCCCAACCCTCCTCTCTAATCTCTTCCCCAGGTGTGTGGTCTTAGCAGGCATGTGGGTTTGACCCTCTTCCTCAGCACACGTATCAAACACAGTGCCCTCGGCAGAGAAGCCATTGAGCCTAAAGGGCTTGCTGCCACACCCCAGCCTTTGTGCCCCCCACCCCCCCCTTAACACATGTGATGTGGTTTGAAGAGTTGGTAGCCTGCTCAACATAGGTCAGTGCTAGCCTGGAAAAGAGGCTCATGCTTGGGGGAACAGAACCCTCAGCGTGACCCAGAGCAAGGGGGCGGGGCTGTGGCTCTGATGAGGGCGAGCTGCGGTCTCCCGCTGGGGCGAGAGGCTGGGGAGGCTTTGGGTGTAAAGCTTCACCGTGGAGGGGAGGGCCAGAGAAAGTGCTACAGGCAGTTTGTCAGCTCCAGATTGTCGGACTAGACCGCGGTGCTCAGGGGCACCACCCTTGTGTTGTGCCTGAACAAGGCAAACGACACAGGTTTCCCCTGGGCCCCCAGGGCAGCCGTGGCTTGACTCTTGAGACTGGCATTTCTTTGCCTGGAAAAGAAAGCCGCAGTTCAAGAGGGTCCAGTTGATGGGGATTATGGAGCCATTGTGCACTTCTCAGAGGCCGTTTTTCTTCCAATGCTGCTGGCACATCAACTCCACATATGGCTCCTGAGAGGGGAGCCTGCTGAGAGCCTTCTTTATAACTGGACAGAAATCAAATAGCAGAAATTAACGGCTACAGGTGTTGCCATTGTTTTGGTATAAAATGCGTCAGAGAGAAAGGGCAGAAGTCTCCGCTTGGAAAATGTGTTGTGTTGGTCCATTTGTTGTGTAAGCACACAGGGGAGCATTGGCTCTAAGATATATTACTATGTGTATAGAAGGCACTCCCACCCCCACCCACCCCTTTCTCTGCAAAGCACGTCTTACCAGATATTAGCCCTAGCATCCAGGGAGTAAAAAACAGGTCTTTTGCAAAGCCCCTTCAAATGGTCATTTGCCTCTTCCTCTTTGACTATCAGTTGTGTGCTGGGACGCAAAACATTATATTTTCATTTAGTTAACTGGTATAATTTTTTAAAGCATAACTAACACATAATGCTCCCTAAATGACTACTTCTTGCTATACACATAATTTAATATTTCATACCTGTCTTTATTAGATCTTTATAATCTAATTGTTCAAGTTTGGCAAAAATTATTGCCTTCTACTTCTCTGTTGAAAGACTTGAAAATACCCCCAGATATTACTTTGTGTCAAGCTTTAGGCATATTTGGTCTCCAGAGTTAATGACAAGACAGCTCGGAGGCTCACAGCAGGTAATAACAGTGGAAGTCCAAGCTTTGCCATCTGACAGCTGTGTAGATCTTCAGAGCCAAAACATTTCTCTTGACTGCCTCTCTCTACCCATTGGGTCCTGGAGGACTTAGTTCCCTTCCAAACCCAGCAGGCATCCTGAATGCACTCAGAATCCACGTTTTGGCTGGATCAGGTGTTCCTACTTGCGCTAGGATGAGGAGGGGAAGGGGAGGTAGGAGAGCTGTTTATCCATCTTTCCGGGAGCTTTGGAGAGAGCTGCCCCATGGAAGTCAAGCAAGGGATAAACTCATGCTGCGAAAAATCTGGAATTGGAAAAATAAATAATTAAAATAGGTCTCTCCACGGCATTTCTTGCTACTGTTATTTATTGAGAACTCCCAGTGTGCTCAGAGTTGTGTATTCTGAAAGACAGGGTGTCTACCCCCTGAGCTTGTCATCCAAGTTAAATAATATACCCTGGTTCAAACAATAGCATGTCATGGCGGCACAGGTGGGAGCTTGAGTTTTGTGTGTGTTTTTTTTTTAATTTAAGTAAATTCATTGCTGCATTAAGTATGCATTTAAAAGCCCTAATGGAATTGAATTTCAAGAGGGGTTTGAATGAAAAAAGATGGTAGTTTTGATGAAAAAGCTGACAATTTTCTAGCCTATTAAATAGGCAGAGAAGATACTTTATTCAACAGATAGTTGATGCCTGCTATTGTAAGCAATGCTCTGTGCTGGGTGCCACTGATTTTGCCACCGAAAGCACAATAGCAGGTTGCAACCCTATTTAATGGGGTAATGGGGTCAATGTGCCCCCAGTGTCACTCAGAACAATGATGTCATTTGGTTGCATTTGTTCTGCATTTTGTTTTCAGGTTTTGAATGTGTTTTGGAAGAGACATGCTGAATTATAGGTGCCTAAAACAGGAGACGAACTTGAAACACTCTAGAGGGAGCCTCAATAGATTCCAACAGCGATTACTTCAGAGCAGCCACAGTCATCTCAACAGTAATCCACAGGCAGTGAGGCACCAGCGGCGAGATTTGCTTGCCTTCTGCCTCTCGTACTAGCTGGCTCTCGCTTATTTTCCATCTTCAATCAACCATGGCGAGCAGAGTGACAGGAGTGACGGGGTTGTGTTTTCTCGTTTCTTGGTTCTCTTCTTATCTCATGCCGGCTGCTTCTCCTTCCCTTCAGCTTCTCCCGCTAAGGATTAATTTATGAGATACTTGTGCAGTGAGTGTGTACTCAACTGTTTACACACTGGGCCGTTACTTTTTCTCCCTTGCCGCCAATTTTGAATCTTCTTTCACGACTCTTGCAGGTTAGCTGCAGCCCGCAAATGTGCCAAGGCGGCTGAGTTCTGTAGACCCGTCTCTAATAACGCTCATAAATATTTGTACAGCAGTTCCCCCTATATTATTTCTTTTGAGCCCCTCATCAAGTCTGAAGTTGATTCTGTGGGCAGCATTCCCATTTACCTGATGAGGAAGCTCGAGATCAGTTAAGCAACTTTCTCAAGATAACCGTCAGAGCCTCCAGCTTAAACCCAGGTCTTGCAATGTCTACAGTACTTTTGTATTCTTTCCACCACTCTGGTGCTTCTCGGTCTTTCCCTTGAAAGTCCCCTAATTAAAGAAGCAGCAACCAACCTCCCCTAGGATGTGGGGTTGAGGCTGGAGGGTGCCCCTCAGAGTGTGTTTTAAAACTTCATGTGATGTTGTTTCCATTTTATTCTATAACATATCTGGGAGCTTGGGTTAATATAAAAATGAATATTTTAAATTATGTGCACATTAATTAATTTAGCTTCCTCCCTCTCTGAACTCCTGCTACCCCTGGCATACCAAGGCACTCATAGAAAAGTGTTTGTACCTGAGTTTTAAAGTCTGATTGTTCCAGATTTGTTTGGTTGCCATAGTTGGGTCCTGGGGTCGCTTGTGGTTTAAACATGGTGGCCACCCCCTCTGTAGACACTGAGGGTGGCGTGTTTTCCTATAGTGTTGGCCAACAGGACTGAGTCTTCTAGTTCATTTTACTCCTTGTGGGGAGACACACCCCCTTCTTCCATACTCACATAATTCCATAGCCTGCCATAATTTAACCGTCATGCAGACAACCACAAAACGCTCACATGCTCTCTAACAGACAGTAACCCAAGACACTTCTAGCTACTGTGTGCAGAAGTGATGTCCCAGGACCACTTGGCAGTGCAACCTTGTTGACCTCAAAATCCACAGTCTTCCTGTGATGTTTATTCCTCCTTTAGTTTCTGTTATGATCTTGTCTAGCTATTTTGCAATCTATAGACTAGATGGTGAATTTTACCACCGTACACACATCTGATACGCAAGGCTGGATTTAAAAAGCCCAACACCTACTTAGGAGGAGGGAAAAAGCAATCAGAGCTCCTATCTACTGGATACTTACTATGGCCAGGCTTTGTGCTAAGTACTTTACATGCTTTATTTTTGGTTGATTCTCACAGTCATCTTATGGGACAAGGACTATAGTTACTATGATTTTATAGATGAGAAAATTAAGGCCCGGTGAGCTTTGGTTAGGTTCCACACCTGGTAAATGGCAGAGGATTTAGAACCTCAGTTGTCTGGCTCTTAACCACTACCATGGACAGTCTAGCACCACAGACATTGGGTTCTGGTGTCAATCCTATCCTGCATGGAACCTTCTAGGCCCTTGCAACTGCTCTGATAAGATTAGCCGTTTGCAGACATAAAACTTACGATAGAACTTACAGAAAATCCTCGACTGTGAACTGAGTGTCTGGATCTGCATATTTGACCACCTGAAGTTCAGGCTCTGGGAGGGTTGTAGTTCCTCAGCTGTCAACTGCTAGACAAGTTGGCATTCTTTGTATTCAGCCTTATAAATGACCTCAGAGAGACCTAAAGCCCTCAAGAGACTGCTCCATTTTTGTTCTGAGACACATCCAGAGATCTCAGCCTGTTAAGTCTGGGTTACAGGCACTCTTGTCTTTATTAGCGGCCACGGTTAAAATGGAAGCCCCAGAAGGTCAGGAACATTGTAACATTTTGTTCTCTGTTGAACCCAGAGTGCCTAGCATAGTACCTGGTATGTAGCTGGGGCTTGAGAAATGTTTGTGGATTTAATTAATGAAGGGTCTTGGAGGATCATGGTGGAAATGTTTTCTGTACTTAGTGGCAACACTTTCCTGAGTCTGGCCACTTCAAAATCCCTTAACCATTGCCTTTTTCTTAATGTCTGATGTGTCAGAGCCTCTTTCTTCCCTTGTCCTGGGCTATCTGGCATCTCCACTCCTCTGGCTCTTCCCAAAAATCCCCATTCATTGGAACAGCTGGGCTTCTGGTCTTGCCAATATGGGAGTTAACTCAGATCGTAGAAACCCAGCATGGTTGGAACTTCTGTGGTATAATTTACTAATGTGCATGATCATGCCTTTTGGTGACAAGGGTAAAGGGCTTTATGCTGTAGGGCAGTGGTTCTCAAGCTGTAGTCTCTGGAGCAGCAGCATCAGCATCTCCTGGGAACTTGCTAGAAATGCAAATTCTTGGGCCCAACATCAGACTTCCTAAACTGAAACAATGTGGGCTGGGACTAGCAATCTGTGTCTTAACAAGCCTTCCAGGTGATTCTAATATACACTCAGGTTTTAGAACCACTGCTGTGAGCTAACACAGTTGTCCTTGTATTCTACCTGAGGCCCCTGGGGTAAGAACTGGTCCCATTTTTTCCATTGCAGTTTTACTCAGGGCCATATAAAGTAACCAACTCATGCCACTACCCTTATATTCCTTATTCTCTTCTAGTTGCTCAAAGGAAATACCTAGAAGACCTTCTAAAGCCTTTCAGTTTTTTTTGTGTGTGTGTGAGGAAGATCAGCCCTGAGCTAACATCCGTGCTAATCCTCCTCATTTTGCTGAGGAAGACCGGCTCTGAGCTAACTTCTATTGCCAATCCTCCTCCTTTTTTTTCTTCCCCAAAGCCCCAGTAGATAGTTGTATGTCATAGTTGCACATCCTTCTAGTTGCTGTATGTGGGACGCGGCCTCAGCATGGCCGGAGAAGCGGTGCGTCAGTGCACCCGGGATCCGAACCCCGGCCGCCAGCAGCGGAGCGCGTGCGCTTAACCACTAAGCCTCGGGGCCAGCCCAAGCCTTTCTGTTTTTGAGCTTATAGTCTGAGTCTCAGGAACCGATAGGTCATAGTTTAATGAGCTCCTTCACTCTTGCATACAACAGTCTATTTGCATTTCATTCCAGGATGTGGGAGGCTTTCTGGGTTCTTCCACTCTGCTGTACATCAGAACCAGTTCCACACACTGAAATTCTCTCCAGGGGTCTATTCTTTACAACACTGATCCTGATACTCAGTTCTAGCTTATGCACAGCTGGTTGCATGAAACCAAGATCTACTTAAGCAAGTTCAAATAAGGAGATGGGGGATTTAGTGGACAGAAACACATGGAAATCTAGGAGGAGGAGCAGTGCTGTGTAGTGGTTACATGCACAGCCTCTGGAGCCAGGTCGACTGGGCCCAAAGCTGCCACTTACCAGTTGTGTGCCCTTGAGCATGTTATTTAACTTTTCTGTGCCTCAGTTTCTTCATCTATAGTCATCCTATTTGCTTCATAGGATTATTGTCTGGATTAATGAGTTTATATGTCTAGGATGAACATTACTTGACCCATAGTAAATGCTATGTACGTATTTACTATCATCACCATCATAATTATTAACAGTAATCCAACAGGGCTCCTTGATATGGAATTGGAAGGAGGTTCTGGATTCAAGGCAGCTTGAAGGAGCTCAGCAGCAGGAAGTGATGGATGCTCATTCTAAGGTTTCACTGTCACCATGACTGAGTGTGGCGGCTTCCCCCAGTCCTGCTACCACATGGCCTCCTCTACTTCCTCACGTGTCTGCCCCTCAACCCCTCCACCCCTCCACCTGAATGTGCTGCGGCCTGCCCTCATGCTCACTCTGCCTCTCAGTAGCATGGTACCCTCTCTACCTCCCTTCAAGGTTCTTGATGACCTCTGCCTTCCCTGAACATGTGGTGGCATGTAGCTGATGAAGACGGAGGCTGTTCTGAGAAATCCCTAAGTCTGCCAGGGGACGATTTGTAGGCATCGTGGGTCTAACTTGTTTGTGGGAGCAGGGGCATTGTTTATGAAATGTGCTCATAGTTTTTCTTAGATTTAAATTTCTATCTTGATGAAAATGCTAATTTTTATACTATCACAAAACTAAATAGAATTGTGACCTCAGTTTCACAAGTTTCTCTAGTTGATTTTCATATCAGTTTGACTGTCTACCTCAATAGTTACACACAGCGTTCTTCTCAGAGGAGTTACGAGAGGGATGTGACCCCAGCATTCCCTGCCTCACCACCCTGGCCAATGCTCCGATGCAGAGGTCAGCAAACTTCTTCTGTAAGGGTCAGATCATCAATATTTTAGGCTTTGCACGGCAATCTCGGTTGCAGTGGCTCGGCTCTGCCACTGAAGTGTGAAAGCAACCACAGACAGTACGTGAATGAACAAGCTGGGCAATGTTCCAATAAAACTTTATGGACACTGAAATCAGAATTTCCCATCATTTTCACTTGTCAGGACATATTGTTCTTCTTTTGATTTTTTTCAACCATTTAAAAATGTAAAAACTATTCTTAGCTCATGAGCTATTAAGAAAACAGCCGGCCGGCCAGATTTGGCCCACAGAATTGGCCATAGTTGGTAGTTTGCTGACCCCTGCTGTTATGGAAAGGGGAGAGTCAAGCATACATTCACAACGCCCTAGGACACCGTCAGAGAGATTTAGCAACAAGACGCTGGGCAAGCCCCAAGAAGGAGATCAGACTCAGCCTGGGAGGATCTGGGAGGCTTCACAGAGGTGATGATGGAGCTGTGTTTTAAAGCCCAGTGGAGAAGACAAGGAAGGGAGTTGCGGAGAGACAGAACAGCTTGTGCACAAGCGGGAAGTTGAACGAGCTTGTGAACCGCAGGAAGCTCACCCTGGCTGGGGTGTGTCCAGAGATGAGCATCCAGGTCCAGATGGCGAAGGGCTTTTTGAGACAGGCAATGGTGGCTGGATTTTATCCTGATGCTCAGTCATTTTCAGACTTCCCAAATCTGGTCTTTAAATAAATCTTAATCAGAAGCTCAATATGAGAAAAAGGTTAGCAAATCGTCGTTGACCTGCTGCTGTGGGTGAGCCGTTGACAAGTGCTGGGACACAGTGGGGAGCGGGCCGGGAGGCTCCCAGACCCCTGCGGCTTGTCCCGCCCCACCCCTGCCTGTCCCTGAGGCGTCTTAAAGGAACTTCTGGGACTCTGCTGAGCAGAGTGTGAAAACCACCGCTATGGCTGGTGGAGGACGACAGCAGGGCTATAAGCAGACATGATCTGACTGTGTTCTAGAGAGATTACTCAGAAGAACGGATGAGGCCAGATTAGAGGCAAAACAACTAATTAGAAGGACAATCATTGGTTTAAGCAAATAATCTCTTGAGTTTCGGTTATGTGCCAAGCACTGTATGAAAACATTTCTATCAGTGATAAATAGAGTGGGTAATAAACATGTAGCAAATAAAGAAGTTTTTTTTTTTTTTTGTAAGGAAGATCAGCCCTGAGCTAACATCCATGCCAATCCTCCTCTTTTTGCTGAGGAAGACCGGCTCTGAGCTAACATCTATTGCCAATCCTCCTCCTTTTTTTTCCGTTTTTCTCCCCAAAGCCCCAGTACATAGTTGAATGTCATAGTTACACATCCTTCTAGTTGCTGTATGTGGGACGTGGCCTCAGCGTGGTGCATCGGTCCACGACCGGGATCTGAACCCGGGCCGCCAGTAGCGGAGCTCGCGCACTTAGCACGCACTTAACCACTAAGCTACGGGGCCGGCCTCAGAAGTTATTTTTATATTAAAATGATAGCTAGCCCTTGTGGAGCACCTGCTGTATACCAAGTGTTGTTCTAAGCACTTTACCAATGTTAATTGGTTTAATCCTCACCACAACCTTATGAGATGAGCAGTATTGTTACTTCCATTTTACAGATGAGGGAACTGAGGCACAGACTGAGATTGGGGCTACGAAGGAACTAAACAGATGTTGGGGAAAGTTCTCTTGAAGGAGGTTGAGTTGACGCCAGGGAGATGGGAAGGGCTATTTAGAGATATCCCCATGAAGACCTGGGAAGCAAGCTCTCCTAGCAGCTCAAAAGAGGAAATGGTCAATTTGACGAACAAAAGGTTAGTGGAGTTGAGTATAGGGAGGTGGGAGGGGAGAGGGTCAGGGGAGGAGGCTGAAGAAGGAAGCAGCAGCCAGATCCCATAGGCCTCACAGGCTGTGGGAAGGAGAGTATATTTTTTTCTCAAAGCCCTAGAAGGGAAGTGAAATGATTAGATTTGAATTCCTAAATAATGGCTGCCCTGTGGGGCATGGATGAGAGTTTGGCCCTGATGGAAGCAGGGAAACCTGCAGGAGGCTCTTGAGTAGTCCAGGCGAGAAATCACGTCTCATGTCGCCTTGGGCGCCTGGAGTGGTGGCGACCGAATGTGGAGAGAGACAGGTGGATTCTGTGGCTTGCAGTAATCCCACTGAGTTATGTTGAAGACCTGGACTGAGGTGGGGGCAGTGAGAGTGGAGAGGAGGGATTAAATGAAATAGCTTTTTAAGACTAGAATTGACAGGTGTTGGTGACCAGTTAGAAGACAAGTTTAATTTTTGTTGAGTTTTAGATGCCTTTGGGTCACCCAAGAAGAGCCACTAAGCAGGCAGTTGGCAGTGAAGTTAGGAATTGGGGGTCCTCTCTGTAAACCTTTATGGAGCTCCTCCCATGTGCCGGGCTCTGTTTGGGGTGTATGTCCCCAGGTCTGCCTTGTCTTTGTCTCCCAGGCATCCATAAGGTGGTCTGACACCTAGTGGGCCCTCAATAAATGTTTGTCGAACTGGAAAGAAGGTGCTGTCCATCTGGTGGAGAAGACTGTGACTCTAGCACGGTGAGATAAGAGCTTCCAAGAGGAGTCACCAGAGCTGTGTTTGTAGGAAGAATAAAACCCAGGTAGCCCAGAGGGAAGGGCCTTTCCCATAAGGGAATGAGGCCAGACTCATTGTTCCCCTATCGCCCCCCAGTCTAGTCTTGGAAGAGTCCGCTGGAGAAGCATATTCTCAAACACACTAGCTGTTCCTAATTACTGCTCATTGACATCCTCCTGAGGCTCCTTTTCCACCAGTGACTGATTTTAAAAATTGGATTCCAAGTGCTGATCCTTGCTTCTTTGAGGCAGCAGGAGGGGTACGGGGGCCCAGAGCAGCGGTAGCTGTAGGTGTCACCGAGTATCAGCCTCCTGTGCATAGCGATGTCTCTGTGCCTCTAACCCAGGGCTTCCTCGCCCCGTGGAGCCCTTGCTGCGGACCTCTGTGAAGCCTGTAGATCCCTTCCCAGAAAATGGTTTTAAATGCATAAAATAAAAACAGAAATGCAAAGTGAACCAATTATATTGATATATAGATATATCAAAATGTTTTTTCAATTTGAGATATAGTAATATATCTTAGCACACTAAATAGCAAGATCTAGCGGCAGTAACTACCATAATTTCAAAGTACAGATTAGCATAAATGATATTTTGAGATATCTGCAATAACTACAAAATGATATGAAAATATCTGATTTCTTTTGGTGACAGAGTCACAGGCTCAGTTAATACAGCTGTGGCCTGCATTCATAATTAATGAAAATGCTAGATTTCAGTTAGAGTTTGCTAAAATAAAGGTTTTTTTTTCCTCATCCAATTTCATGGGTTCCCTGAATTCTGTCCCTGATGTCAGCGGAGCCCCTGCTCCAACCATTCATTTTGGTTACCAGGTGTTTCCAAAACCAATCACATGACGTGTAAAGTGTTTCATTTTGTTTCAAGACTTATTTGATTGGCTTATTTTGACAATAAGGGGTTTATTCCCATCTGTATTTTATAGATCAAGCCTTGGCCAAGAGCAAGTGCTCCATAAATGATGGATGGATGGGTGATGGGGGGATGGAGAAGCCTCAGAAAGGTTCAATGGCTGCCTGGAGACCCACAGCTCATAAGTAATAGAGCTTGAACTTGAACCCACATATTTTTTTAACTCTAAATCTCTTGTTCTTTCTACTCTTCCGTGCTACCATTATGCTATTTTTATTTTAAGGAGTTAACCCAATGCGAGTCATGTTCATACATTGTGCTATCCTAATCTTGGGAAGGAACAGTCCTCTTATTCTTTGCTTTGGTCAGAAAACACCTAAAGTACTTTGTTTACTTCTTAGAGCCACATTTTTTTTTAAATTTATTTATTTTTCCCCCAAAGCCCCAGTAGATAGTTGTATGTCATAGTTGCACATCCTTCTAGTTGCTGTATGTGGGACGCGGCCTCAGCATGGCCAGACAAGCAGCCCGTCGGTGCGCGCCCGGGATCTGAACCTGGGCCGCCAGTAGCGGAGCGTGCGCACTTAACTGCTAAGCCACCGGGCCGGCCCGGAGCCACATTTTAAGTACACTGAATCTGCAGACCATCTATGGACTGAGATGGAACTGTCTCTTACAAGCTGTCAATGAACTGTGGATGTGAGATTTAGAGAAGGCCAAGATTCGTGGTAGTAGGAGGTATGGGGTAGTTTAGTATTGCTGCCCAAGGCAGAACCAAGGCCCATTGTTTATAAGGGATGAATTTTGGCTCAACTGAAGGACTCTGTAATGATTAGGCCTACTTAGCAATGTACCAAGTTTGCCTGATGAGATATTGACTGAAACCATTCAAACATTGATCTTTGTATTTATTCATTCATTCAGTAAACGTTTATTGACAACGTACTACATGCCAGATGCTGAGGTGTATGCTGCATTCAAAGTGTAGAATAAGATAAACTATTGTAGAGCTTAGAGAGTAGAGTCTACTGAGAGATGGACTATACATAAAATTTAAAAAACAATCATTATAATAAGTATTTTGAAGGAAACAAATGGAGTGCTATGATTCAGAATAACAACTGGGGTAGGGATGGGAAGATCTATAGTTATGTGTCCCTGAAGAGGTGACATTGAACTTGAAACCTGAAAGATTAGAAAGACCTAGCCTATGGGGGACAAAAAAGGGGGAGCTAGAAGAGGCAGCATGTCCAAAGGCCCTGAGGCAGAAATATGGTAACATGTTAAGGAGTCTGAGAGAAAGCTACTAGGTGAACTGAAGCAGAGTGAAAGAGAAGAGTGGTAAGGAATGAGTTTAAAGAAGTAGGCAGGGACTAGCTCAGGTAGGGTCTGGGGACGCGTTTGGATTTCTAAGTGTGATGAGAAGCTGGTAAAGAATTTTAGGTAAGGGAGTAACATGACCTGTTTTATATTTTAATTGATCACTCTGGCTATTGGATGGAGAAAGATTGTAGGTTGAAAGGGCGAGACCAGGAGGCTCTTGCAGTAGATCAGGAGTGAGATGATGGGGCCTTAGACTGGGCGGAGGCCATGGACATGGAGAAGATAGACTTGAGATTGTTGGGAAATTCAGCTGAGATTTTTCACAGATGTGGGGAGTGATGGAAAGAGGAGCATTGAGGTGACTGGTGGTGCCTTTTACCGTGATGGGGCAGACTAGGAAGGAACAGGGTTGGAGGGAAGAAATAACCATTTTCCAGCAACTCTGAAACTTTGTGATAGATTCCAGTGGTTCTTAAGGGGGATGGGGCCATTTACTTAGAGGGTATTTAGAAATGGGGGGGCGGGGGGGAGCTTTTGCAGTCGTCAGAATGATGGCTGGAGGCACCACTGGCATTTTATGGACAACAGTCAAGAATGCTAAAAGTCCTGGGCCAGCCCCGTGGCTTAGTGGTTAAGTGCACGCACTCCGCTGCTGGCGGCCCGGGTTCGGATCCCGGTCGTGCACCGACGCACCGCTTCTCCGGCCATGCTGAGGCCACGTCCCACGTACAGCAACTAGAAGGATGTGCAGCTATGACATACAACTATCTACTGGGGCTTTGGGGGAAAAAATAAAAAATAAAATTATAAAAAAAAAAAAAAGAATGCTAAAAGTCCTGTATTACGCAGGACAGCCACCATAATGAAGAAGTAGTCCATCTGGAATGCCAGTAGCTTCCTCGTGGAAAAACATTGATGGACTGAGTCCTTTTCAACTCTAAGAATCTAGAAAAATGCATTTTTCACACCATCAGCTACTCATATCTTTTTGTGAATTATCTGAGTCAGGTTCTTTTCACAAGTAATTGACTGAAATTAGCCATAGGGAGCACGTGGAGATTTAGATGGGGGATGGGGTGTAGAGTGGGAGGAAGGAAAAATAAGTCTTGGAGAGTGGGACTTTGGTGGTAGGTAAGGCTGTGAGGCTGAAGGGCACTGGAGCCCTAGGAGGGAGGAGAGAAGGTGGAAGATTAAGTGGGAGGATGTGAAATACCAGCCTCACCACTTTGCCTGTTTCCTGTGGCTGTGCTGCACGCTGCCCGAGCTTGCCTGGTGTAGAGGCTGTGTCCCTACACTTCCCTTCTCCTTTCCTCCTGCACACTTTGTACTTTTCCTTTTGATCATTTGAGTCTCCAATGTAAATTCCTCCTTCAGATAATCAGAGAGCTGCCGTAAACTAGAACCCGATCAATGCTGTATACTCTAGAAGAATAAAGAAAAGCGACAGGAACCTTAATGGCTAATGAAATCACTATCTAACGTGGGAGAATAATCGTTCTTTCCGTATCTCTAGCTTGATAAAGATAGTTTTCTAATTATTTTTACACACGTGGTTTCATTTGGGCCTCACAACAGTGCTAATAGGCAGGGCATGTGTTTTATTGTGTCCATTTTACAGATTCGGTTATTGAGGTTCAGGGACTTAACTCACCAAAATCAAGCAGTGAGTAAGGGGCAGAGCTGGGGGCCAGAACTTGGGTGTCACGCTCCTACTGAGGTTTCCTCACTGCAAGCGGGCCCCTGGGTAAGTAACAGGAAATGATGAAAAAACTGCTTCCGAGTAAGTGAATGCCAAAGGGGAGCAGAGTAGAAAATTAACTGCCCAAGAGGCATGTTATCTGTGTGTAAGAAGTTCGTTGGCACCCAGTTGATATCTGCCTGGCCCCGTAAGGAAAACCCAAAATAAGGGAGCCCTTTTAGCACCTTGGGGGTAGAAGACTTGACTCTTGCTGGCTCCTCAACACTCGAGGCCCCACTAGGGTGCACATTTCTTCCAGCTGTTCCCATAATAGCTGCAGTGTGGCTGTGAACACCCTGCATGAGCCCTGATGAGTCATGCCATCTTTCACATGGGAGGGGCAGGGCCACGATGTTACTCAACTCCAGAGAATGCCACTCACATCCTACAATAGATGACTGGCGCTCCCTGGAGGTGTGCAGTGCACACTGGGAGTGTTTATTGTCAATGAAAGCTAGTATGAAGGAGGTGAGGCTGTTTTCCTCATGACATGCCCACTACTCCCTGTATACTCACACACATGCACGAGCACACACGCCACCACTCACCCCTTCTCAGTAGCCTTGGTTCCACTTTGGTATGTCCAGCCTAAAGCTCTCTCTTTTTCAGCCCAGATGTCGTTTGAGACCAAGTTGCTTTTTCCTCAAACTGAAAAAAGTTTCCCACTTAGAGCGGGCTGAAGTGTAGGGCTGAAGTGTAGGCGGGACGTTCTGGTGAGACATGGCAGGCGGGAGAAGCAGAATGACAACTCTGAGGGAACCAGGCAAGCCCAAAGGGGAGACAAGGTTTAGAGCTAAATCAAGATTGGATTTTGTTATGAAAGGCAGAACTGGCAAAAGCATCATTACAAGGCATTAACCTTGTTACACACAGACGAACAAGCAGAGGCTGGGATTCAGAAATAAATTACACGTAATAAACTAGACAGAATAGGCTGAGAGCAACATTAGCCATTATGCCCTAAGGAGAGAGAAGGGCAAGATAGAAAATAGGCCAAAAAGAGGGTAAGAATAATGTCTGGACACAGGGGGCCCGCTGCACTATTTCTCCCCTTTTTCTGCTTGGCTCCCTAGGTATTAACTTCACTTTTGTGAGGAGGTTTCTCTAGAGTCTGGCTTGCTTTTGTTTTCATTTAGCATAAGAAAGCCTTTCAGAGGGCTCCTTTTTCCATTCACGGGACCTGTCCATTTCTGTGTGTTTCCAACACAAAAGAATCCATTTCCATTCAGCCGGAGCAGCCCTTACAGTTTATGTGAGGTCCAAGCCTGCTCTTTCCTATTTTCTTCCAGGCTCACTGCTGTAACTGGCTACACAATCCTGATTGTGACCAGAGCCCTCAAGGACGAGAGGCACAAGCACTCATCCAGTTCCTGGGCCCTGGGTGCTGAGGAAGAGCTAGAGTCCAGTGCCAGGTCCAACAAGCCATGACTCTCATTTCTTACACAGTGACTTGCTTTTGGTTGCAGGTAACAGAAAACCCTATAAACAGTGGTTTAAACCATGACATCTATTGTTAACTTAGTTAAAAGTTTAAAAGTTGGAAGTCTAAGCTCGGTCACATCCTCGAGAACCTAGAGAGTCTTTTATTGTTCCCCTGCGCCAAACTTAAGTGTATTGATTTTCATCCTCCATCTTGAATCTCACGAAAGCAAAATGGCTGCCTGCACTCTGTGCCTGACGGCCTCAAACAACTGATTTCAAAAGGAGGAAGTTGGGCAAGAGGACAGACAGACTCACCTCAATAGTTTCCTCTTATTAAGGAGGAAACTTACTTCCAGAAGCCCCTCAAGTGGACTTCTTGTATCTCACAGGCTGTAACTGGGCCACACGGCCATCCCTAACTCTAAGGCATAGGGAAGCAAGGATCTGGTAATGGGGAATGGAATTACCATTGGGTTTGGACCAGTCATGGTTGGCCCAGGCTTGGGTTTACTGCTGCTTGAACAAAATTAAGGTTCTTGTGGCAAAGAAGAAGGTGAGAATAACTGCCATGGGTGTGGCAGTAACTGTTTGTGTTTTTAAATAAGGTAATGATAGCAAACGTGGATTGTGTGTTACCATGGGCCAGACACTGTTCTAAACTTTACTGAGGCTTACTACTAACTCATTGTGTCCTCGTAATAAGTCGATGGCAGAAACACTGTTATCGTCACTTCCTTCGTAAAGAGGAAGAAAGTGAGTCACAGAGAGGTTAAATAATGTGCACAAAATTACTTAGCTAGAAAGTGCTAGAGTCAGGGTTCAAACCCAGGAGGTCTGGCTCACTGCCCCACCCTGTCCCTATTAGGTAAGATGATAAAGTATTCTAAGTAGTGTGGAGTAAGTACATGTTACTAATAATAATACCAGCTAACACTTATCAACATGTTCTTATTAGTACTATCATTATTATCCTTCTTCATAACCACCTCACTTCATTAGCCATATTCACAGCTGAGAAAGCCAGCCCCCAACAGGGTTAAATAAATTGTCCAGGTCACCCAGTGAGTGAGACCCAAGCTCCAATGCAATCCTAACCTCTCTGACCCCTAGTCCCAGGCAGTTTGTTCTATGCCACCAGCTCTCAAGTTTGGGAACATTGATTTAATGGCTGTGCTACTTATGCTATTGATCCAGCACTTGATTTGGAAAACTACAATTATTGAGGATCAGTCAGAAGTCAGGGGAAGGACACCAGAAAGGGTGAGACGGAATTCGGAAGCAGTTTTTCTCCTTGTTCTCTTTCAGCTTCTGAGCCGCCTCTGGTTTTTTTGGAGCCAGTCTTTCACAAACAGAACATCTCATTGCACCTCAGCAAAGGTCACCCGTGACGTCATGGTTCTTGGCTAATCAGAATAGCTACAGTTATTAAGCACCTACTGTATACCAGATGTGGGAGTACACTGTTCCATTTCGTCTTCATGGATGGATAGTCAACAATCTACAGCCATTACTCTTTCTGTGTCATGAGATGAGGGAGAATGGACTCCTCCGGCCAAAGATAGTGGTAGTAGAACATTCCAGATGCCCAGACAGAGATGACACCCAATTCTCTGAGTTAGCATCTCTGCCGTGCTCAAATATTTAATGAAAGTATTGGTTGGCCAATCTTAGGTTTGAACAATTCTGGTTTTATTTTAAAGCAAGGCATGTGGTGTGGTTTTATTTTTTTTAATCTAAAGGTCATCCGATTTTTCTTTTTCTGCTTATAGTCACAAGGCATCCTTATCTAAACAGTGATCTATTGTTGTGATTCTTAGACCCACAGAGATTTTTTTTTAACTTCAATTTTAACAGGACAGTTCCTCATCTTTCTCAACTGCATGAAAAGTATCTTTTAAGAAGAAAAAAAATCTCTACAGGGCTTTCCAAAAATCTTCTTAAACTGAGTTCACTATGGAATATTTTATGCAAATAAGTCACTTTCTCTTAGGTTATGACATCTTTTCCTTGAAAAGTGATCACAGCATTGGAGAAATTCTTGCTAGCTTATCTTTTCCTCGCAGCGCAACTTCAACAAAGAAATATAGGCGGTACTTTTAAAGGCTTCGGAAATCAATTTAGTCCATGAATCCGTTTAGTTTAGATGTTAATGAAACTTGGTGGGTTTAAAAATAATGAATATTTAATAAGATAAATTGAAAGACATAAACACTGTCGGCAATAATATAATGAAGTTGATAAGTCTTAGCCTCCCCCTGCCCATCTGCCCCTTCCCAAAGCAGGGCGATTTTAGGAGTTGCGTGGTGCTTACTAAGTTTGCCGGCTCTCCCATTGGCTGAAGCTAAATTGTGCCTTTGAAACCTTAGTATAGTTGGGAACTGAGCTCTGGCAGATAAAGTATGCTATCACACTGAGTTCAGTAGCTACAGACGGTAACGACTCTTTCTAGCTCCGTGTCTTCCAGAGATTTGTGTAACAAACTCAGTTTCCTGTCGTTGAAGGCAGGAAGCAGCATGAAGCACTCCATGCTATTAAACAAGAAAGAAAAAGACATTTTGGTCGACATTCTCCCTGATCTGGGTTTAAAGAGGGGCTTTATTTAATGATCAAGAGTTGAGCATGTGATTATATGTGCTCAAAGCTTCAGACTATTTAAATGCCTTCGGGTGGGAGTTATGGTTTTCGTTTCCTCTTCAAGAGCATCACTACCAGGTCCAGCCCTTGTGCTTGGTTCCTCTTTGGCTCTGTGGCTCTGTCTTACCCACCATCCATGACTGTATTTTTCCCTGTTTACCCTCGGAATTAATTACCCTGTCTTCCGGCTTCACACTGCACCCTTCTTGTCAATTCAGAATCCCTCCTCTCTGCCATCACACCCAAGAGGATGGTCCGTCTCACATCTTGGGAAATGGCTTGTTTAACCTCACAGAAGCCAATCCCTAGCTAAAATAAATTGCAGCAGGATCCTGCAAACAGCCAAGTATAAGATTGTCTCCCTCCCAATTCAGCAGTGGGCTCTCTCTTGGCAATAAAGTGGAACTCGGTTTCATATATCAGCTGAGGGAGTGTTAAATGGATGGCTAGCTCGCTGCTGGCAATCAATACATGTTAATACATAGTAAACAAGTGACTTTCTATGGGTTGAGCAAGCATGGTGATTTTGCAGATAAAGGGGATAAAATGTTGTTCCTGGGGATCTTGTCTAAGAAAAGGTATTTGGGGCTCAAGTGGAATCCTTCCCAGGTGGGCATGAGCGACATTTTATCATCATGAGAATTATCACTGTTAAAAATTATCTTTTTTTTTTGTTTGTGCGTTTGTGTGCATGTTCAGAAAGACGGGGAGCAACCTGAAAGAGTCCAACCAATCGCATCATCTACCTTGATCCATTCCGACCTGACATCCGTTTATGGCACCGTGGTAATGAACAGGACTGTTTTATTCTTGGGGACTGGAGATGGCCAGTTACTTAAGGTTGGTTTTCTGTGCCTTCTTCAATGTCGATTTTAAGAGTGATCCATTTTGTGCTTTTTTATTGCTTCTGAGTTATACACAACACCATACCAACTGCTTTGTGGACTCCTCAGAGACCCCCAGAAACGGACTGAAAGAAATTTCTGGAAATCTGTATGTAATAACCTCCCTAACCATGTAATGAAGAAGCAGGAGCCTCCTTGCTTCCCAGGAGTGTGCCAAGATACTGTTCCTTCCTTACTCATCAGCGGCCTGGCTGAAGTTAATGGAGGTCTGGCCCCTACCCTGTCCTTGACTCACCTTCCTATGACATTTAACCTTCCAGTTGTATCTCCTTTAGAATGAAAATGTACAAAGCACCTGATTTCTCACAACTTTAAAGGCTAGAGATTATAGGGCTTGAGAAGAAGGAAAAACAGGTGTTCCTTCCCTCCAGCCCACGTGCCACCTGCTGAGGGGGTTTATTTTCTGCCCTTTGTACCCACACACATCAAAGAGAGGTTAGAGATCTGAAATCTGTTGACAGCCCCCTGGACTTTTCTCTCTGAGGACTGTTTTCTCCCCACTGTATGGATGTACCACTGGTCAAGTTGAGATTTTTATTCACTTGGGGGAGGGGCAGTTGGAAGGAGGAGAAAAGAAAATCAGAGATACTTAATGACTTGTCTGAAATTACATAGCATTATCTTATCAATTTCATCGGCAAGCATTTATTGAATACCCCCCATGGCCTCCACCAACATCCATGGTTGGGCACTACACTATTACTGTCACCCTAAGCTGATATTTCTTTGCCTCTCTGCAGCCAGTCGATTTACTGTCAGCTCAGGTTCTAAAATGAATAGTAACAGATTTACTTTCTCAACTGATCTCCCATTGATACCTAGCTGTGTGACTTTAAGTGAATCGCCTACCCCCTCTGAGCCTCCATTTCCTCATCTGTAAAATGAGACTGTACTAGACAACCTAGAAAACCCCTTTCTCTTCTGATGGTCTCTAATTCTGTCTTCTGGGTACTTATCCCACACTCTAGCCAAACCTATTTGCTTGCTCTTCTCCGAACATGCATTGTGTAGTCCTGCCCCCACACCTCTGCTCACACTGTACCCCCTTCCTGGATTGCTTTCTTTTTTTTCTCTGCTTTACTGAATCCTGTGTATCTGTGCTTTGGCTCAGCTCAAACTCCACCTCCTCTTTGAGGACTCCCAAGCCTGGAGCGACCCTGTTTTTCTCTCATCTTAAATACTCATTTTCTGGATCATTCTTTTGGCTCGTTACAAATGTCTTGCTTTGATGCCTCACCTTGTCACTTGTGTTTGTCCTGCCTTCCCAGCTAGATGGTGAGCTTCTGAGAAGGGGGCCATGTACTCCCACAGCCTGACACCATGCCGAGTGCCTGCTAGGCATTTGATTTAATCTGTTTTCTTTGGAGGAAACCCAGTACCATATGGAAGGGAGTTTGTTTGTATACACGTTCTTTTAAAATATACATTGATCATCTTTCCCGTTGTGTTAACTTTATTTCCCCAGGAAAGGTAAATATCCATCAGTCATTCTGCACCAGTTGTCGGTGCCATGAGGCAATGTCTGTAGCTATACCAACCGGGTCAGGCTGATTGGACCCATTAACCTGGCAGGAGAAGTTTCCATCCATCCTTCCTGGGCCTCCTCACCAGTTATCTCCTCGGATTTGGGATATTTTTGATGAGTGTTTTGACAAGAACACGGTTTCCCCCAAGCTGAGCCAACCAAACTGTTACATGGTAAATTGGAGGTGAAGGAACACTTGGCTATAAATAGTTCCCCATGGGACGGCCTGGTTTCGCCTGTCCTGTTTGCTCCCCGGCGGTGCATGTGCAGCTGGCCGGTTTTATGATGTTGTGGCGGAGGGGTGGGACCGAGCTGCAGCTTCAAGCTGCTGAGGAAGAGGTGGCCGATTGAAGTCTCGGTTTCCTCGGCATCAGTGTGGGGTACGCCTTCAAAAGCCACATCTGTGGCCTTGTTTTTAGGATTCGAGTAACAGGGGCTGATTGGTGTTTTTTATTTTGTGACTGCTAACATTTCTGCAGTGCTTCCTATGTGCCAGGCCCTCTCCATGTTCTAACTCATTCAGTCCTCTCCACAGCCCAGTGAGGTGGATACATGATTCTCATTCAACAGATGAGGGAACCGCGGCCCAGAGAAGTTGGATGATTTGCCCAAGGTCACACAGTGGCAGAGCAGGGATTTGAACCTGGAGTGGCTTCAGAGACTGCACTAATATCCCTCATGCTACACTGGCTTTGTGACCTCTGCCCCCGGCACAGGCACCCACTCCCTGGGGGTTCCTGGAGGGAGTGGGTAGCTTGTTGATAGGGATCCATGGGGAGAACTGATGCTCCTGGGGTGGGATGGATCAGGAGACTTAGAGGCTCAGGGAAGAATCTCAGCTCGAGAAGAAAGCAGAGCATCTGACTGAGGACTACCTCACTGGCATGAAAACTTCTTGAGAATTAAACCCCACGCTCAGCTTCCCTCAGGAAGGTTCCCTCCCTTAAGAGGCAGTCGTGAGGGAAGAATTTGAGCTGACTGGCCCCGCCAGGCTCCCTAGGACATCCCAGTCATTCCCAGATTCCCGCGTGTGTCGTGTGTGCAGCCCCTGAAATTACCCCGAGTCCCGAAGACCTGGGATCGTGTAGATGATTTGGAAGGCACGGATAATCCCCAGATCCCTGTATTCAGAAACTTCAAGCTTCTCCAGTGGCAGACTTGTCACCAGAACTGTTAGAAGAGACGAACATTGATAGACATAAGCTTGGCTTCTTAAGCCGCAGAGTGGAGCGACTAATGAGCAGCGAAAAACAAAACCCAACCTAAGGCAGCCGCAGGGGGAGGAGGAGGAGGGAGAGGCCTGGATCACCCACAGTCTGACTCATCAGTTTCCCAGTGATCAAGAGTTGACGGGGTTTTGACAGATGCTGGGCACTGTAGTACTGCCTGGTTAGATGAGAGGCAGGAAACAGCAGTTGGGGGCCAATCGCTGATTTTTTCCACCCCACACAAAAAAACTGACTTCTTAAATCTCTGAAAACGTCATGGAGTTTTACTATAGTTTGGTGCAATTTTAAACATCATGTTAATTACATAATTTTTTCTTATTGTAAAAGTAAAGTTGCAAAGTAGTGGGGGATGAGAGAAAGCAAAGAAAAAAATACCCCTAATTCTGTCATTTAGAGGCCACCACTGTCAGCATTTTAGATTCCTTTTTTCACATAGTTGAGGTCAGACTCTATCCAATTTTGCATCCTTCTTTTCTTCAGTTAGTGAGGGATAATGCTTATATTAAAATGTCACAGCAAACCCTTTGTAAACAGTATCTTTAAATAGCTGTATCACTTTCTATTATGTGGAAACATTATTTTGAGCTTAAGCCGAGTTTTAAGTTTTAAAGTGTCTTTAAAGACATATACTTCTTCCAGATAATCTGGCACCATTTCCAAAGGTAAGATTTTACTGATGAGAAGTGAAAGAACTAAAGACTTTATAATATGTTAATACCTTGACTGCCCTCTTTCTCCTGTCTTTATTCCTGAGCCTGTCTATAAGACTTTAGGAAAATGGAAGGAATTTAGAACTGAAAGGATCCTGTAAGAGCATCTAATCTGCCCCCTTATTTTATTGATGTACAGTCCTGATGGTTGTGACAACTTATGTCCAGTCACTTTTCCCCCGGTTATTTCCTCATTTTACTTCCTTTCTGAACATGATTGCATGCTATAATTTTTCAGTTGTCAGCGTCTGCACTGAGATCAGCTGAAAAAGTCTGGCCACGCTGAGCTCGGCTTTTGGGAATTCATCCTGCACGTGTCGCATAGCCAGGACACTGCAAAGTGTACGCATTTCTATAAACATGTGCCAAATCTTTCTCCAGATTGTGGTGCAGTCTCTCGTGTGGTAGGGATTCCTTTGAGCCGACTTGGTTGCGTACAGAAAGCGGTCCTTATTTCATGGGCAGAATTGAATCTTTTGAGCTCTTCCAGGTGGTAAAATAAGTAATAACGGAATATGCATAAAATTTGAAATTTGTAACTTTATGCCTGCCTATTAACCTTTCTTGTAAGCATAAAAGATAAGAAGGCAGCAGGCGAGGAATAATAATAGCTAACATTTCTGAGCTCTTAACTGTGTGCCAGGCGTTAGAACCAGTGTCTGCATGGGTTAACTCATTTAATCCTCACGAGTCAATGCTATTACTGTCCCCACTTTGTAAATGAGAAAACCTGAGGCTGGGAGAGGTTAGGTGACTTGCTAAGGGGATTTGAACTGAAGCAATCTGTCCCCCACCCAAACTGCATTGGCAATTAAAATGTAGTCTATAAAGCTTGATAGAGTTTGTGGAACTGGTTTTTATTTTTTAATTTCTTTCTAATATTGGAATATCTGGGTTAATACAAAGATGCAAGTAATTGAGGTTTCATGAGAAGGGGCTATGGCTTCTGTGGTTTTAGTCTGTTGCTATCTAGGGACGGCCTTCTGGCAGCACAGCTGATTGCAGACTTCTGTGTTAGGAGAAGGCAGAGCCCTCTCTATTGGGGCTGCAAGTAGCTCCTGGGAGCCTCTGAACCCTCTTTGGGGTCCCAGCTTTTCCCCAGTGGGCTTCTTTAGAGCAAAGGTAGGGAATCTGTGTTCAGGTTGGTGTTTGGAATGGCTCCAGCGAGAGGAAGCTGATGTTGGGTTTCTCTAGCATCCCTAGGACTGAAGTAGGGTTCAGGGTGCGGGAAGCTGTATCATGCCCTTTCCCCGTATCCAGCAGAGAAGCACTGCTCACGTGCTCAGAGTCGGGACTGGTTACCTGTATGACTCTCAGAACTCTACTCCCATTAGTGGATTTCATTTATCCAAACTGTGGATTGAAATTCAATTCAGTTCCAGAAAGTTCTTCCTGCAGTCCAACAGAAGACAAACTATGTAACACCTGAAGTATCTGCCTTGACTCTGGTTACGTTAAGGTTTTGGAGTGAAAATAAGAGAAAACAAAAATAATAAAATTTTTTATAAGGACAAGATCTATTTATATTCCCACAGAATGTTCACATAAGGAAAAGGAGGCCATGAGGAACTCAGGACAGGACCTAGGGCCGGAAGTGGGAGTGGTGGGGATGGCTGAGCTGAGGTAATGGACCAAAAAGTAAGAACAGCAGGAAGTGTCAGAACTTGGAAATAAGCTCCATGGTTGGCTGTTTAGAATGTCATCTGAAGCTATTTCAAGTTCACCCCCATCTCATTTATTCCAGTTGGTGAGTTAGCAGGGACTCCCCAATTTAGACCTATTACTCCCATATAATCTACAAATCTAGAACTAGTGGTTCAGGCTGTAGGCGTCTCTTACTACTTACTTTCAAATAAGTAGATTGGAAACAAGAGAGGAATTTGCCTTAATCTTTATATTCCATTTTTAACACTCCCAACTACTGAAGCACGTTAAATGCTATTGATAATTACCTTGCTTTCTCTGTAGGTGTGTGTGGGTGTGTGGGTGGGTGGGTGTGTGGTATAAGTCTCCTTTGTGGCATTTCTTAGAAACTTCATGGAAAAAAATAAGTGAGAAGGTTGGTCTGCTTGCCCTGCAACTGGTTATCCCCACCAGTGTGAGGCATAAGAAAAGAAATTTGGCATAAAATATTTTAGCTTTTTGAACACCCATAGCTTTTCCATCTGATGGTAATAGCAAAGAAAAAAAAGAGTCTGTTTAATTTTTCTCCCCCCTCGTTTTCCTCATCATGCTGTCCTTCCCGTGGGTGGTCTTGAACTTGTAATGCAACTAACTGTATGGTGTGGAAGTCTCGCACACCATACACGTCAGGACTGTAGTTGGAAGGTTTTTTTGTATGCAACAAAAATCCCAAGGCTAGTTAATAGCCTACCATGAGGCTTCAGGAAGATGTCAGTAGAAACAATATGTTGACATGAACTGAAATTATCCATTGGGGAAAATTTGTTTTCTGCTCAGGCTTTGGCTGGAAAAATCTGAAGAGCCCTATAAAATCTTGAATGCTAATAGAGTATTTTTTTCATTTAATAAACATTTATTGAGCACCTTTTATGTGCCAGGCACTATTCTGAGGGCTGAGGATACAAAATGAACAAAACAGATGATGCCCCTGCTCTCATGGTGGGAAGAAAAAGACAGAAAACAAATAAATGGATTCATCATGATAAAGTCGTTTCAGATAGTGATAAGTGCTATGAAGAAAACAGAGTGCTGGGTAGAGAGTGACAGTGGAGTATGGTAGGAAGACGACCAGGGAAAGCTCGGAGGAGGTGACATTTGAAACTCAAAGGATGAGGGGGTATGTAAGAATATACATGACAGAGGCTCAGGCTGACTTCAGATTAGATCCATGTTAAGGGTTTATCTTGAAAGCAGTAGATAAAATCCACATCATGCCCAGGGAGTATGTATGAATTGGATGAGGTTTCTCTTATGCAAAATTCAACCCATTTTGGGTTTTTGTGACTCATTGTTACTTCCTGCAACACTTCACTGATCGTAATCCTTTTCCAAGGCTGTCCAGCTCAACTGAGCTGAGGAAGGAACGTTTCCCTTGCTCCGGTCTTGCTGGCTTTCTTCTCTGTGTTTTGCTCCGGTCTTGCTGGCTTTCTTCTCTGTGTTAATGTTGACACGAATTTTGCATTTAGAAGATCCAAGTATTCCATTGGTGTCCCTGGGCCCGGCTGTGGGGATGGGGATGGGTGGGGTAGGAGGTGATATTAATAGAAATCAGGAGGAAAAAGAGAGCCATCTCTCTCCTGTCCTGTAGTCATCTGAGAGAGATGTGGGCCACAGAAGCTGAGACTGCTGTCCCTCTTTGTAGCACGGTTGAGTCTCTTGTGATGAAAATGAAAACTACTTCTTGTTCTGTCCTTGGGGTTATGGAGATCATTCTCTGTATAATCTAGCAAAAAAGAAAACAGTTTGACCCACTCATCCTCAAACAATTTTTAAGTTTAAATTGTATGTATGTATTTTTTGAGATAATACATTGACATTGTTCAAAACTCGAAAGAACAAAGAGAATATACAGTGAAAGTCACATGTTCCTGACCTCTGGGACAACCAATGATATTGGTTTCTTGGGTATCAGATATTTTATATATGTCTGCAAGCAAAAGGGGGAAGATAGTCTTTCCTCCCTTTTATTAAACATATACCGTATTAAACTTATATGTATATATGTATATACAAATATATACATATTTAATAAATATTAAACATAACACATAATACATAAAGAGCTTTCTAATTATTTTTATGGCTAAATAGTATTCCATTGTTTGTACTATAGTGTACTTAACCTGTCTCCGGTGGTTGGACATTTAGGTTGCTTCAGTCTTTTATTTATAACACATGATGCTGCAATGAATATTCACATACATATATCATTTCATATATATACATGAGGGGCTGCGGGATCTAAGGGTATGTGCTTTATAATTTTGATAAATAATGCCAAATTACCTTCCAGAGAAATCTCACTCCCACCATCAATGAAACATACCAACTTAAATCTAGCATCCATAATTATCAGGACAAGCTTCAGTGTAGGCCGCTTTAGGTAGCTTGTTCAGGAAACTGGTTGATAAACCCTGGCACATAGTACACTTTGGTAATTAAAGAAAAAATGTGAGAAAGAGAGGCTTCCTTGCCATAATTCAGAGTTGTAGAGTGAATACTGGTGCCTCATCTCTGAGGTATCAGGTAAATAAATCAAAGTTGCCCCAAACTAGATCTTTCCAGCTTCTACCCTTCTGCATCAACCAGGCTCCAAGAGTAAATAAAATAAGCCCCAATATAACTGCAAGGCAGCTCCTAACTCACTTAAAATGGATGAGTGGTGGTGGTTTGTAAGGTTTTTTTTTTTATTGAGGTATAATTGACATATAACATCAGGTGTACAACAAAATGATTTGATATTTGTATATATTGTGAAGTGATTGCCAAAATAAACTTAGTTAACATCTGTCACCACACGTAGTTACAAATTGTTTTCCCTTGTGATGAGAACTTTTAACATTTATTCTCTTAGCAACTTTCAAATATATAGTCCAGTATTATTAACTATAGTCACCATGCTGTGCATTACTGTAAATTTATGTTTACTTTCTTATTTTACAGCAAATCCCAGACACTAGGTCATTTCATTCCTACATATTTCATTATGCATCTCTAAAAAAACTATGATCGTTTTCTTCAATAACCATAATGCTATTATCACAACAAACAAAATTATCAGTAATTCTTTAGAGTTACCTAATATCGAGTCCATATGACTAAATTTTCCTGACTGGCTCAAAAATGTCTTTTTAAAATTGTTTTTTGTTCAAATTGGTATCCGAACAAGGTCCTCAAACCACATTTGGTGGTTGTGTTTCTTTTCATCTGGAGTGGCCTCCTCCTAGTCATGGCTGTCCACTTTTTGAGGAAATCACTCCTTTTATAAATACCCATGGACTGAATGAGGAAACAAACTCAGTGCTGTAGAGTGCCTCACATTGTGGCTTTGGCTGTTTGCTTTCTTCTGGTGTCATTGAGCTGGTTCCTCTACCCTTTCTGTTTCCTAATGCTAAGTGGAAGGTAGCACTAAAGGCTTGATTAGATTCAGCTTTACGGGCAAGAAGACTTCATAAGTGGTTCTGCCAAATGATGCTTCTGATGTGACAAATTCCTCAAGAGAAAATTGGGCAGCAGCCTATCTTCTCTTGAGTCTCACTTAAGAATATTTCTATCCATCTTTTTTTTTTTTTTAGCTGGCTTCCTGTTTCTCTTCTTCTGTACAACTACTTTCCAGAACCAGATCAACTCTTTGAATCTGAGCTGATTAATAAAGAATATAAATTATAAATGGGAAAACAAGAATCTAGCAAATCCATACTTGGTCAGTGCCTACTGGTTGTCTCCCTTCCTTCATAGTTTTCTGTAGGCCAGTGTTGTCCAATAGAACTTACCATGATGGTGGAACATTCAGTATCTGCACGTTCACTGTGGTAGCCACTAACCATATGTAGCTAGTGAGCACTTGACTTGTGGCTAGTGCGACTGAGGAACTGAATATTTAATTAAAATCTCAATAGCTATACGTGGCTGGAGGCTACCATGTTGGATGGTACAGCTATAGAGTCATTTTGAAATGACTTGAGGCACAGATATTTCCTGCCTCCCTTGGGAACTGACTGTTTCTGTTCCTTTTTTAAAAGTCATTTTTAGTATATTTAGTTAGTGAGATTGACTTTTACAGAGATGCTACTGAATTTAGTGAGCAATTCATAGGCGCTTAGTGAGCTAGTTGCACAAATCCACCTGGGCTTGACCCAGAGCAGATGATGGAAGGAAGTCACTATCACAGGACAAAGCCAGACTCAAGTCCAGGTCCTGGGAGTGGGGGCACATGCAGGAAGATGTTCCATGTGTCAAACTGATAAGGAGCCTTTGATTAAGTAGCAAATATGTAATTGCCATCAGGACATGTGGGTACAGGCATATTATTGATCAGTTGTTGCATACGTAGACTTTGTCTGCAAAGAATCTCAGGTGCCAGTTTTTCTTTTCAAATCATGTGCCCAGTGTAACTGATGTCCACGATGATAGAGATACAAATATGGATGTTACATGTGGATGTGTTCAAACTGACAAAATGTGGAACACCTTCACTTTTGAAAGTATCGTATTAGACAAAGAGATAGGTACAAAGATGATTAAGACGTAGTCCCTACCCAAAAGGAACTTGCAATTTGGTAATAGATTATTATCTATTGATTTATTGATTATGTGCTAAGCATCTTTCATAATTTTCATTTGATCCTTACAACAACTGTATACAAGGAAGGCGTGATTAGCCCCATTTTAGAGATGAAGAAATTGAGGCCCAGGGAGGTTAAATAAATTACTAGTTCAAAGTAGCACAGCCACTTAAAGGGTAGAGCCAGGATGCAAACCTGAGCCCAAGCTACCATTATATTTCTCCAGGATTATGGTAATAGTCTCTTGATGAGTTTTCATACCCATATTTTAAACCCTGCCCTCTCGCCATGTCACTCCTGTGCCCAAAGCCCTACAATGGCTTCGTCTCTCGCCCCTAGAATAAGAGGCAAAATCTTCACACTGGTCTTCACAAAGTTATATTATCCACCCTGTTAACTCACTGCCCACTCCTCTCTACCTCGCTCGCTCTGCTCAAGTCGTGCTGGCCTTCTCTCATTTTAGGGTCTTTGCACCAGTGAGTCCCTCTTCTAAGAGTATGCTTCGTCCAGACTCACTCATCATCTCCTTCAAATCTCTAAGTAAATGTCACCTTCTCAATGAGACCTACTCTGAACGTGCGTTCTCCATCTCCTTACCCCACTTTACTTTGACCTATATCACCTTCTAATATATTTTATAATTTACTTATTATAATTGTCTGCCATCACTTCCCTGTGCGCGTATGTGCGTGCGTGCGTGCACACACGCAAACACACACACAGGAATGTAAGTTCTCTGAGGGCAGGATTCTTCCTCTGTTTTGCTCACCACCATTACCTTGAACATGGCTGATACATAGTAGACGTTCAGTAGATGTTTATTGACTGAAGATGAGTGAAACTCGTGTGTCCAATTTGAAAGCCACGCTTGCTTACATTGTATGTATAAACACTTACCTATGTGTTTAGGCCTGTTAAGTTGTCCTTGTTACTTTAAAATGCATGACTGTGTAGAATTATATGAGAGAATCAGAGTAGCCCATGCAACTATATGTGAGGCCAACTTCCTTTTAGTTTTTTTTTTTTTAATTTTATTTATTTATTTTTTTCCCCCAAAACCTCAGTAGATAGTTGTATGTCATAGCTGCACATCCTTCTAGTTGCTGTACGTGGGACACGGCCTCAGCATGGCCGGAGAAGCGGTGCGTCGGTGCGTGCCCGGGATCTGAACCCGGGCCGCCAGCAGCGGAGCGCGCGCACTCAACCGCTAAGCCACGGGGCCGGCCCTTCCTTTTAGTTTTAAGATCACTCTTGGTGTAGTACTAATGAAGTGGTCACTTGTAACTTCTCATAAGGCCAGAAGTGGTGAGGAATTGTGGACAATGAACTTCCACATATGAGGGTACTGCCCCAGCACTGAAGAGTGGCTTTTTGGGGGTGTGTGTGTGACTTTGTCCCCTACAAAGGAAGAAATACTGTGCTTGTTATTACCAGCCTTATTGAAGACTGAGACGTGAGAGAATAATTAAGGAACATGGTACCTTAGCAAATATACGTAGTGAGTAATAAAGGAGGTGGTTTTAGAACTAAGCTATGAGTTTTGCCACTCTGCTATTAAAGTATTTAATAGAAATCGTATTTCTCTTTTTGAAAAAAAAATAGGTTATTCTTGGTGAGAATCTGACTTCAAATTGTCCAGAGGTTATCTACGAAATTAAAGAAGAAACACCTGTTTTCTACAAACTCGTTCCTCATCCAAAGGAGAATATCTACATCTATCTAACAGCGGGGAAAGAGGTAGGTAGAAATACTAGTTATTGCTTCTGACTTATGAATAAAAATTGCTTAATTGTTGTCATTATCTAGTGATGAAGCTTTTACTTTGAACTAGTGAGTTTAAACACTGCTGCAGGCTTCAATAAGACCCTCAGTGGTTCACAGGCATGGAATTAAAAACCCTGCTGTCAGTAAGTAAGCAAGAAATATTACCTATTTAGACAATTTTATTATTGGCTATATTTCCAATGCCAAGTTTTTCAGAGGAGGGTGTGCTTGCAAATGGGTGCATAATCAGCAAGGTAACTGAATTTACACATTTATTATCTGGGCACTGGATGATTAGATGCATTTATGAATATACCCAATGGGACTGGTTTTAGAATTGGGGGTTAATATCAGGCCACAGTCTCATACACATTCATGAACCAGGAAATGTGTGACACTTGCCCTCCCTCTCTTAATTTATCTGGATATTTTAGTTTCTTCCTGCTTCTACTTATTGAAATAAAAAGGATACCTTTTTACATCTTCTTCATTTTTACAAAGTGCTTTCACCAAGGGAAGGAGGAAGGAAACAAATTTTTATTGAGTCCCCACTGACTATGTACTTGTTAGTTACTATTCTAAGTATGGTCTCTCTAGATGCATAGAGTTGTATATACACACAAACATATAATGAACAATATTAATGAAATATGTTAATGATTTAATGAGGTAAAATTACCCTCGTTTTATATATAAAGAATGTAAGACTTGGGAAGGTTAAATAACTTGCTCAAAGATATATAGAGGTTAGGCCTTGTCAGGGCTAGGACTTAAATTCTTCCCTGGTCTTAAAGCCCATGATAAATGGGATCAAATCCCAAATTTGGGAAAACTAAACAGGCCATTCTGGCATGGTAGTTTGGACCCATGACCATTTGAACATACAAAGTGCAAAGAACATAATTGAGACTTACATAATTATATAACAGATGTAACAGATGCCCTCAGCCCACTCCAATTTTCCATTCTTTTCCTCTCACTCATTCTCAGGAGAATAGCAATGACCTCAATCTACATGTGCTGTTAAAGTCACAGAGTAGGTGTGTAAGCACTTTGTAGTTTCTGGAATTCCTAAAAAGGCCATGTTGCCATTTGCATGTTGAAAAGTCAGGTATGTCGAAATGACCGCGTTGAGATGGCCGCTGGATCTCATATACCTTTGTAAACCAGTTCTTTACCATAAAGAATCTTCTTGACCAGCTTGCTTCATCATTCAAACACTTTTTATTATGTATCTTCCCCAGTGTTCCCGTATTTGAAAGATTTTTGTCTACTCAACAGACTGTATTATTAAGTAACAGTTCCCGTTCTCAGGCTTTATGTATCAAGGGCATCTCAAAACTGTCAGTCAGAGAACTGACTGTGCTACCACACAGAGCTGATAAAATTCCAGCTCAAAGCAAAGACACTTGAAGTCTTGCTTAGTCTGTGCATATTTTTCCATTCAGCTTTTTGAAACATTGCAAATAGCTCATCAATTCTCGTTACTACCTTCCCTGGAACCCAAGACTGTAGGCTGGGACCCACTGTGAGAGCCACCTGTAGTTGGCAGGTCCTCACTTTCTGGAGGTAAAGAGTTCTAGTCTCTGGTCATTCAAAGCCTAAAGTCCTGAGGAGAGTTTTTAACTGGGCGTCAAAGCTGATTATTCTTACATTCTTCACTTAGGTTTACTGTTAGAGATCCTGTTAGTAAGACTCTAGTTGAGCCAATATAGTCCCTAGACAGGCAAAACCTAAAGAAGGTCCTTTCCTAGACTCTTGGGGAGATGATAACAGCCAAACTAATACTCCCTGTTACTTCCATAGAACGATATACTATGTGGCTATTAAAAATAACCATATGGAGATATATGCATTGCTGTGGAATAGTGACCATAATGTGTTATTAAGTTAGAGAAGCAGATCCGTTGTAGTATTTATAGTGTCCTCTCTTTTACATAGAGTTATGTATTTGTGTGCTTAAGTACATTGTATGGTAGTTCTCAGAGAATGTTCTAGAGATTCATATTCAACTAAATGTTCTGAACAAAAGTGGTCCTAGAAGCAGATGTTAGTTACTATACCCCTCCTGGAGTATCATGATGCTCAGCATATTCAAAGGCTCTCAGAAGCCTTGTGCTAAGAAAACCTATTTCACTTTTTCAGGGTAAGGTTTTGTGTTTGTTGGACCGTGGAACCTTTTTCTCACATAATAGCAATAGCCAACATTTACTGAGCATTTAGCATGTGCCAGACAATGTTTGTAATAACCCCATGAAGTCAGCAGCACCATCACCGTTTCTAACCTTGAGAAAACAAGGTTAGAGAGATTACATGACATTTATGAAAATCTCCCAGAATTAAAAAGATGTTGTGTGAGCTACAAGGAAATATCCACATTCTGGTTAATTCTGGCTCAGGCTGGTGGTCTGCCCACCGCATCTGTCAGCAGCCTTGAGGACTGTGCAATGGACGAGCTGTTATCCTCCATGAAGTCAACTTAGAATTGAAGGATGCTCCTCAGGATAGCCCCTGTGTGACTCACAAATCCCTTCTAGAACTCTCTGTTTCTCTAACCTTTTTAAGAAGTTACTTAATACTTTCTAGTGGGATTTTGCCTGCAGAAAATGCACCAGGTACCGTTAGGTCCTCCCTACCTCCCACTGCCCTGCTTCGAGGCTCTGACTGCCTGCCTTGGATGCCTGGGTCTGCCCAGCATGGGGGCCCACTCTGTGGGCTGCTGTTTGCCACAACTGGAAGAGGCAGCTCTAGGGGCAGAGAATGATTTGAAAACTCCTCTCATTTCTTTCATTTTCACTCCAGTGGAGGGGATGTGAGCAAGTGAGCCAGGAGCTGAGGTGATGGAGCTCCCCCTGAGAGGGATGTGGGAGGGGTCTCCTCATCTCCACATCCAGTGCCAACATCTCTCTGACACTCCTGGGTCAGCACCTTTTGCTATCCCCAGATACTCATTTCCAAAGTGCCACTGACCACACATTGACTGTCTATATGAAAACCAAGTGACCTGATTTCATGATCCCTTTGGAAATCATTATTAGCAGATCAGAAACCTGACTGCGTTTCAGACTCCCCTGAGAGAGCACTTAAAAATACGGATTCCTAGGCCCCGCCCCAGACCCGCTCAGCTAGAGTCTCAGGGGCAGAGGGTTTGGGAATCTCCACTTTCAAAAGCTCCCAGGGGATTCTGATAAACTGCTTCATACCCTAGAACCTGAGAACTGCTGCCCCGTGTCATTATGGAGACATTCCGAGTTTGAGTTGATAAATGTGCTGTTTGTGGCCCTTCATCAGATAACGTGTTGTAGCTTTTCTGGTGTTGCTTATAATTCTGTCTAAACTGCTGTCATCTTTATTTTTAGGTGAGGAGAATTCGTGTTGCAAACTGCAGTAAACGTAAATCCTGTTGGGAGTGTTTAACGGTGACAGACCCTCACTGCGGTTGGTGCCATTCGCTACAAAGGTATTTCCTGAATTCTTTCTCACCAACTCTCGTTTTCACAGAAGTGTCGTGTGGCAGAACACTTGTTGCCCTACTTTGAGGATCTGTTCCAATGACCTGGGGGAACCGATCTCTTCACTGACTAAAATATCGTTGTGTAATCCTAATTAATTCTCAGAGATGTTCCCAGCTGAGTCGGTGCTACTAAATCGTTTGACCCGGACCACTGAGGGTTCCCCAGCCTGGGGCTGGGAGGGGGCGGGTGTGCATCATAAAGGAGGAGAGGCTAGAGCTGTCAATTTTGTTTTTATTTTCTACTGAGTTCTCCAAGACTTGAGAGAGGGAAAAGCTTTGCCCTCAGAGGAGATAAAAGAATAGGGATGTTTGAAACATTTCGAATGAATCCTCCTAATGTCACATCTGCCTGTGGCTCAGTGGAAGCCTTATTATTGATGATGTTGTCTCCTAATGCGCCGTACAGCTGTGGGCCTGATGTACAATCGCAGTGTCCGGGCAGACTCTGCCCAGCCTGGTCTTGAATTACGATGTTCACCACCCATCTAGGCTCAGGGGTGACTTGTAGCAGCTTTCTCGCCATGGCGGCTCCTAGCATCGCTGGGACCGGCCTGGTTGGATTCGCTGTTGCCATGGCAACCCAGTACTCGGGCTCTCGCTATAGAAGCGAGGAGGAGAGAGCCTGAGCTAGCTGCAGCTGAGGCAGGAAAAAAAAAAAACCATAACACTGTCTGTCAGTTTGGTTGGTGCTTTCAGTGTTTAAAGGTGAAAAAGGATAAGAAAGAGTAGAACAGGTGCAGAGAAGCTGAAGGCTGAATGAGGGGCAGTGTGGGATAGAAAAAAGGACTGGGAAGAGAATTGGGAAGCTTACAGGGGAGGAAGCCAAGAGAAATGAAGAGAGAGGGGGAAAATACAATACATATAAGCAAGAGGTTCAGGAAACAAACTAACGATGTGGGGCTGGAATTAATTAAGAGTTCACGGAAGAAGTCAAAAGCTGAGTGGCAGCAAGACGCGTCATTGCCCTTGCCTTTTGCTGCACTTCCTTACCGGGCTGTTTCCGTCAGAATCACTGGCAGACAAAAGAAGCAGGGCTGGGAAAATTCTCATGAATAATTGTAATTGGGTAGGAACGTTTTCTTCTTGTCGCTTGGCCAAGATGAGAGTTTAAGAAATTAACTGATCATGAACAGCATTTCATCATCGCACACCCACTAAGCAGTTTTGTCATAATCTTTCTTATCCATTCCATTTCTGTGGGTTCCCTGTCTATATTTGTAGAGCTATGCGCAGGAGTTAATTCAGTGACAGTGGTGGCGATGGTGGTGGTGATGGTGGTGATTAAATAACTACGCGTGGCTACTATGTTGGCAAACACACGTCTGGAGTTTGTGGGAGACGTCCAGGCTGGTGATAGGAATTTGGGAGTTAGTAGTGTTTAGATGGTACATGAAGAAGCCGTAAGACCAGATGAGGGAGGGAGTGTAGATTGAGGAGGGAAGTAGTTGGAGGACTGAGCACTGAGGTCGTGCAATGCTCAGGGCTCAGGAAGATGAAGAGGAGAAAAATGGGGAGGGAACAGTCAGAAAGGAAAGAGGGCAAACTAAAGAAGAGGGTTTCCTGGAAGCGCAGGGAGAAAGGAGGAGGGAGCATCCCCTGGGCCCGGTCACGCTGAGAGGTCAGGCGAGAGAAGAAGAGAATTGACCCCCTGGACTTAGCAGGTGATGATTGGTGCTGGGGACAGGGGCAGTTGTGGGAAGTCATGCTGAAGATGCAAGAGAGCATAAGAAGAGGACAGAGCAGAGGCAGCTCTCTAGAGGAACTGTGCTGAGAAAGACAGCAGGAAAGTGGAGCAGATGTTGGATAAGAAAGTGGAGTCCAGTGAGTTTTGTTGTTTTGAAGATGCGTGAAATAACAGCGCGTTTGTGTGCTGTTGGGATAGTTCCAGTAGAAGGGAGAAAGTGATGATGCGCGCGAGAGAAGAGAGAGTTGTGGACTGTTGTCTTTCAGCAGATGAAAGAAAATAGGCTCTAGTGCGCCGGTGGGGAGGCCAGCCTCAGACAGGAGCGTGGGACAGTTCATCCTTGGTCCTGGGAAGGAAGGGGATGACCGTGGGCCCAGGAGCAGGTAGGTAGGGGAAACATGTGCAGTGTCTTTTCATATTGCTTACGTCATCTTCAGGGACTTAAGACCGGTGAGAGCGAGGTGCGGGAAGAAGCCAGGAGGTTTGAAGGGAGAAGAGAGAGAAGGTGTGAAATAGAGTGGGAGAGAGAAGGGAGATGGGGAATAGAGAGTGATTGCTAGGCAATATTCAGGCCCGCCTGAGGTCGGTGGTCTTGCTTTTGAAGTGAGAGCCGTAAGCCCAGTTTTGCTTTTGCAAGTCATGTTCAGCTCTGTTGGTGTAGTCGTAGAGGGGGGGAGAGTTAGATTTAGCCAGAGTTGGGGTTTTGCCAGGAGATACATCAAGAGGGGAGAGAGGGGCCAGGGAGCCCTGCAGATGCATGCAAAGGATGGACGATGATATTGATATGGATATTGATACCTATTATAGTGGACCCTGGGCTCTAAGCCAGAAGTCAGCTCTGCGGAGGGGAGTGAGGGCACATGGGGACTGAGGGATGTGAAAAGGTGCCAGGATCTGTGCATTGGAGGTTGTTTTGGGGTTAAAGACTTGTTGGAGCTGGGGAACTGGAATAGGGGTCATGTTTGGGCTGTGGGGAGCTTGAAATTAAGGTCGTGGAGGCGGTGGAGTTATTGGTCATGACAAGGTCTAAGGTATGACTGTGTAGCTGAAGTAGGATGGAGGACAAGATTATTGGCACGGGGGGGTCAAGGAACTGAGGTGTCAAAGTGTTAGAAGGATGAGTCATCTCTGTGGAAATTGCTGTCACCAAGAACAACGATGGAAACAATGTTGGAGAGAGTGAGCAGTGAAATATTCAAGAAAAGTAGGGAATTGGCTGTGGGTGGGGTGGTCGGTAGATGGTCACAACAAGGAGGCATCTGGGGTGGTGTGGGCTCATGGTGTGAGCTTCAAAGCTCAGGGGCGGGGCAGGCTTGGACAGAAGGGAAGAAGAATCATCTAGAAGAGGCAGCAAGACACAAGCAGGACACCTTGATGAGGGTGAGGAAGCAGCCAGCCCTTGAGAAGGCTGCGGGGAAGCGGTGTCCTCAGGGGAGAGCCTGGTTCAGTAAGAGCAAGAAGCAACAATCCAAGAAGTTGAGGACATCGGGGCTTTTAGTGATGGTGGGTTGTGGGTCCCAGCCTTCTGTAAGCCTGCTCACTGCTCCCCTTGCTTCTGCTCTTGCTGCCTCACCCCTGCCTCAGTATTTTCCAAGAAGAGTGGTCCTTTTAAAATGTAAACCAGATCATGTCATTCCCCAGCTTAATAACCTCCGCTGGCTTCTGTGTTAGAATTCAGTCTGACTCGCTTACTTCCAGGGCCTGCGTACAAGGCTTTCCATAATCTGGTCCTTTGATGCTTCTTGGACCTCTCATGCGACCCTCTCCTTGGTTTACTCCACCCAGCCACACCGGCTTTCTTTCCGACTTAGGAATATGCCAGCCTTGTTCCTGCCTCAGGGACTTTGCACTTGCTGTTTCCTCGGTTTAGAACATTCTTCCCCACATCTTTCCACGGCTGGCTCTGCCTTGATTGTCAAGTCCTAGCACATACATCTCCACCTGATTACCCAGCCTCACTTGTGATGACATCACTCTTATATTTTCTTCATGGCCCCGTCACTGTCTGAAATGATCTTTTTTCTCCACCTCTCCCTTTATTGAAATGTAAGTTGCATAGGGACCTTGTCTTGTTCATTACTGTATCCCCAGACTCTAGAATGGTGTCTGGCACGTAGTAGGAGCTCAAGTAAATTGAGTGATTGGGAAACTCTGCCAATGGCAGGTTGTGACTTGTGCGTTAAGTATTATAAAACATTCTGGATTTGTGGACTGATGGCCCTTCCCAGCTATGTCACATCACTTGGTTTCAAAGTGGCTTGGTTCTGGCCTAAGATGAAATAAAACTAAGCCTCAGATCTGTGACTCATGTTAAGCTCCCAGTACCATTCAAAATTAGGAATTCTAAAGGGGGATGTTTTCTTATAACTGTAGAGCATCCCACTGTGTTTATTTTAAATGTCACAGATTTATTTAGAAAAATAATTTATTTTCTCTGTTGAGAAGGTTGAGCTTTCTTGCATACGTGTGTAGAAAGTGGATTTGTTGGGGCGGAGCAGTTGGGGACAAGAAAACCATCTTAACTTCCTTTTGATCGGGTGTTAAGAATAGGCATCCAGTATAAGGAGATAAAAAGCAATTAGATAAACAATGAGCTCTAAAAAGTCTAGTATTTTATTGTTGGAACCTCAAATGCAACCTGTGCTGAATTTGTCTGTGTGGGTGGAAAATGAATTTTTGCAGGCTGAATATCTTGGGTTTGGAAGCAGTTTCTCAGTTCCTCCCATATTGCAAAGCATAGCACATGTGTTCAGTTATGGATTTCCACAAAACTGGCAATCCTGAACCCATGAACGCATGAGGTTCCAAAAGTTCATTTGCAAGTTTCTTTGGCACTCAGAATGCATTTTCCCATAGAAACAATGTCATAAATTAGGGACTGATTCCCAAGTCAGCCCACAAAAATCGGTTTATTTAATTTCAACAAATATTTATTGAATATCTACCAAGAACCCCGTGGGGGAAGTGAGATAACTAGATGATATTGAAAGAAATCAGGTGCTGCTCTTGGCCTTTGGGAATTCACGTCGTAGCTAGGGAGGCAGACATGTCAGTGGCCAATGTTCGTTCATTTGGTCATACATCTAATCAACAAATATTTATTGAGGACCTACAACGTTCTAAGCCCTACGCTAGGTGCTCAGGTTTCAGTTCTTTCTTGCCGACATGGAGCTTGCAGTCTAGCGAGGGATATAGACAAGTGTGTTAATCAGGTTTCTGCTCCAGTAGTACTGCATTCACATGCAAATTCTTAGTGCCTTACAAGAACAAACACTTGTTTTTCTCGCTGATGGGTCAGCTCCAGCAGGGGGTGTAGAGGGGGCTCTTCAAGCTACAGGTGGAGAGTGGGATTCAGCTCTGCTTCACATGTCTCTCATCCTGCACATACTCTTCTCAAGGCAGAGAAGAGAGCAGAAGCACAAGAGCCCAAGGTAAACCATGTGGCACCTTCCAAGTCCCTCCTCACTTCGTGTTTGCTGATATCCCATTGGCAATCAAGCCACATAGCCGAGCCCCACGTCAGTGGGGTGGGGAGATATCCTCTGCCTACTCTAGTGGGAGACACTGCAAGGGGACGTGGGGAAGGGTACGGATGTGTTATTCTAGTACAGGAGAGATTGAAGAATTGGGAATAATACTCCAGTCTACCTTAATAAGTTAAGGAGCTACCAGTCTACCAATAAGTAAATAGAGTGTAATAAGGGTTAACACAGAGGAAGTGGAGGATTCCAGGGGGACCCATGAAAACATCTAACCCAAACCTAAAAGGTCAGGTAGGGCTTCCTGGAGGAAGGGAAGTCTGAGCTGAAGCTGAAGTGTGAGCAGATATCAGCCAGGTAGAGAAGAGGCAGGGGAAGCTGGCTGAGGGAACAGGCTGTGCCGAGGCTGGGAGCTGTAGGAGGGCCTGGCCTGATGCTCAGTATGGATGGACATCCAGTCTAGCAGAGGAGTGTTGGGAAGTGAGGGTGGCGTGGTAGGCAGGGGCAGATGAGGATGGGTCTTATAAGCCGTGTTAAAGAATTTGGATTTTTTCGCAAGGACTTTGGGGAGCCATTGCCGGGCTTCAGTTAGAAGAGAGACTAGATCAGAGATATGTTTTAGAAGAAGTGTTCTGTGCAAGATAGACTAGAGGGGACACTGCTGGAAGCTGGCAGATCACTTAGAAGGTGATTGTAAACCAGCAAGTGACTGGGGACTGAATTAGAGAGATGATAGTGGCAATGGAAAGAAGTGGGTGGATTTAAGAGCTGTTTGGAAGAGAGAATTGACAGGACTTAGTGATTAATTGCGTTCCCCCTTGAGTCTGACACACTAAAAATAGGGCCATAAAATGAAAAGTAAAATATCAAGGTGGCCTCTGTTTTTCTGGAAGATGTATTCTTTCTCCCTTGATCTAAGTCCTCACAAAGAAAATAAAGAAATGATACCCAAACATACACTGGATTCCTAGTGTGTCCCAGGCCCTGGACTAGGCACTAGGTTGGAGCCCAGAGGATGGGGACCTAAGTCAGATGGGGAGGGACTTCTGAGAGATGCCAGCTGAGTCTCAGAGGGTGCAGCGGGGTGAGTTATCACTCTTGTCCCAGCAACACAGGGACTTTGGTGTTGAGATTACAGGGCAAGGAGTGTGGGTGTCTGGGTCTGGTGGCCAGAGGTGTCATTTACTGAGCCGGAATGTAGAGGGAGTGGCCCGTTTGGGTAACCTCCACACCAACAGCAGGAGCAGAACAGCAGAAGAGGAAAAGTGCGGGTCCTGGAGTCAGCTTGTTAGGGATCCAATCTGGGCTTCTGTGTGACCTGCAAGTCTCCTATCTTCTCTGTGCCAAATCCCCTCTTCTATAAAGCAGGGGTTGGTAATAGTACCTACCTTATATGGTTGCTGAGAGAATGAAACCAGATCATGAGCATAAAGTCCTAGGCACAGTGCCTGTTCATAGTAAGTTCTCAAGTAATGCAGCTATTACGATGGTGGGAGCCCAGAGGGAGGAACCATTAGTTGTAACCAGGGTTGGGAAAGGCTTCGGAGAGGAGGTGGCATTGAAATTAGGCCTTGAAGACTGAGTAGACTTTCACCGAGGGAAGGAGGGGATGGGAGGCATTTCAGGCAGAAGAACCAGCACAACGAGAGGTCTTTTGAGGGAGGGGCAGAGTGAATTATCGCACCCTAGCACTGGCTCTAGAAGGAAGGAAGAGCCTGGGGTGCTGGCGGGGACCAGGATGGGAAGGGCTCTGAGTTTGGACTTTATTAGTTAGTGCTGGGAACTTATTAAAGGGTTTTCAGGAGAAGACTGACATGATCATATTTGTGTTTAAATAGATGATCCTGATGGCAGTGGAGAAGATGAAATGCATTAGCCTAAACATCAGCTGTACCCCACTCCCACTCTACCCTTTCCAGGGTCGCTGTCTTTTGGTATATTTTGTGAAGAGTGAGTTTGTCTCACATCTCTTCCTGAGTCATCTACTTGGCAGCTGTTTCTCCAAATTTCATGTACCTCCTGCCTCTCCCAACACCACCACAGGGCTCTCCTTGCTTTGGTCTCAGTCATGTGATGGAACCAGGGCTGGGTCCTCTTCAGAAAATGGGCCACGCAGGAAAGGCCACACTCGTCTTTATTGTCCAACCCTGTAGTGCCCCACCCTGCGCAGGGTGTGTACAGGCTGGGAACAAAGCCCCTGGCATGCTGATTATAAAGTTTCTACAGATCAAGCTTTCCTCACCGATTTGTAGAAACTGAACATTTGCCTATATTCTTCTACATGGCTCTTCCGTGGTGACAGTTGGAAGACTTTCAGGTAGCCCCTGGGAGCAGTTTTAGGTCTTTAGCTGCTGGTAGGCTATTCTTCACACGAGACTGTGAACGAGATCTTTTCTCAACTTGGCCTGACAACAGGGCTCTGTGACAACAGGCCCTATCAGACTTTCTGAAAGGATTGGGGGTAACAGAAGGGGACTTTGAACACAGAAGAGAAAAACTAACATTTGAATGCTAAACATATTTGTCCCCAGTTGTCAGAGGAACAAACAAGAAGAGTTAAATGATTTGCTTGTGGACACATCAGGTTCCTTGTGTTGCTCTCCTGTCTTGAGGTCTGCCTTCCCTCTGTCCTCCAGAGACATTCCTTCCCCAAGCCTCCCCAGGGCCAATTGTTAACCCTAAGGGCTGTGAGCTGTTGTTGCCCTAAAACTTGACCAAGACAACCCATGGTGCATGGCAACACTAGCCACATTCTTCTAAAGCCTGAATTACTCTGGTCCAGTCTCCGTCATGAGAGGTGGACAATATGCGGCAGAGAAGGCCACTGAGGGCCTTTCAGTAGAGGAGTCCATCGGGATGTGCCCACTTACCCTTCAAAATGCAGTTTCAGTGCCCCTTCCCCAGAAGGCCTGCCTTGAGCCCAGGCCCAGACAGGAGACAGGGTCTGCACAGATGGAGAAGAATATGCTCATCATATACCAGATGCTGTGCCCTGCGTATTCCATGCCATGTTCCATTCAGTCCTCTTGGAACCCTGTGAAGTAAGTGTGGGTTCAGTACCCACTTAGAGATGAGGAAACGGCCCTAGGTTGTATATTCATTTTCTACTGTTGCTGTAACAAATTACCGCAATCTTGGTGGCCTAAAACAACATAAATTTATTATCTTACAGTTCTGGAGGTCAGAAATCGGCAGTGCATTTCACTGGGCTAAAATCAAGGTGTTCAAAGGGCTGTGTTCCTTCTGGAGGCTGTAGGGAGAATGCATTTCTTTGACTCTTCTAGTTTTTGGAGGCAGCCTGCATTCCTTGGTTCATGGTCCCTTCTTGCATCTTCTAAGCCAGCATTATAGCATCTTCAAATCTCTCTGGCTCTGAACTCTGTTTCCGTCATCACATCTCCTTCTCTGACTCTGACCCTCCTGCCTTCTCTTATAGGGACCCTTGTGATTACTTTGGGCCCTCAGAGATAATCCAAGATAATCTCCCCATCTTGAGATCCTTAATCACATCTGCAAAGTCCCTTTTGCCATGTAAGGTAACATATTCACAGGTCCCAGAGATTAAGACCTGGATATCTTTGGGGGCCATTATTCTGCCTGCCGCTGGTTACCCAAGTAGTGGAACCAGAATTCAAATGTAAGCTTAGCTGTAAATTCCAAGCCAGTGCCTTTACCCACCACTATAGTGAAAGGGAAGAGAAACAAGGAAGAGACATCCCTCATGGCAGTGAGAGGATAGGGGAGAGCCTGGTCCAGATGGACCCTACATGGATGACTGATTTTGGGTAAGAAAGACAGTGGGACTCAGAGCCGACCGAGTTATGGAAACCCTTCCACCTTGAAAGCTTAAGCATCCATTTAACAGGTATTCATTGAGCACCTAGAATGTGTCAGACACTGTTCTAAGCGCTAGGATTCTCCAGCATTGAACAACACAGCCCAAATAAGGTCACATTCTGAGGTTCTGGGTGGACATGAATTTTGAGGGAACATTTCAAGCCACTACCTGAGGGAAGATGGACAGTGTAAAATAAGGAAATAGAGAGTGTATCAGGTGGTGATCAATGTTATGAAGGAAAAGAAAGCAGAGGAGAGGGGTAGGGAGTGCTGGCTGGAGGCAGTGGAGGTGACAGTTTTAACCAGAGAGGTCCTGGAAGGCCTCAGTGAGAAGGAGACATCTGAGCCAAGAGCGAAGGAGTGCATTCAGCTTTGAGGATGTCCCCCTTCATAGGTTATGGCTGCATCTAGCTGAGTGGCCAGGAAGACAGTTCGAGACAGGAGACTGTTCTAATCCTGCATTTGTTTCTCCTGTCCCCTAATCCAGGATGTATCCTTGTGCTTGCAGTCTGTGCAGTGACACACCTTGATGGTCCAGTGTGGCTCTAATGACAGTGATGATGATGATAACGGGATTTGGGGGTGCCCTTCCTTCTAGTGTAAGGACCCCATTGTGCCAACTAATTGTGTAGAAGCAAGTAGGACAACTGTCTGTGGGGTGGAGGCAGTGGGGAACAAAGGGGAATATGTTATTTGGGCCTCAGGGCCCAAATTACCTGAATTACTGAATTACCCTGGCAGAGGCCTAGCCTGCACATCTGAGTTACCAAAGATGCTGGAAGGGCTTTGGGGCCTTCTAATACTGGAGAGGGGTCTTGGGTGAACCCGAGTCCCCTGGGTTCTTCATCATCTTTATCAACTGTTAGGAGCTGTGAATAAATCCTACTTATTTCAAAGCAGAATGTGGAGAGGGGATAAACCTATGAAGAGGCACAGCTCCTGGCGCCCCAACTGTGACTGTGGTTGACACAGGAGAATGCTCGCCTTACCCAAAAGCCGATGTTGCTCGGTAGAGCCAGCAACTGAGGTCCTCAAACCTCAGCGTCTGACCTACGTATCCACGCCATCTCTTTAATTGATGCTCTCTGAATTTGAACAAGTACCATTAGGAACACCCCTTTTGCCTAAATATGTTTTAATGGAATAGATTGTTTTTTGAAATGACCTTATCTTAGGGAGCAGGCACTTTCTGATGTATTGATTGGCTTTTAAACATTCCTCAAATGTTTTCACTCGTCGTTGTGACCTAGTATTTGTCCTGTTCCCAGCAACTCCACCACGTTCCAGCAACTCCACCACATTCAAACATGATGTTCCGATCTTCATTGGAAGCCTTCCTGTCAGTTTTTTGTGGTTTTGCTTTTGAAACGTTCTGTAACATTTGGGCGCATATATTCTGCTATATTAGGAGTGGACCATTTCTGATACGCCAAGCATGGAATTCAATATTGCTCTCAGGAAGATGGGGTTGTTATCATTGCCGCCTGTTTAGTGGTAGGGAAACTGAGGCCTGGAGAGGCTAAGAAAGGTGCCCCCAGTGACACAGAGAATGTGTGGGAGAGCAGCTTTGAACCAGATCTTCCTGACTCAAGAGGCATCATTCTCCCACTTTTCTTTCCATGCTCCCTATTCAAGACAATGTCTCTCTTTAAATTCTTCAGTTCATGGTTTGCATTTGGAAATAAAAATACCAACTTTTAGTACAGTCATCACCCACAAAAGAACCACATGGAGGGAAGGCCACAAATCCCTTTTGTGTGAGCGTTTCAGTCTGCAGATGTGTTTTATATGTTAAATAGCTCCAAGTTTCAAGACAAAGCCTGGTTTTCCCCCCACACCAGTTAACAGGCCAACCAGTGGCAAAAATCAATGAAACAACTGACGCTGGTATCATGGAGACATAGTCAAGAATTTAGTCACTTGAAAGTTTAATTCTTAATCCAATTCAGCTAACACTTGTTGAATACCAGCCGTGGGCCAGGCTCTGTACTAGGCCCTGGGCAAAACAAAGATGAATGAGGGTCTGTGGAGAAGCTCACAGGTTAGTGAGAGATGCAGACACCAAAGAAATAATTTCAATACACTGTGCACAGCACTCTCATAGCTGATGCTCAAGGCATGGGGAGACCCTAAAGAGCACTTTAGTCTTGGGAGGATGGAGGGTTGTGATTAAAAATCTTCCAAGAGGCCTTGAACTCTGTCTGCCTCCTTACGGAGACAAGGCATGCTGGTTGTTGACCTGGTGTGTGAGCAGTGCGAATGAGCAGTCTGGTTAAGTTTATTGCCCAAATCCTGGTCTCATCACTACCATTTTGTGTTTGTTTGGCTTATGTCATCCAAATTTTTGCCTACATTCTGTTTCACTTGCCCATGTAGTAAATATAATAACAACTACTAATAATTACTGAGGCATTATGTAAGCCTCAGTTAAATAGATATATGTATTTATAACAGCTCTGTCATGTACATTTTTGTAGCTGTATGTTTTTGTAACAACTCCGTGAGGTAGAAACTATTATTATCTGCGTTTCTGCAGGTGGAAAGCATGAGACACTGAGAGGGCACATGACTTGCCCAAGGGCACCAGCTTGTAATTGGCAGAGCCACTCTCCCCTTCCTTCACTAAGTTCTAGCCAGTCTGGTCTTTAATCAGTTCCTTGCAGAAACCAAGCTTTAAGTGAACTCAGGGTCTGGGCATATGCTGTTCCTTCTGCCTGGAATGTTGTTCCTACTATTCCTGATGTGGCTAGACATTTTCACCCTTGAACTCTGAGCTAAAACGCCATCTTTCTTGACCAATCTATCTAAAGTAATTCCTCTCCACTGTATTTTTAGTTTCTGCAGAAGACTTACCTCAATTCGAAATTATTTTAGGTTATTGTCTATTTATTTGGTTTTTGTCCATGTGTCTCGTTGGAATGTAAGCTCATTAAGAGGGGGACCTTAACCGGCTTATACATTGATGTATCCCTTGTGCCTAGTCTGGTGTCTGGTAAGCACTCAGTAAATATTTGTAGGATGAATGCCAGGTATGGTACTAGGCCCTGGAGGGGCCAAGGTGAATAAGGCAGGGCTTTATTGGGAGACTTACAGTCTAGATGGAGAGACAGGCCATCAGCAATAATGCAATGTGCTGTATACGCCAGGAGCATGTGTGAGGCACCATGGGGACACAGAGAAGGGAGCAACTGCTTTGCCTTGAGGCTGGGCAGACATCATGGAGGAGCTGACACTGAACTAGCCTTGAACAAGGAACACAATTTCACCAAGTATTATAGGCCCTAGGACGTTCTGGCAGTGGGAACAGCACATACCAGGTAGAGCCAGGCATGTTGGTACTGCGTGTGTTTATCAAATAATTGCGGTCTGCCAGGTGCTATGTGCTAGATATTAGGGATCTGTGTTGTGTGTGTGTGTGTGTGTGTGTGTGTGTGTGTGTGTGTGTGTGTGAGAGGAAGATCAGCCCTGAGCTAATGTCCGTTGCCAATCCTCCTCTTTTTGCTGAGGAAGACTGGCCCTAGGCTAATATGCGTGCCCATCTTCCTCTACTTTATATGGGACGCTGCCACAGCATGGCTTGATAAGTGGTGTATCCGTCGCGCCCGGGATCTGAGCCTGTGAACCCCGGGCCACTGAAGTGGAGCCAGCGAACTTAATCGCTTTGCCACTGGGCCGGCCCCAGGGATCTATTTTTAGGAGCTTGCAGGCTAGATGTAGAGACAGACTCATCAGCCCATAATTACCTGGGGGTGAGTTTGGAGAGGAAAGCAGGGGCTAGATCATAGTGTTGGGTAAAGAGATAAGCGTGGATACATGTTCTAGGCTCCAGGTCATGAAAGGCACATATAGGTAGAGGAGTTTGGCGTAGGCAAGAGGGGGCCATTGAAGATTGCTGAGCAGGAAGTGATACATCAGCTCTGCGCTTGAGAAGACCCTCAATGTTGGGGTTTTTGATGGGAGGCACTGAGGTGGGGAGGAGGGAGACCAGTTGGGAGGCTGCTGTAGGAGCCCAGGTGAGAGGTGATGGGCAAAGTTGGAAGGCAGGAGATAGCTTAGAGCGATGAATTACTAGGTCGTGATCAGTTGAGTATGAGAGTTGAGGGAAAAAAAACAAAAAAGGCCCAAAGTTTTCTAACTTGATCTGCCATTTGGATTACTGCTCACTAACCAAGATCAGGCAGTGTTTCCCAATGTGTGTGACTAGAACTTCTATTTCCTCAACAAAAAAGTTGGGAGATGGTGCATCGTTCATTCCTCTCTTGGAAAGTTACAGAAGACACCAGCATATTCAAGGCCCTTAGAAGTCCTGTGGCAGAGAAACTTGTTTAATTTCATTTAGTGTTTTCCAAACTTCTTAGCAATGGAACCCGATTTTAACACGAATGGCCGAAACAACCCAAAGAATGCACTTTGAGAAATGCTGAGAAATGGAATAAAACCTATATTTTCCTATATGGCACATGTTCTGGGAGGACCTCTTTACTTTTATCTTAGCATTTATGATGTCACTATCCTGGAGGCCTTTAAAAATGTTGAGGAACTTGGCACAGTACTAAGAGTATGGACACCAGTGCCAGACTGCTAAGATTCACACCGTGCTGTTTAACCTCTCTGCTCCTCAGTCTCCTCATCTCTGAAATGGAGCTGATAACAATAATACCTACTTCCTGAAGTTGTGAGGATCAGTGAGTTAATTCCAGGAAGCCCTAGGAAGAGTGCCTGGCCTGTGGGAAGGGCTCAGTAAGTGTTAGCAGTTGTGAGAGGCAACACAGGGTGGGAGATGGAAGCTACGCTGCCTGGTGTTGTATCTCAGCCCTCCATTTACTAACTCTCTGACCCTGGGAAGGCAATATGGAGCCCTCTGTGCCTCAATTTCCCCCATCTGTAAAGCAGGGACAGTTATTGGACCTACTTCATAGATTTGTTTTAAGGAATAAATGAATCAAATCATGTGAAAGAATGTTGCCTGGCATATTAGATGTTTTCATTTAAAAAAAAAAATCTAAATTGTCTCTGTTGTTAGATAATTTTATCATGTAGGTTGACTTGCAGCTCCAGTGATGAAGATTCAATTTTTCAGCTTCCCAGCTGGTTATTTTGGTCTTATATTTTGGCATTCTCCTTTCCTGACTCTGGAGGCCTTGAGTTTGGAGTTTAGTTTGTCACAGTGACTTCTTATTATTTTCTTCTATTCAGTCGGGTTTGGTTTCTTTATCTCACGGACTGACAACGTTAATGAAAGTTCCTCGATTCTGGGGACCACCTGGCCCCCCTCTGGGCTCTGTGCCTTTCGTAAAAATGCAGATATCTGTTTCGCATCACTTAGCAGAAGACCTTGGGCTGCTCTTGTAGCAAAACCTTCCCCCAGCGTGGACACAGTCTCCTGTACCCTGAGAGGCCGGGTTGTTTCTTTGTTAAAAGTTTTCTGATATTATATCGGTGTAGAATCTTTGGAAAGGTCACCCCAACCCCCACATTCAAGCCAATTACCTGATACTTAGTTATCAGTTTCCTTCGGAGACTGTCTGCTCTTGGTGAACAATTAGATTAGAGGATGCTGATGAAATTCAAGTGGCAGGAAGTAGAAGTTACATTTCTGAGTTCAGAGTTTCTATTTCAAGGTTGAGTAAGCGGTAAATTTTTACTGAGAGATTGCAGCCTAATAGAGTCAGATTGTCAAGGTCCCCCAGCCCAGCCCATGGGCATTTCAGCCGCCTAGAAACTTCAGCTCCTTTTCAGGGGTGGGTCTCCCTGTGTTTTATGTTGGCATGAAAACAATTAATAATTTAAGCCATATCCATTTTAAAAAATAGAAATACCATATAAATATAATACTGTAATAATAAATTTAAAAGTCGATCCAGCTGGGCACTGTTCCCAGACTCCCAGCTGAGCAGAAACACAAATAAGTAAAGAAGAAGAAAAACTGCTATATAATGCAAATGGCTGCAATATCATTGTTTGCTGCTCTGCTTTTATTGCAAATATATGGTATTGAAGTTACATTATGGATAAATAGGTTTCGTAGGCTAACCTGGCAACCTAATCACTGTTTATAACATTATTTCTATGGGGAGAAAAGTGTATTCCATATTACAAACAGATGGTTGGCAAGCAAATTTTTGGAGCACAATAGATTTGAGGTGGAGGCCTCCTGGAATTTTAACCTCTAGTTGGATGTTTTGTATTCAGAGCTAGTGATGGATGCAAATTAGAGGCCTTTCAGAATCCCCACTCCTCCCAAATCTTTGTTACCGTTTTTATCTTAGAGACTCTGCCTTACCTTCTCTTTTCTCCCTTCCTGAGGTCCCCATCTTGGTCTCCTCGTCCTGACCCAGCCCCACCCTCCAACCACTGTTGATGCCTCAGGAAGCCACAAGGGACTCTGAATGTCTTTATCCGTGGGCGCCTTATTAAATGGTAGTTAGGGCTCATAGGAGGCCATGCAGCCCAGTGGCCAAGTGTGTGGCTGTGAAGCCAGACTTCTGCTGCTTGCAGCTGTGTGACCTTCCTGTGTTACTGCACTTCTCTGAGCCTCTGTTTCATCCCTATAGGAGGCGGTTGTTGTGAGGACTGATGGGGGGGACTAACTGTAAACACTCAGATCAGTGCCTGGCGCGGGGCCATGTTGCCTCCATGCAGGTGCGTGATGGGGTAGTTACTTAGGCATATCAGAGTTTAGACAGATTTCCACAAACTCAGGAAGCAAACCTACTGTATGGAAATACTTTCTGAATTTCAAACAGCAAACTTAGAAACCCGGGTCAGGAACCTCTCTGTTCATGAATTGGGGCCTGGGTAGGTTTTGAACATACTTTTTGAGTTGGGGGATGGGTGGGTCCATGTACTTAGTTGAGTGGCAATATCAAACTGTTATTACTTTGAGTAGATTAAGCTCTACAGCATATTTTATGAACAAGCCTTGTTAAGTGGTTTCATTCACTAAGTTGTTTCCACATACAATTTTTTCATCTAAGGAAAGTTTTTTTTTTAATTAGCTTTTTGGGTTTTTTCTTCAGGCAGTCTTTTCTTTGCATTTGAGCTGGCTCCATTTCCTAATTTGCAGATTGGCTACGTCTGCGTATTGGCCTTCTCATGTAGGCAGGAGCTCTAGCTGGAAATAAGGACTAGAAAAGTAAAGTGCTGATTGGGAGTCTTAGGACTTTGGGGAAGACCTTCAGTAGAGGATGTGGCAAAAGCAATAGCATAAGGTAAAAAAAAGCAAATTTTTCTCTGCCATTTTCTCCAGAATGCCCTCATTCTAATCCAAATCCAATTTTCTTCCTATCTGTGGCCTGAAGATATGGAAATGAAGCCAGTTAAGAAGTCAGTCTATGTGCGAGTTCCTCACTGAGGATCAGCCTCACCACGAGTCATGTCCGACAATGAGATTTTAATTTTATTTGGGAAAAGGCTTAAGTGTCTATGCTATTGATGGTTGCCTTTGTGATACATAGGAATGAGAGTGACAGCTTTCAAAAGGCATCATTTCAAAGGAACTGGTTTTGTTTACTAAAATGTGGAAGCTATAAGATCTGCTCCCCTCTTTAAGAAATCTCAATGTGTGGGTAATGTGCTGTCATGAAGATTTTATAATCTGCAGTATTAGAGAAGGAATAGGATACTGTTGTTGGTTGACCAACTGGTTATACAATCTTGATGTCACAGTTTTCTTTTTTCTTTTTATTTTTTTACTGGAGAGAAGCAAGAAATAGGATTTTAGAAATTTCAGAGGTGTTTTATAAACAAGGAGTTATGTTTAGTTGCTTAACATGGTTAGATTTTGTTTTATACCTTATACAGAATAGGAAATGAAAGGTTCATTATAGATTTTCTTTTTTTTTTTCCCCAAAAGGTAGACTGAAAACCTCAACTGCCCCAGATTCGAACTTTTAGCTTACATTAAAAGTAGTCTCTTTAGGGGCTGGCCTGGTGGCGTAGCAGTTAAGTGCGCGCGCGCGCTCCGCTTCGGTGGCCCGGGGTTCGCGGGTTCGGATCCCAGGCGCGCACTGATGCACCGCTTGTCAAGCCATGCTGTGGCGGCATCCCACATAAAGTAGAGGAAGATGGGCACGCATGTTAGCCCAGGGCCAATTTCCTCAGCAAAAAGAGGAGGATTGGCATCGGATGTTAGCTCAGGGCTAATCCTCCTCACACACACAAAAAAGACCTCTTTACCATAAGTAGGAGTCGGACAAAAGTTGTAAGGAAACTCTAGAAAGAAAAATCACCAACAGAAGGAACCTATAGAGATTTCATATTTCATCCATTCACTCAAAAATATTTATTGAAACCCTAGTATTTGCATATCATGCTCCAGACGTTGAGGGATTTGCTGAAGAAATGTTAAAGACATTCTCCCTTCCTTTGAGGAGTGTAGAGCTTGGGGAGAAATGACATACACATATGAAATAGTTAAGTTGGAATTCAAGGCAGCCTATGATTAAATACCAAAATGTGTGGTTCCGACAAGAAATGCTATAGAAGTTCAGAAAAGAGAGTGATAACTCAGTGGCACTACTGTTTTCTGCCTACAAATTGGCAAATTGTAGCACTGTTTGTATGAAATATTTTACACTTGTTTTTTTGGCAGCCTTAGGCCTTGACTCCCAGGCAGCATTAAGAGCCTACAAAAATGTTTGTACTCTAGTCTCTCTAGGGTTGTCTTTTATTTTTTTCTCATAGGCAGAGGAAGTGCTTTATATAAACCAGAGTGCCCATGAGAGGCAGGTAGTTTTTGAGAGTCATAATCTCTTTCATGTATAAAATAAGGAACTAGCCTCGTCATTCTCTGCTTTTCAGTTCAGCAGTATTGTCCCTCCATTGCAAACCCTCCCTGACATTGAGAGGTGGTTTAATTTGAACTTAATGTCCGTGACGGATGAGCTAGCCATCAGGGGTCAGATAAATTTATGGCTTTGGAGAATTGCTGATGAAAATCCCCATGGTCGTGATGTTAGAGAAGGAACTGACACAGATGTAGGGGAGTTTGAATGCAGATGTGCTCACTGTAAGCAGGCTTCCCCAAAATGTCAGAATATGATGACATGCTGAAAGTATTGTACTTGGGGACGATGTTTTATGAAACTCACTGGCTTCCTGTTTTATTTTTGTCATGTTCAAATTAGCACAGAGCTCAAAGACAAAGCCATGGGGGCCTAAATTCTTAAGAATCAGGAAAAGAGAGAGAGTGAAGAGGGAGAAGAAAAAATAAAACACTTGTGAAGTGAAATACACTATTTGGGCCCACACCTCATTCCACTGAGAGCCTCTCCGGGACTCCCCACAGCTGAATGTGGTTATCATTTGGTTGCTTTTCAATCTTGTGATTCATGAATTTTCAGTTTCTTTTAAAACTCACTGTCACTGGTTCTCCCCCACCCTTTTATTTTAACCTTAGGCCTCGAGGCATAGATAACAGAGATGTTTTGTTCTTTCCTTAATATTATTTGATGGAATGTCTACGGAGTCCAACACCATTTGAAAATAACATGGCACTTGGTGTTCATTCTTCTTGTCGGGTTGGCGGCCCTTGTGATGAGGCTCGAGTTCCCAAGTTAGCGTGACCCAGAGTGACCGAGACATCAAGCAAACCAGTGATCTCACCACTCAGCTTCTGATCGTGTTTATCAAAGTAGTTGGCCCTGGCCACAGCTTAAGATTTATTTGGGGCATCCTCTGAGCTGGCTGACTTGGGAAAGTGGCCCTGGAAAGTGTTTCACCCATATCTTTTGATATAATTTGGTATCTGTCTAAGTAAATGTTATGTAGCAGATGGTTATGAAATGTTTTATCAAATTCTTGGGAAGACTCTGCCCTTGACATATTTTTATTTAATTATCATGCTGCAAAGGACAAAATAGTAGCTTTTTTTTTTAACAACAAAAAAAGCTACACAATAGGTTGCTATTCTGGGAATGAATCGCAAACCCAAAATTTATACAATATGTAAACCTTTTCTTGGGCTCTTTGCTAGATTTTTCTAGAAGAGAGCTCTTTAATTTTAGAGTACATGAGAGGAAGTGCTTTGGATGTATTTGGCAATGTCATCCTGAGACATGGCTCAGGAGTCTAAGTTCAACATGTTGTCTACATTTGTTCTCTGCTCCTAGAGATGATGGAAAAAACGCTTTGCTATTTTCCTGTTGCTTTTCATGGTTTTAGCATCGTGTTCCTATTCTTGGAAAAAATCAATAATCCACTATACAAAACCTGGCATTTTGTACTGAAGCCAAGTATGAAAAAGTTTTAACTAATGCATGTGTGGGGTTACTGTTTTTTTGCCTTTTTTTCCCCAATAGGTGTACTTTTAAAGAACATTGTGTACATTCACAGAACTCAGAAAACTGGCTGGATATTTCATCTGGAGCTAAAAAGTGCCCTCAAATTCAGATGTTTCGAAGAAGTAAAGATAAGGTAAGAGGAAAGATTTTAATTTGTGTCTATTGTATTGTCTCATTTTGTACCATTGATGCTAACTTCCTTCTGTGTGTAAAATATCTATCAGCAATCAAATAAGCTTAGTTAGGAGAGTCCATTCATTTAGTTATCTAATATTGATTGCCTACTGGACGCCATACACTCTGCAGGATGCTTGTGTCGGGGGAAGAGGGAGAATCTCCCTCTGCCCTTTTCCTTAAGGTTCTTATGGCTGGCCAAATAATTAACAAGACAGGTTAGCAGGCGAAAATAATACCAAGTTTAATAACATGTATACATGGGAGAAAGCAGGGACACTGCGTTTCTCAACACAATAGCAGAAATTCTCGTCTTAAATACCATGTTCAGCCAATGACAAAGGAGGATTTTGGGGGTGGGGGGGGTCAGTTACAGGAGATTACCACTAAAGCACAGTAAACAAGAGTAAGGTTATTATGCAGCCCAAGGCCTCACCTTCTACATTGATAAGTCTCTAGAAATGAGCTCATCCCCCCTCTTCCCAATACAGAGAGGGAGATACCTTTACAAATGGAGATTTCCCTTATAAATGTAAATCATTGTCTGGCAACTCTTGGCAGGGTCATCCAGAGAATGTGGCCAGAGAGACAGAACTTCTGATAAGAGGGGCTTGTTGGTGCCTTTCCTATTGTAACATTTACCCTACGTTATCTTTACATCATGATAGATCTGTTCCAGGAAGGAGCTACCACGTCAAATTTTTTAGGCAGTTAGTGGGGGAGGTCAAATGTCCCTAGAGAAAACAACCAAGGTAAAGAGATAGATTTCAGGGTGGCCAAATCTTGATCTCCCACACTTGGAAGGTAGCAGAGAACAAGACACGTTGTGGTCCTACCCTCATGGAGTTTGTTATCTTGTGGCACTGAAGATGACCCCTCAATACTTGAATTTAAAGAAAAGATGGACTTTTAATGTGGTAGAAAAATATGATGACAAAAATCAATAGAGAAAGAAGTTCAGACTTATGGTCAACAAGATTCCTTAAATGTGGCTTAAGTGTACAATTTGTTTTGTTTTATAGTTTCTTTTCCTAATGTGTTCAGAATTCTCCTGACAACTATCTTATGAACATGGCTTCAAGCAATATTGGTAGAGAGAGAGAAACCAGTGTGGGCAGTGAATATTGCAAGTGGGGTCCTTTGGAAAGAAAGCCAATGGGCTCTTGCTATGGCAGTACCACCATTGGCAGCACATCAGCCCTGTCATTGGGTGAAAGAAAGGAAGCGATGAGCATATTCACATGTTTTCTTATTCACATACCAACCATGCCCTATGGGAAAATGGAATTTTTGCCTTGCAGTCTCAGTGGTACTATAAGGAGACATTTTCTCCCTAATTATGGCTCTTGTATTATGAATAATTGTACAGAATCCCCATCAGCAGCCAATTGACCTGTCTGTTGAGCTCGCTCTGTTTTATTTGAATGCCATATTAACAAGGAAATGGACCACTTTCTCTTTTCCCTTACACTTTGCCATTTCAAATAGCAAGAACCATACCACTTAAGATGATTTAACATTTAATAAAGGAGAGCTAGAGCATTTAATGAGTGATAAATAATAAAAGAATCAAGCTTTCAAGTCATAACTGGTCAGAACTTACGGATTTAAAGTTATTTGGCTGTTGTCACTTCCTGTTGTCTTCTGGGGCCCGGTGCGGGGGATGGAGGGGGTTGAAAAAAAGAACTTTCAAAGCCTTCCTCCAAACCTCCACCAGCCCTGAGTCAAGAGTGAATAGATTCTGTGAAAAAGATGCTTAGGCATCTAAGCATAGGTATGGCCAAATTTTTATTTCTCTTATCAGTCTGAAAAATAGCTGACTTTGCTGCTGATAGAGAATGGTAGAAAATACCATAATCTTTGAATATACCCAGGACTCTGATAAGTGGTTAAGATTAGGCAAGATTCTTTTTCTCTTATCATTTTGAAAATTTTAAGGGTAATACTTCCGCTAAACATAGTGTGGGAAAGTAGTTGTTCATTGAATAAAAAGTACTGGTTACACAATTTGCTTACCAATCTTTGGGTTTACTAGTGTAAATTAATCACCGTTTATATCTAGTCTGGAACATTACAGAAAATGTTTACCCAAGCAACCACTAGTGCCTGCTTCCCCACCCTGCCTCCCACTATGGTTTACCCTAATGCCTCCAGAGTCTTCCCACACAACCATTACCTCACTCTCTCCAGCTCATTATCACTCTCAAGGTAAAGGAGATAAGAGTTTAGTAATTTGAGTAAAGCTATTCTTTGAAACCAACTTTGGACTGATTATTTTAATAATGTTGATAAGATGTCTGACCCCATCTCTTGGTCATATTATTTCAAAATATTTCCTGTCCTTATGGTCATCTATGACTTACCTGAAAGCCTTAGATCTTTGTTTATTTAAATAATTCTTGATCCTGACCTACAGAGATGGCATTCTATGGTTTTCCTCAATTCTGTCTATCAGCTTGGGTCAGAGTTTTTGCTAATTGCTCATCATATAACATTCTAGTAACTTTCTAGGTACAGAAAAACCCATTTAACGCAGAGACTTTGTTCCCAAGAAGCTTCATCTCTTTACGCAAAGCAGTTAGAAGATAATATATCCTCATCCTCATTGAAGAATTGGCATTAAAAAGAAATAATTAGAGCAATTCCAATTGTGTTGGAGAAATTTCCATGAGGTTTTGTTGAGTGAAAACAGCAAGATGCAGAAAAATATGCATAGCATGATCTTATATTGATCAAAAAAGTCCCCATATATGTTTATGTATTTGTACATATATATACATACATATATATATGATTATTTGATATTGGAGAAAAATATGGAAGAATTCCTATTAGGTTGTAAACATGGGCTCTCCTGATAGAATGACTGATGTGGTGTAGAGAGAAGGCAGAGACAAGTAAAGAAAAAAATGAAATCCTCACATACACAATAAACAAAAAGGATGTATGACATGATCGCATTTTTGCATGATGTAAAATTATATGTTTGTATACCTATAAAGAGATTTTAACATTCAGTAAAAATGGCTTATACTGATAAAAACAGAAAAAATATAAGAATAAAAGATATTTCCCACAAAGAGCATGGTTCCTAAAGGAGAGACACTAGAAACATTCCTTTACAAATTAGAACGAAAACAAGGAATTCCACCATCTTGGATACAATCAAGATTGTTTTTAAAGTTCTGTCCAGTGCAGTAATACAAGAAATAAGGAATAGAAATAATTATTGGAATGGACGAAAATATCATTATTTGCTAAACATAAGTGATAGTACATCTGCAAAATCTAAGTATATTAGCTTTTAAAACTTCAAATTAATAAAAGTAAAATGAAGTGCTAAATGTTCAGTAAACATTCAAATATCAATAACCTTACTACATGTGCGATAGGACAAACTGTTAACATACATTAACAAAAGATCCCATTCATTAAAAACAACAGGAACACTTAGGCATAAACTCGAAGAGTGAGGTATATAAGCTATATTTTAAAATCATTTCTACTAAGAGATGCATATTGAAACCAGCTACCCAAAATAGTAATTTTGGCTATGCAACAGCTTGTCTTAAGCAATTCTTTCTAATAGTGGTTAGTGGGGCAGTGGTCTATTGAGGCTGTCTATAATTCATGATAGGGAAAGTTTATCAATTAAAAACATAAGCATAAATAAAAAGAAAAACAGAAACACACAAGGTATTTTCTTAGAAGATGCGAAAAAACATCTTTTTTTTTTTTTGAGGAAGATCAGCCCTGAGCTAACATCCGTGCTAATCCTCCTCTTTTTGCTGAGGAAGACCGGCTCAGAGCTAACATCTATTGCCAGTCCTCCTCCTTTTTTTTCCCCCAAAGCCCCAGTAGATGGTTGTATGTCATAGCTGCACATCCTTCTAGTTGCTGTATATGTGACGCCGCCTCAGCATGGCCGGAGAAGCGGTGCGTCGGTGCGCGCCCGGGATCCGAACCCGTGCCGCCAGTAGCGGAGTGCGCGTACTTAACCGCTAAGCCACAGGGCCGGCCCGCAAAAAACACCTTGAATATATCCAGACACATATTACGTTTCTTGGTGGGAAGGTATCATAAAAATGTCACTTCTTTTTCACTGCAGGAGTGTCTCGTTAATTTTCTTTTCCTCGATACTTTTCTCTTGTCTTTTCTATGCCTGCTTCTCTGTAGCTCTTCTCACCGTCCATACTGATTTGGGCGCTCCATTCATTGGCATCAGGTGGGAGCAGAGTAGGTTTTCAGTTACTTGAAGAAATCCAGATGCCAGAATGAAGGAATGGCTCATGTTTCCCCAATTGCTCCTGGAGCTTGAGGCCAGCAGGGTGACTGCAGAGATGAAGTGAGCTTAGAGATGGCACAGAGTCCCTTTATACCTTCAGCTCTCTGATCTGCTCTTTACTCATGTTACTTAGGCTCCAAGGCAATTGAGATCGTCGCAGAGAGTCAAGCAGTTCTTGTCATCTCTAAAAGACTGGGAGATGTGAAATTCCCTTCCTTTACACATTGGTGTGATTTGTCAAAGAATCTTCCTGCCCAAAACACTAACCTATTAGCACTGTTCTCAAGGTTTCATCTGTGGGCACTTGTGCTGCCTGGCACCCAGTATTGAGGGTCCATGACCAAGACTGCTTCTCACATGCCCCTGCTCATATCAGAGGCATTTTGGGGTCCAAAGGCCTCATGTTGGACTCAGACCTAAGAGTGAGTCCAAGAGGAGAAATCATGGAAAACAAGAGCAGGAACTACCCCCAGCCCTGTCATGTCCGAAATGACCCTGATTCATACCATTTGCAAAGCTTGGGGGAGTGGATTCCCCAAAGCAGTTTCTTAAACCTTGAGAATCTGCAAGAGAATTACTGAGATGGGAGAAAGGAACTCTGTCCTGAGCTCACCACCCCTCAGGCACGTGGAGAATAGGAAGTAGCACAGGATTATGCATGGGAGGTGGGGAGGTTGGTGGATGTGAGGTGGGAAATCAGGTTGATCAAGTTTCCTTGTTGGGAAATCATTCATGGAGTCAGTTGGATACAAGCAGTGAAGAAGGTTCACGCTACAAATACGGTGTTCTCATCTCAAAGCACACTGTAGTTCCAGAAGGAAGAGTGTGTGTCAGGGTAAGCAGACAACACAGTTTTGTACCAGGATATGTCCCTCTGCCCCTGAAACTAGGCTTCTGTCAGCCTCCCCAGCAGTGATGGGTAACGGCTGCTGTTCCCAGCTGACCTGACTGAGCCAATCCGAGAACTCTTCTCTCCTCGGGAAGGCTGCCTCCCCATTGTGCCCCTGAGCAGTCAGGGAGGGATTCTGCTCCATGGAAAAGGACCTATCTCCCGAAGAGACTGTACCTGCTGCCTCCACCACAGCTTTCGTTTTGACCCATTTCAAGCTTGGCCAAGTTGGGGGAACGGAGTGGAGATTGCCGTTCGTTCGTTCCCCTCTCCTCTGCCTCAGTATGTCTTTGTAACCTGAGCTGGTGTCATACAAAGGGCAAGGGAAGTGCACACACACCCAGAACTCTTTTGCTGGTCAGCGATTCCCTGAGTGTCTGTCCTCGCCGGAGCCTGTGCCGTGAGTCTGTGTTGTGAAGCTTGGGACTCTGGAGAGGAATGGGGATGGGGAAGGGTAAATGTTGCCCTCAGAATGCTTAACATTCTTTTGTTGTTGGGATCTGTTCTTGGGGAGGGAGGGGGTTGGGGGAAGCTTGACCTTCTGTCTTTGTCAATAAACTCTCATTTACACACACACACACACACACACACACACACACACACAAAATGTCACTTCTTCTGCAATCCCTTTTCTGGATTCATGTAATCCCAGTGAAAATTTGAGTAGGCTTTGTTTTAAAATTAATATAAAATTCATCTGGAATAATATGAAGTGGTGAAGACTATCCAAAGTATATTTTGGAAAAAGAAAATTATGTAAGCAAGACCATTTCCATGTGATTGTACACATATATATAGTGGCAATAATTCAGCCCATGATTCTGGTTTAAAAATAGGAATGATTGTACACATATATATAGTGACAATAATTCAGCCCATGATTCTGGTTTAAAAATAGGAATATAGATTCATGGAATAGAGTACAAAGCTCAGAAATAGATGTAAAAATTTTAGAGATCAGATATAAAATAAGAGAAAATTATTTCATAAAAGATGTTAAAATAACTGGCTTACAATATGGACACAATTTAATTCATATTATACATTAAATATAAAAGAAATTTTAGGCTAATTAAGAAATTCATGTAAAAAGCTAACAGAAAATAGAGTTGAGCATCAGATAATTCGGAAGTACAATTTTCTTAGCTCTGAAGCTAGTATGTAATAAAAGAAAAATATTCATATCCTTTAAAAAAATCTGTACAACAAAAAATAAAAGATAACTAAAGCACTTACCTCAGGAGAACATTTACAACAGGCAAAATATTAATTGCAAGATATTAAAGCTAGGAGAAATTGAAAAGAAAAACATCAAAACACCACAAAGTAAGTGGGCAAAAGCGTATATTCGCACGAGAGGAGGTTTAGAGAGTCAGATACAGATATGGAAACATGTTCAGCTTCACCGGTTCAAATAAATACAAATTAAAGTGATAATAAGATATGCTCACATCTAGTGTTGGCCATGCCAATTAACATAACCTTTTTGGGAAGCAATTTGGCGATATGTTTCAAAAGTCATAAATATATTCGTTCTATTTAAAACACTAATTTCAGACTTGGAATTCTGAAGAAGTAACTTGAAAGAAGAAAAACCATGAGCATGCAGATGCTGTTGCAGTAGCGTTTATAGAATTAGAAACCTAGAAATAGCCAAACTGCTTGGCATTAAGAGGAATGTTTAAGTAAAATAAGGTCTATTGACCTGATAGAATGTTATACAGCAAGAAGTTCTTTGGCCCCAAGAACATTGCCAGCTAATTGACATTCAAACTTTCTCTCATCTGACCCTTTGTGTCTTCATTCCCTCTTTATCCAGCTTAGTTCAAGAAAGAGCTATCAACCTGGTGAGGATTCCCATGTTGGGTTTATTAAGCCAAGCCTTCAGCTTTTTAACCATACTCTCCTGGAACCCAAAGTCATGTAAAAATACCTTCAACTCCCTGGCTACCCTCTTCTTCCACTACACTTGAACACAACTTGGTGTCTGCTATTTTCAGATCAACTCCAACTTTTTCTGTCCCACTGTTCCCCTGAAACTGCTCTTGCTAAAGTCACTAGTGAACTCCATGTAGCCATTCCAGCAGATACCGTAAGTCCTCATCTTGCTGGGCCTATTGGCTGCGTTCTTTAAATTCTCTCTTGCATTGCCTTCCATGGCGCACCTTCTGCGTGTTCTCTTCCTTCTCTTTGGCCATGCCCCAGCCTCCCTTGCTGGCTCCTTCTCTCCCTGACTGGAGTTGTTTCAGGCCCAGTTTTGGCTCTTCCTCTCTTGTGACTCTATACTTTGTCCAAAGACAATTTTATCCACTCTCAGGGCTTTATATACCTTCTATATGTTCATGTCTCCCTTATCTCCAGCCTAGATTGCTCCTCTGAGCTCCAGGCTCGTATCCTCCTAATTATCACACAAGTATCTTGAACTAATCACATCCAAAACTGAAGTCTTGACTTTTCCACCCAAAGTCTGCCTCTCCCTCAGTGTGCCCCATTGCAGTATATGGTACCTCCATCCATCCATTTGCTCACCAAAATCTTCCATATGCACGTGCCCCACTTCCAATCCTGCCCCAGGCTACCTCTAAAGGATATCTTGAATTTGTCACTTCTTTCCATTTCACTGTACCATCCTAGCCCAAGCTTCTATCATCTCTTTTTTTTTTTTTTTAATTTTATTTATTTTATTTTTTCCCCCCAAAGCCCCAGTAGATAGTTGTATGTCATAGCTGCACACCCTTCTAGTTGCTGTATGTGGGACTCGGCCTCAGGATGGATGGAGAAGTGGTGCCTCGATGCGCACCCGGGATCCGAACTCGGGCCGCCAGCATCGCAGCTCGCGCACTTAACCACCAAGCCGCAGGGCCGGCCAACTTCTATCATCTCTTAATGATCTCTTAATACTGGATGGCCCTCCAGTTTTAGTCTAGTGTTCTTTTCCATACTTCTACTAGACTGCAAGCTCTTTGAGGGTAAGGACTGTAGTTGTTTGGTTCACTAAAGTATTCAATACCTGTGCAGTACTTGGCACATGTTAAGTGCTTGATAAATATTTATGGAATAAATTAAGACAACGATTACAGTTATATAAAAACCATGTATGTGAGAACTAGAAGGAAATGTGGAAAATTTAAAACAGTTGGTGAAAATAGGATTTAGAAAAACTTTCTGATACTTTTGTTACATTTGAGTGATGAAATAAATTTAAGACATATACAGGATAATATGTGATGTTAACAGTGTAGATATAAATGCTGGGTTGTAGAAGGCAGCATGAATGAGAGTTCAGCCCTTTATTGAAGATGAGCTAGCAGGAATGGTTTGGGGTTCGTTACTATGCTCATGTCCCATAGAGATGGTTGGACTTCAGTCCAGTTGAAGTTGAACTATAAGAACTTGCCTTCTCCAGCATGATTCTATGACCCAGAGAAAGAGTTTTTTTGAAAATGGAAAAGTGGAGATGATCACAGGGCTAGAATAGACTTAGCAAGCTTATTAGAGGATGAGAGACAGCAGAGTCTTAGCTGGCCTTGCAGAAAGTCTGGGCAGAGGTCAGAAGTATAACAGCAGATAGACACCTCCCAGCTTGTCTGGGACCATAGCTCTTCATCGTAGGTGATAGGGTTACCACTTCCTCTGCTCCCAGCTTCCTAATGGTTAGCCCAACTTCCCACCAGATCCCCTTCATGCATCTGATACAAAAGGGGTCCACCTTTGCATATTAATTCCTTTAAAATCTTTTTCTTTTTCTTTTTTTGCTAATCTTCATTTTCTTTTTTTTTAAATTGAAATATAATCGACATATAACAGTGTGTAAGTTTAAGATGTACAACATGTTGGGCCGGCCCCGTGGCTTAGCGGTTAAGTGCATGCGCTCCGCTGCTGGCAGCCCGGGTTCGGATCCCGGGCGCGCACCGCTTCTCCGGCTGTGCTGGGGCCGCGTCCCACATACAGCAACTGGAAGGATGTGCAGCTATGACATACAACTATCTACTGGGGCTTTGGGGGGAAAAAATAAATAAATAAAATCTTTAAAAAAAAAAAAAGATGTACAACATGTTGATTTGATACATTTATATATAGCCATATGATTACCACCATAGCTTCAACTAACACCTCTATTATGTCACATAATTATCATTTTTGTGTGTGTGTGCTGGAAAAATTTTTCTTTTCAACCGGAGAACTGGCTACTTAATTCATTTGGGGAAATTAGGGGAGAATTTCAAGATTTTCTTTCTGTGTCTGTGTGTGTACACACACACACACAAATCTGATCATATATTTGACCACAAACAAAACCTCAACTTTTCAACTAAATTGACATTCTGCACTTGTCTAAGTTAGCATTTACTAAATTCTTTCCTTTCCTTTCATAATTGGCATAGTAGCTCATGTTTTAGAGAATGGATTCTTTTAAAAAAATTATACTAACTTTTGTGAAATTTGTAGTAGATAATAGAATTAAAACAATATTAAATCAAAGTTTTTTTGAGGTGACCAACTTCCATGTAACTAATTTCATATTAACACAAAGTTTGCCATAATTGCAATTGTATTATTTCTAATTGCAATAAAAGAATGAGAAGCAGAATTGACATAACGTAAATCCTTCCTGATGTTTGCACTGTGCTTCTTTTTAAAAAATTAAAATTGTAGATAATTGCTAGTGTTTTTTTCTTTGTTTAGTATAATTCCAAAGAAACCAAAAACCAAACCTTAACTAATTTTAAAAGTAGATTTCACAAGCCACCTTCTTTAACTATAATAACATTAACAATAAAAAATAAAGAGATGAAAAATGTATCTTAACACCCGAGAGATCAAGGTACATCCTCTTAAATAAACCCTGGGCCAAAGAGAAACAAATGAAAAAAAAATCATGTATTTGGATGGGAATCCTTAGTATTATAAAGATGTAAAATCTCCTAAAATTAATGCACATGTTTAGTACAATTCCGGTTAAACTCACAGTCTCCTCAACCCATTTGGATAAGATAATCGTAAAGTTCATATGGAAGAATAATGTCTAGGCAATGCTAAGAAAATTATGAAAATAAGAAATAAGGAGAGATTTGCCTTATCTGATGTTAAAATATATTTAAAGTCACAGTAGTAAAAACTTGATGACATTGGAATAGAAGTAGATCAATAAATAATGGCAACAGTGCAGAGTTCAGAAATAGATTCCAGATATATGGTAATTTAATATATGACCAAAGTGGTATTTTAATTCGATGGGAAAATGAGCATTTTTTTTAGTAAATGGTTATGACGTAACAGATTAACCATCTGAATAAAAATAGAGTTGGACCCTTATCTCACACTATATATAAAAATAATTTCCAGATGGATTGAAGATACAAGTTTAAAAAAATAAAACAATAAAGATGGTGGAACAATTTTGTATTTGTCTATAAGCTAGAGTTTGGGAAGAACTTTATAACCCAGACAAGAAACCCAGTATTTGATTACATAAAAACATATTGTGTAGGGTGAAAGATACCACACACAAAATTGCAAGACAAACAGTAGATTAGAGAAGATATGTGTCAGTAATATGACAGATAAGGATTAATATCTATACTACACAGAGAACTCTTAAAAATTGATAAGAAAAATATACACAAAGCAGAAAAACAGTTCAAGGGTATGAATGTGTGATTCACAAAAGAGCAAATCAAATAGCCCGTAAAACATTTTTCTTTCCATCAGCAGTCTGAGAAGTTCTCCTTCTATGGCAGGTCAAAGGGTGAATTCACTTAAGGCTCTGGGATGGATGGAAATGATGCAGAAACAGTGATTTGGTTCTTATGTCGTCATCTTCCCTACACAGACTACAGTGACCATGGTGGGAAGCTTCTCTCCAAAACCCTTGGATTGTGTGGTGAAGAACCTGGACCCCAGCAGGGAGCTCTGCAGGGGTAAAAGTCAGCGGGGCGAATCCTGCACCTGTAGCATCCCGACCAGACCAACCTACAGAGGTAAGTGGACTCGGTCCTGGGCTTTGATTTGAAAGCAAAGAAGGCAAGAGAACCTCCTGAGTTCAGGTTGCCCAGGAAGCAAGTTAAATGACAAGGAATCTAAGTGGTCCCACCCTGTAGACTTACTCTCTCCCTGCCGCCTGCTTTCCCCTCGGTCCTACTCACCTCTGCCGTACCTCATCCCATGACTCAGGACCCCACTATCACATGTGACTGGAGAATGACAGAGGAGGGTGAGTTGGAAGGAGAGTGAGTAAAGCCAGAGACCATTGGGCTGACCCTACCGAAATGATTCAGATAAGCCCGAGATCTGAAAAGCTGGGAATGCCCTTGGTGAGATGAGAAAATAGAACAACTCGTGTTCTGTCACTTAAGTTCATTGCATTCATTCGTTTGTATGGGAAATATTTATTGAATATCTGCTATGTGCCAGCACTGTGCTAGATGCTAGGGATACAGTGACCAAAAAAGACTAGCCTGGTCCGTGCTCACAGTTTTGATAGCCTCTTGGAGTAGAGACAAGTAAACAGCTCATTATAATGCAGTGTGTAAATAGGGGACCATGGTGAACCATGGGAAGCACATGAAGGGGAGCCTAACTGGACTGGGGCTGGGGGGTGAGGGGGCAAGGAAAGCTTCCTGGAGGATGAGTGGTGTTGAGCCAGACAAAGAAGAGGGGAAAGAGTACTCCAGGCAGAGACCAACTGGTGTGATGGCCAGAAGGAGAGAAAAAGCTTTGCTTGAGGAGCCAAAAGAGGTTCTATGTGGCTAAGGCGAATGGCGTAGGGACAGGAGGAAAGCAGAGTGATAGAAAATGGATCCCAAAGAAGGCACAAAGTGTCTGGCACAAAGTAGCCATTTACAGCCAATAAATTTTTGTTGAGCGAATGAATGAATGAATAAATGAATGGCTGCAGGTGGAGAATGGGCTGGAGGAGGGAAGGACGGAGTTCTAAAAGATCAGCTAGAAGGGAGGCTGTTGCTGTGATCTAGGTCAGGGTGACGGTGAGAGCTGGAGTATTTGGAGGCAGATGGGGATGGAGAGAAGTGGATGGATCCGAGAGATGATTAGGAGTTACAGTGGACAGACTGAGGATTCTTGAGTCCCTTTGGGTGAGAAAGACTAATAGTAAAGCCAAGTTCATGGTGCAGGCCTCCTAGAATGGGTGAAGATCATAATGGAACTGAGGGTCGTGGCGAGAGCTGGTGTTAATCAATCCAAAATCCCTCAAAAGGGAATTGAATGCACCAGGCCAGAGACCGGAGCTTAAAAAATGCCTCTCAGCCATTGGGCTCATAGTGGCTGTTTGGGTCTGAATTGCTTGGAAAATGATTTCCGTTCTTTGTCCACACTATGCAGCCTTTATGATATGCTTCTAGTTAATTTTGGTCATTAACATGCAGATCTTGCTCACCTATAAAATATGCTTCTGCAGTATTTGAGAGTGCCTTGTAAAGCCAGTTGGTTGCTTTTAGAGCCTCCATCAATGGCTCTCAACTTTAGCCTGCCCTTTTTTCTGCATGCCTTGTGTATTCTGAGCAGGCAAACAAGCTCACTTCCCACCTCTTGCACTCAGCCAGCCAACGGCTATTGCCAAACCATTGCCAAACCATTGTCCTAGAGTGGCCTCACCCCTTTCACTAAATCCTGTTGCTCTTGTGCTTTGAAACATTGCGGAGAACTCACCTCTTCCATACAGCCGTGCCAGATTCTACTGTAACTGTCCCCATCATTCTAGCACCCTCTGAGTCCCTGACAGGCACCCCAATCTTGGTAGCTTGGTGTGAGCTACATGGGGCTCACACCACTCACAGGTGTTTCTTTGACTGTGCTGTCATTGTTGTGTTTTTTCACCTAAGTTATTTTATCTCTTCCAGAATAACTGTAAATGCTTCCAGAGCAGAGACCGTATATATTCATTTCCTTGTGGTGTTTCCCAATATTGTTTTATGCACAGTTGATACTCAGAAAAGTACGACTTTTGCGAGTCTTTATCACTGGACACTTGTAGATTCCACTGACATGGATTTTCACTGGGAGTCCCTCTGCTTACTGTTCATGAGTTTGTTCTTCTAACATGTATCAGTGTCTGCTCAGATGCTCTTGCTGAGAGGTCATGCCAGCCTTCCAAACCTCCTTGTTTCTGGAACAGACGATTATCGTTTCACATAGACCTACTTTATGTGAGCAGAATTTTATGTGGCATCCTAGCTTTCAGAATGAATTTTATTGCTGTGAGAACCACCTTAAAGTAAGGATTCTCAGGCTTTTGGAATCACACACTAATAAAATTTCAGTAAGAAAATTAGAGGTGCCAGCAAAGTTAGGCCAACATCTTATTTTGTCAAGTAAACATTTTCATTTGAAAAATATCATCTACTATCCCCATTAATTCATGAAAGGAATAAGATATTAATACCAAAATTGGTGACAGTGAAGACATCACAGAGTACCATTTGTCCCTGGGCACAACAGGATTTGAAAGGCGCTGCTCCAGGCTGTGGCACCCAGACCTGGCTGTTTACAGTCATCACATAGGGAGCAGTGCAAACCACAGATTCCTGGACCCACCTCAGGCCTCCTGAGTCAGGAGTGTGGCTCCAGAATCTATATTTTCATCAGTATCTCAGTTGATTCTGATTGACAGTTGGGCTGGGAATCACCTTGGATAGAATACGTAAGTTCAAGAGAGACAGGAAATGTGACGTTTCTCTAATGCTGATTTCGCACAGTTTTTATCTTTCTTATTACTTTATTCTTTTGGGTTTTCTAATCAATGGGTAGGTTTTCAAAAGCAAATAAGAAAACCTTCATCATAGATTTGGCGACAGTTGGCTCCAAGGAGATCGTGGATCCCAGCGCATGGGAACCACACTTTAGAGTTTGGTAGGTAAATATTTGTAGTGCGGGTTTTTCTGAAGGTGCCGGATTTCCTTTCTAACATTCTGATTATCATGTTCTAGGCACTTCTTGCTCGGTGACTTGTTTTATTCTTACGCTGTGGCCAATTACAAGCTGAGATAGTGATCCTGGGGAGAGTATGAGATGTAAATGAGCTGTAAAATGGCTTCTCCCTAGTGATTATCCATGGGAGGCCTGGAATGCGAGGTGGGCCTGGGTCTGTTTGGAGGTTTGCGCTGTGCACTCTGGCTGCCTGACGTGACTGGCCCACAGGGAAGGAACCACATACTGATTGAAATGTTAGCGAACAGCTGGCACACCCCCACCCGCTCCAAGGAGGAGGCGAAAATATTTAGTTGTTGCATCTACAGTTCTGCCTGACGGTAGCGGGACTCTGCGGTAAATGACTCTTTTTCACCGTTTGCTGCAGATGGTTTAGTCGTCGACGTGACATTCTTCTTCAATTCTTCGCATTTATCAGAAAGATTCAACTTTACCAACTGCTCATCGTTAAGAGAGTAAGATTTTATTTGAAATTTAAATATTCTCTCATTGGTTTTAATTTATTTATTTGCTTTACTCCTCAATTTCCTGAAGAACTCTTTTGTGGCGTAGAACTTCCCAAAGTGCCTTTTGGAGCGTGACCTAACGGGAGATAGGAAGGCCCCTGAGCTAATAAGCGAGCTCGTTCAAGCCCTAATAAGTAAGGTGGAGCTGTTAAGGAGCACAAAGCTGTGTTAAGTGTTCCTGGCTTTGGGAATTTGGGAGAGGATATGAGCATGAGATAAGGGGAAGTCATACTCAAGGAGAAGGACAAGATGAAGTCTCGTTCATCGAAAGAACATGTTAATTCTTCCCCCCTCCCCCCCGCCCTTTGGCGCTGTTGACCTCTCTAAGGTAGGGCCACACCTCACTCTTTGCTTCTAAAGCAGAGAGAAGACAGAGGAAATATGTGTCTCAGATTCCTGATTTTCCAGTTGGAGGATGGGGTGGAGGTTCCCATGGAAACCATGGGAAGCTGTATTATTAGTGATTCTGTAGTTCATTCAGTGGTATGATTGACCAACGATGTGAGTACCAAATGTGGTTTCTTTTGGCCTGGCCTGGGAACCGTTGTTTCTCTGGGGAAATGAATTCAAACTGGAAACTGAGTTGGGAGCCCACTCTACAGTGATTAGAACAGGAGCCCCCGGATCTCAGCTTTACTGCTACAGCTCTTTGAAAGAGGGACTGAGTTCAGTTATTTATAATAAACAGAATGAATTTAGGGAGGGGAAAAGCCAAACTTGATACAGAAAGCCTCAGAAGTCCATGAAAATAGGAAAAAAAAGGGGAGAGGTAAATAGAATTATAGAGCTCAAAGAGAGTTGCAACATAATGCACCCCCCCACACACCGTGCCCTGTTGTGGAGGCCAGAGGAGAGGAAGTGACTCGCCCCAGCTGCTGCAGGGAGATAATTAAGAAACAGACCTCAGACCCACAGCTCCCCAGAAGGCGAGTGCCCCTTCCTTGGGCACCTGCTTCCCTCAGTACGGTAATCACACCTGAGGGGTGGCGATGGGAATGCAAATCACAAACCTGCTTCTAGGGCACTGAGGTGGCCAGGTAAACACTTAAGCGAGTCTTTTCTTCTCCCATCGAAACTGCAGTTTCTATAGGTCAGAGTCTCAGAACATTTGGGCATTCCTTGAAGAGTACATAAAATACGAGTGGTGTCCTCTCACTGTCCCCAGGCTGAGACCTTCTGTGGCCTTTCTTGGCTTCTTTTGCACACCAACCTCGATTTCCATTTTTATCGTTCCTTCTTTAACTCCAATTATCCTAATAAGTGCTTTTCACATCCTCCGCTCTTATCCACGAATGATAGATTATTTGATTAGTAGACACAGTTCTTCCTTAATTCGATTAAAAAGCAAACACTGGCACCCCGTTGCCTCTGCTTGCCAGGTAACCCTTTTGGTCTCGCATCTTCTAGGCAGTTGGCGGTCTTACTGCTGCGGTGAGTGAGGGTGTGCTGATCTGGGGGGAGGGGAGGAGATCAGCCTCCAGGGTGAGACTTACCTGAGGGTAGACAAACAGCAGAACTGGATTCAGAGGGCCGCCCCGTGGCTTAGCGGTTAAGTGCGTGCGCTCCGCTGCTGGCGGCCCGGGTTCGGAATCCCGGGCACGCACCAACGTACCGCTTCTCCGGCCATGCTGAGGCCGTGTCCCACATACAGCAACTAGAAGGATGTACAACTATGACATACAACTATCTACTGGGGCTTTGGGGGGAAAAAAAAAAAAAGAACTGGATTCAGAAACAGATTCAATGGGTTCCTGTTACCTACCAGCGCAGCAGGTCACCCCAGCTTCAGGTTTCCATGGCAACACCTCTGCAGGTATGATGACAGTCCATCATCCCCGAGGGCTGCCCAGAGCAGGGCACAAAGTCAGTGTTCTATCCCCAGCCTCAGAGGAGTGTCCTCCCTCCCCTGGGCTCATCACAGCCTCTCCAGGGTTTTCTTTTCTTCTTCTTCTTTTAAATGCTTGTATGCCATGTCACGGAGGAAAATTCTAGGATATGAACATTTTCCTAAAAATGTAGGAATTAAGCTGGTTTTCCGTGTTGCCAGGTGCCCAGTATGTATTGGAACTGGCTGTGCTTGGTGTACAAGTGAGAGAAGGTGTATCCACCCCTTCACAGCTTGTGACCCTTCTGATTACAACAGAAACCAGGTAAAGTGACATTTTTGGTATTACAAGGTTTAACCAAAAATAAATGTTTGTGACCGCCCATCCCAGCCTGTCTTTTGTGTTTTTTTCAAACTCTGAATTTTCCAGTTATTTGGGTGTTGAAGGAATGTTCTTCGTTTCAGGCACTCTGCCAAGTTGCTGTTGGAAAGTGGGCACCACCCAAGACAGCAGCGGGAGGAGGAAGATTCAAGGAGACTAAGAGTGACAGAACCAACCAGGGCTTTCAGGTCAGCCCCTCTTTTTGTATTGATAATGGAAAAATCCCCCTTTAAGTGACAGTAACAGCCACTCCTTTGGGTTCCTTTTAAAAATTCCCTTTTTTACTTGCTACCAAAATTCCCTTTTTTACCTTTGGTTTTTGACCAAGTTTCATTTAATTGGCTCAATACATCAAAGGCTGCACACTCACATAAAAGAAATTAGAATTCCATAATTATGAAAAATGATGATGTTCCAGCAAGAGTAAAATTTTAAAGGTGACTTTGTGGCTCACTCCGGGAGAGTTAGAAGGAAGTATAGCACACGGCACTGGGGATTTCAGTTTGGACTGCGTAACATGATTGCTTTTCTGGGAGTAACATGCCGGGGAGAGTCTATGCAAAGTATACAAACTAACCTCGTTTGGATTTTCTTTACTTTGTAGAGACGATCTAACCAGTAGTGAATAGCACCAAAACAGAGTTGTTTCTATATGATAAATGTACATTTCTCTCTACCTCTCAAAAGTGGTAATTTTTCAGGAAATTTCCTTGAAAATTCCTTATTTTCTTCATAGTGAATCACCAAACTCAACTAACCGACTTGTTTGAAAAGAGAGGACATGACCGTGTAAACATTTCCAGGCAGAACATGGTGGCTGTGCTTAGGGAGCACGGAAGTGCGGGCTTCATCCAGTGGACAGAAGTTAATTGAGCGTCTACTGTGAAAAACCAAAAAAAAAGGACAGGTTCTTGCTTTCATTAACTTTGGGGTCTAGTGGGAGCAGACAAATTAAAAACAGCATTTTTTTTTTAAAGGCTCAGTTTTCTGTTTCATGGCTAATCTGTGGCTTCGATTTATCCATTTGCTGTTATTTAAGGTCAAGGGCCAATAAAAGTAAGCAGCGCATTTTTAATCACTGTCGGAAAGTTGATAGTAACTTTGGGTGAATTAAGTAACAGGCTAGGGAATGTGAATCAAAATGGATCATGAAGTTAGTTAAAGGCATTAGAAAAGCCTGGTGTGCCAGTATCTCCAGACTTTAAAAGTCTTTGAGGTTTTATTAAGTGAAGGGCCACTTGTCTCTTCCCATTGGTTTATAAAACTGAGGCAGAATAACAGGAACTTGGATCAAGGAGGCAGTGGCTTTTTAAAAAAAACTAAACTTCTCTTTTGTTGTTGTTTCAGTTTTTTTAATTTTGGTAAAATACACATAGCAAGAAATTTACCATCTTTACAGTTTTTAAGTGTACAGTTCAGTAATGTTAATTACATTCATGTTGTTGTGCAACCATCACCACCATCCATCTCCAGAATACGTTTCATCTTGCAAAACTGAAACTCTACCCATTAAACAATAACTCCCCGTTTTGCCTTCTACTCGGCTCCTGGCAATCAGCATTCTACTTTCTCTCTCTATGAATTTGATTACAGTCATGTGCCACATAACGTTTTGGGTCAACAATGGATCGCATATAACGGTGGTCTATAAGATTAGTACAACAACAAAATTGCCTAAGGATGTATTTCTCAGAATGTATCCCCGTTGTTAAGCAACACATGGTTGTACTCCAGGTACCTCATATAAGTGAAATTATACAAGATTTGTCTTTTTGTGACTGGCTTATTTCACTTAACATAATGTCCTCAAAGTTCATACATTTTGTAGCATGGGCCAGAATTCCCTTTTTAAGGCTGAATAATATTCCATTGTATGCATATACCACGTTTTGTTTATCCCTTCGTCTGTTGATGGACACTTGCATTGCTTCCACCTTTTGGTTATTGGGAATAATGCTGCTATAAACATGGATGTACAAATACCACTTCAAGACCTTTTTTAATTCTTTTGGGTACATATCCAGAAGTGGAATTGCTACATCATGTGGTAATTCTATTGTTAATTTTTTTGAGGAATTGCCATACTGTTTTCCATAGCATGCTACAATTTTACATTCCCACTGACAGTATACAAGCATTCTAATTTCTCCACATCCTCGCCAACACTTGTTATTTTCTGTTTTTTTCATAATAGCCATCCTACTGTTGTTTCTTTGTGGTTTTAATTTGCATTTTACTAATGACTGGTGATATTGAGCATCTTTTCATGTGCTCGTTGGCCATTTGTATATCTTCTTTGGAGAAATGTCTCTTCAGGTCCTTGCACGTTTTTTAATCAGACTGTTTGATTTTTTTCGTGTCAAGTTGTAGGAGTTCCGTATATATTCTGGATATCAACCCCTTATCAGATATATGATTTGCAAATATTTTCTCCCATTTTGTAGCTTGCCTTTTCACTCTGTTGGTTGTATCCTTTGCACAGAAGTTTTTAATTTTGATGAAGTCCAATTTATCTATTTTTTCTTTTGTTGCTTGTGCTTTGGGTACCATATTTGAGAAATCATTGCCAAATCCAATGTCTTAAAGCTTTTCCCTCAGGTTTTCTTCTAAGAATTTTATAGTTTTAACTCTTAGATTTAGGGCTTTGACCCATTTTGAGTTAATTTTTGTGTATAGTGTAGGGTAAGGGTCCAACTTCATTCTTTTGCATGTGGATATCCAGTTTTCCCAGCACCATTTGTTAAAAAGACTGTCCCGTCCACATTGAATAGTCTTGGCATCCTTGTCAAAAATCATTTGATTATATACGCAAGAATTTACTTCTGGGCTCTCTATTCCATTGGTCTATATGTCTGTCTTTATAGCCATAGCACACTGTTTTGATTACTGTAGTTTTGTAATAAGTTTTGAAATCAGAAAGTGTGAGTCCTTCAACTTTGCTCTTCTTTTTCAAGATGGTTTTGGAAAAAATTAAACTTTTTGAGGTAATTGTAGATTCACATGGAGTTGTAAGAAAATAATACAGAGAGATTTTATATATCTCTTACCCAGTTTCCTCCAATAGTAACATCCTACAAAACTAGAGCACAGTATCGCAACCAGGATATTGACAGTGACAACTGTCAAGATACGGAACAGCTCTATCACCTTGTGAGTCCCTCAGGTTGCCCTTGTATAGCCACACTCACTTTCTTCCTCCCTCCCACACCCCACCTCTGACCCCTGGTAACCATCTGTTCTCCATTTCTATAATTTCATCATGTCAAGAATTTTATATAAATGGAATCATCCAGATGTACCCTTTTGAGTTTGGCCTTTTTAACTCAACATAATTCTCTGGAAATTCATCCAAGTTCTTTTATGTATGAGTAGTTTGTTCCTTTTTATTGCTGAGTAGTGGTCCAGGCAATGGCTTTTTAAATTTCTTTTATTTTAAAGAAAAAAATAAAGTCACTGCATCCTGTTTTCCTGTATTGTGTCTACCTGCATCTTTTGACCTTTGACACTGTGATTAAAAGAACCAGGGTTACCAAGAAAGCAGGAAGAGGCTGAAATGAACAAAAGCCCAAACTTGTCTTCAGTGCTTCTGTGGATGACCCTTCTTAGTTTGCAGAAAGACCTTTTGTTGATACTGAAATATTATCTTTAAAGATATGATTCAGAACAGAATCTCAATTTTGGTTGATAAGGAATGGAATATTATTTGTCACGGGAGATATGTCTCATGCTCTGTGGAACACTGCTGTCTTTCGTTTTCACGTGGAACATGTGGATCCAGGTTTCCAGTGTGGGTCCCTGTGTTGGCCTTGAGTAAAGCGCCACACACTCTTTTCCTGGCAGAAAAGCCATGGAGAGCTTTCTTCAGAGCATCTTCCCACATCACGTGTGGTACTGAGTGCTGCTTTTGTGCCAGGCACTGGGGACACGAGATGTGAATGGTGCAGATACAGTCTTAAGCTTCGTGATGCTGAGCTTGGGTTGATTCTTCCCGCAGGTGTCTGTCGAGCACCTAGTAGTTTCCAGTATACTGAGCTCCATGGATACCATGAGGAGGACACAAATGAATCAGTCTCAAGAATCTTTTACATGAGTACGTAAATAAGAATACAAGATAGAAAATGCTAACATAAGGAAAGTACAGAAAGTATACAAACCCAGAGAGCCTTTCTGTGCCTGGGGCCTTGTCCTAGTCATTCCTGGTTTAAGCCCAGTGCCTGGCAGTTAAAAACACTTAATCAGTGTGGTTGGTTAAGTCTTTGATTGATGGATGGATTGATTGACAGAGATGGCGTTGCAGCCAACCTTTGAGGGACGAGAAGCATCCAGACACATGGAGACAGAGGAGTGGTATTGTAGGCAGAGGGACTAGCATAAGCAGAAGCATAGTGGGGCACTAGAAAATTCCAGGGCACCCATTACAGGAGACCCCCAGTAATTCAATTTGGCTGAAGCAGAGGATGAAGGAAATTATGGGACAAAGGTTGAAATGACCCTAGAGCCTGCATCGATAGGGCCTTACACGCCAGGCCTAGGAATTTTGACTTTGTTCTTCGGTGGCAATAGAGTGCTATTGAAGACTTATATTTTTTTTCAGTCTCATCTGTCCATAGTTCTGATTTATTTTATTTAATTAATTTATTTGTTTTATGTTTTGGTGAGAAGGAGTGGCCCTGAGCTAACACCTATTGCCAATCTTCCTCTTTTTGCTTGAGGAAGAGTGGCCCTGAGCTAACATCTGTGCCCATCCTCCTCTATTTTGTATTTGGGACACCGCCACAGCATGGCTTGATGAGCGGTGCGTAGGTCTGCACCCGGGATCCAAACCCACAAACCGAAGTGGAGCGCGCGAACTTAACCACTCCACCACTGGGCCAGCCCCGACATTTTATCTTTTTATTTTTATTTTTATTTTTTTTCTATTTATTTTTTCCCCCAAAGCCCCAGTAGATAGTTGTATGTCATAGTTGCACATCCTTCTAGTTGCTGTATGTGGGACGCAGCCTCAGCATGGCCGGAGAAGTGGTGCGTCGGTGTGCGCCCGGGATCCGAACCCGGGCCGCCAGCAGCAGAGCACACGCACTTAACCACTAAGCCAAGGGGCCAGCCCCCGACATTTTATCTTTTAATGTAAGAATTTTCTCATCCAGGATGTGGTACTTATGAGATAGGGTTCCTGGTTCAGTCCCAGTGTGGACCTGTTGCCTTCACACTGTTTGATGACCCTATGACCCGTCCCTACACTCTGACCTAAAAGCATGGGCTGTCATTTACCAGCGAGGGCGCATTAGGGAAACGCATCCCCAAAATAAGGAAACAAACTCAAGAACTGATGCTTGCCCTTTGGATGAGAAGGATTTTCAGCTACAAAGGCCAGTCTCTCTCTGAGTTGGGTGGCCCTGTCGCCCTGCCTTAACTTCGTTTCCTCTTCTTAACAATCTTAATCTGGTGCCTCTACCTGCGGACAGAAGCAGTGGCTGCCCTCTCTTTCCTGTTCTCAAGGAAGAGTGTGAAGATCTATGATATGATGTTGTTCTAATGTTTGTTATTCTTCACAATGTACTTATCACTGTAGGGTAGAAATACGCCGTACAAAGCCATGGCTCCTGCTCTCAAGGAATTTATATTTTGTTCTTTCTTTCTCTTCCTTGTACCTTCTCTTCTCTTCCTCTATCACTTTTGAATGTGCATTTTAATTTCTCATAGGCAATCCAAATTGACCCCTCAGGGACCTTGCCTTTTAAAAGTGACTTAACTTTTAAGTGATTAAACTTAACTTTATATTAAGTTTAATGTATACCTGGTTTATTTTATTTATTTATTTTTTTTCTGAGGGAGATCAGCCCTGAGCTAACATCTGTGCTAATCCTCCTCTTTTTGCTGAGGAAGACTGGCTCTGAGCTAACCTCTGTTGCCAATCCTCCTCCTTTATTTCTTCCCCAAAGCCCAAGTAGATAGTTGTATGTCACAGTTGCACATCCTTCTAGTTGCTGTATGTGGGACGTGGCCTCAGCATGGCCGGAGAAGCGGTGCTTCGGTGCGCGCCCAGGATCCGAACCCCGGGCCGCCAGTAGCGGAGCGCATGCACTTAACCGCTAAGCCACCGGGCCGGCCCCTACCTGGTTTAATATATACCTTGTTGAGTAGCTTCTATGGGCCTAGCATTGTGCTAGGTGCTGTGGGATTCGCTTCCAACTGTTCATTGATTTATTCCTTCAGAATATGTTTACTGAACACCTACCGTATGCTAGACAGGCAGGCAAAATGTGTACCCTCATGGAGCTTACATTGTAGAGCTTATATTTTGGAGGAAGTAAGATTCATTTTCATGAAGCTATTGAGTGCGCACATCAGAAAAAAGATACAAAAAAGAATGCTGGAATGTACTAAATTGAATAGTGGTAGCTAATATTTGTTGAGCCTATGCTATATCTTCAGCTCACAGTATCTCTTTATTTAGGCCTAACAATGGACTTGTTTTCCCCATTTTATAGACAAAGAAATGTTGGCTTGCAGAGGGTAAGTAGGTAGTAAATGATAGGCAAGAGATTTGAGCCCAGCGGTCTGACTCTAGAGCCCACTGTTTTAACCACTACTCTACACTGTGTGACCACAGTTGAACAAGTGTTAAACCATGTAATATTGATGATAAAAGTCAGTCCAGGAGGGAGAAAACTAATATTGGCTTCTCTTGGCATTAGGCTGGCAAAGCCTGCCTCATCTGTGCCACAGATGTGGGGTGGGACAGAGACCTCCAGCCTGGGCAGGCTGTGAGGGGAGTGGATTAGCGTTGAAGCCTTGGGGGCGGGGGGTAAGGTGGGGTGTGTCAGAGTGAAGGAGTCAGACCGGGGTAAGGCTGGCATCTTCTCCAAGACTGGGAGAGTAGGAGAAGCCTTGAGATGGAGAACTGAGGTCCTTAGGGGAGTGGAGCAACAAGAATCTCGTGCTGAGGTGGAAACTTGGCAGAGGTGTGGATTTTGAGTGGTTGGGTTTAATTTGCAACTGGGAGTCTCCATTGGAGGGGAAGAGCTGCCTTCCCTGGTCACAGAGTGCTGGTCACCCAGTCCAGTTCTGAGGAGCCACACTTGAAAGGTTCAGTGACCCAGAGTAACAACTTGATGGAGTGGCCTTGGTGGCCCCACCCTGGGCCATGTCAGCCTCACCTAGAGTCCCCAGGTCAGAGAGGTGAGCCTTGATCTCTCAGCACAGGGCCTTAGTCTGTCACCTTCTCCCTGGAAGCCTCCAGGTCTATCTCAGTAGGCATTTTAACTCTTGGCAGTTCTTGGGACGAGCTGGAAGTTACATCCCAAGTTTTCTGGGGCCTGTACTAGGCCCCCCATGAAGGAGCATTTGCCTGGGGGCTGAGCATCAGGTGAATAATCTTTTTATTCCATTTAACTCTCTAATTTTTCTTTGGTGGGATTGTATTTTGCTATTTTCTTTCCATATCTCACCTCTTACACTTTACCATCTCCACTGCTGGTTACCACTCTTCTCAATTTATACATTTCATTAATATATTACTTCTGTCCCTCTCAGTCATTAATAAAGATGTTAAATAATTCTGAACCAAATACTCACCCCTGTAGGGCCCTACAGGACACTTCCCTTTAATTAGTTTGTGCTGCCTTTCATCTCTCTAATGTCCTTTGGTTTGAGATTTCCAGCTGGTTTGGAATCCATGTGACTTTTTATCCAGGCCCGTTTGAACCAATTTCAAGAGTGAAAATCTGAGAGACGTTTAACTGAGTGTTGATTCAGATCCAGGCCTACAGAGAACTTTGCTATATTCAGCTTTTTTTTTTAACACATTAATAGAGTACAATTTGGTCTTAATAAACTGAGCTTTCCTAACGTACCTCTTTCCAATATTCTTTTCAATCATAGCAGTATTTTCTCCATTAGTGTCATGGTAATTTGAATTGTGTTGATGTCAGACTTCACAAAAGGGTACCCTTACTGTCAGGAGTAATCCTCTTAGACCTTTTCCAAAATAACTGTTTCTTAGTAGTTGTGTTATTTCCAATATCTTATAATGACTTAATTTTAAAAAAATAGAAATAATTGGGTATTTTGTAATTATCTAATTAACCAGTTTCTCATGTCTCATGTGCTTTCTTATACAAAACAAGGAGTGATGTAAACTTGTGAGCAACAAGAGCTCATAGTATTTTATTAAATAATTTACAATTGTACAGCCATTTAAAAATAACTCTTGGGGCCGGCCCCATGGCGCAGCGGTTAAGTGCGCCCACTCCGCTTCATCAGCCCCGGGGTTCGCAGGTTCGGATCTCGGCCGTGGACCGACACACCTCTTGTCAAGCCATGCTGTGGCGGTGTCCCATATAAAGTAGAGGAAGATGGGCACAGATATTAGCCCAGGGCTAATCTTTCTCAGCAAAAAGAGGAGGATTGGCATCGGATGTTAGCTCAGGGCTAATCTTCCTCATGAAAAAAAAATAATAATAACTGTTAAGTCTTTAAAGTGTAACTGACAGGAAGTGGGCTATTCTGAGGTTAATTGCTGGACAGCACAAGGTTGTGAGGGTTACAGTCAGTGGTATTTTGATTTGATATGTGGAAATCCTTGGACATAGGATGAGGGAGGAACCTCACTGTAGGGCTTTAAGTAATTGTCTCTTTGAAGAAAGCCAGATGGTTTCACATTAACCACCCCCTTCTATGTGTAAGCTTGTGGGGCCCATGACTTCATACCAGGTTGTGAATTAACTCTTAATTAAAATACAAAAATAGATCTAAAATATTGAGTGTGTGGAACATTTGTGGGGAGATCATTCTTTGCCTCTTGTCTGTACTGGATTTTTAAAAATCTTTATCAGTAAAAATAGAAAATATATTTATGAGAATTGTTGCAGTACAGCCATATAGCTACTCTCTCTCTCTTTTTTTCTTGTATACCTGCACCATTTATTTAATGAGGTCCTCTCGGTAGCTCTTTGACTCATTAAGATTAGGAGAGGTTCTTCCAGCAAACAAAAGACAACTAATCTGACACTCTTTGAAAACAGACCAGAAGCATCTGCTTTCACAAGATAGGCCAGGACTGGATTCCATCCTAGACAACCAATGGAAACTTCTCTAAACAATAAGGTTTTAAATGAAATCCTTTTGAAGTAGCAGGGCTGTCTCTACTCAGGGGGAAATAAAAAGTTAATAAGGCGACGTGGCGGGTCCTCTTACGGTGTTTGTAGAGCCATTTAAAGAGCAAAATATAACTCCCTCAAAAGTCTTTTGCACATTAGTTATAAGGTTCTCTTTATCCTCTACTGAAATGAGAGAAGCAGCATTTATTTGGCACGCTTGAAAATTTTGCTTGAGCAGACATCAACAGTGTAAATATAAGAGGCGAGAAGGGCTATCTAGAAAGAAACCTTGTTGACTGGGATGTAAATATGGGTCTGCATCGAGGTTTACATAAAGCAAAACAAAACAAACACACCGTTTATCTTGTCCTCCTAGGAAGACAGTGGACTCCTCTGGTGCAGGGTCGGCAAAATTGTTCTATAAAGAGCCAGACAGTAAATATTTTAGGCTTTGCAAGCCGTGTGATCTCGGTTGCAGCTACTCAGCTCTGCCACTGTAGTGCGAAAGCAGCCACAGACAATACGTAAATGAATGGGCATGGCTGTGTTCCGAAAACACTTTATTTGTGGACACTAAAATTTGAATTTCATGTATTTTCACATGTCATGGAATATTCTTCTTCCTTTGACAATTTTTCATGGGCCATACGAAGATGTGCGATGGACTGGATTTGGCGTGCTACAGGCAAATCCAGTAGTTTGCCAATTCCTGATGTAGTGCACACATAGATCGTGTGTCCCCCACAATGCCTAGCACTGTCCTAGGAACCCTTTAGGTGCTCAATAAATACTTGTTCACTTAGCTGTCGCTGTGTCAGAGCAAAGAGTAAGGCTTTTGCTGTTCAGCACACACGTGACATTTGCTAGGGATTTATCTTGAAGTCTTTGCTAATCCTGCCATTCCAAGTACCACTCTTGCAGATAATTTCCTCCATAAAATGCAGTCAAGTATAACAGAATAATTAAAGTGACCCTTTCAGGCCCTTCGTGATTCTATAAATACGGGGCTAAAGTCCTTTACTAAGTGATTAAAATAAATTCTGCCACCAAAATCAATTCTCTGTCACATTACATCATTGCTGTGATGACATTAACGATGAATTTACCTCAATCTGCAAAACCAGTCTATAGTAATAATGAGTGATGGTGACCACTCTACCATATAGCGCCTGTGTTTACTGAGGAGTAGAATGATAAACCTTTCCTTTCAGCAGGGTGGGCAGCCCCAGCAGCCCAGCTAGGCCATCGTGATGAGCATTACACATACAAAGGAGCAGAGGATACTAGGCTGCATCAAGAAGCGGGTGGTAGGCAGGTGTTGGACATGACTGAGGCTCTCCCAGTGTCTTAAGTGGCTTCCTCCTAGACCTTATCCTCTACGTGGATATACTTGGCATCTATGGCTTAGCCAAATTTCACATGACTATGTGTCTCTAGACCTGGGGGTCGTTTTCAAATGTCAAGAGTGTGGGTTTGAAATTTACTCATGCTAAATATCTGCCATACTTTATATTGGCCAGAATTTTAGAATCTTGCATCCTGTTTTGGTCACCATATTGTAGAAGAATGCAGACTTGGCTGGAGAGGGTCTACAAAAGAACAATAAAATGGTCGACGGTAGCATCTGTAGGAGGAAAGTGAAAGAAATCAGGATTGTTTTGTCTTTGAAAGGGAAAATGATTCTTGCCCTCAAATAAAGGGCTTTTTTTTAGGGGAATTTGGTTAGACTTTGCAAATGGAGAAGTAAGTTGCATAAGCCTACATGATATGGGCCACGTAGGTGATATGAAGCGATTCCAAGGGAAACGTTCTTGATAAAGAAAGGCCTAATAAAGCTTGTGATGGGTACCAAGGAAGAGATGGTGCTATCTGTAAGCTGTGGAGAAGAAACGGTTGGCCATAATGGTTTAGGCATCCAACTACTTGTTATTGGGTGACTAAACTAGTTGATTTCTCAAGGTTTTTTTCCTGCAGAATACCCCTGATGCAAATAGCCTAACTGAAACAAACACAAAATAGGAACTGCTTTCTTGGGAATTAAATTTATCCAGAATGACATTTATTCCAACTTAATGATGAGTCTGTGGTTGGCCTGTGGTCGGTGGACTCCTTGTCTTTTCCTTCATTTTGTTATATTGTGAGCCTCCAGAGGCTGTAAGGCAGTGAGCATTTTTAAGACTCTAGTGATATCTCACTCTTCAGACAGAATGTCAGACTCTTCAACTGTATTTACAACTGTCTTGTGAGACAAAGACTAATTGGTTTGACCTCATGCTGTCGCATGTTGAGAGACATGAATCTTCAGCACTCTTCCTTGAATTCATTGATTTCATTAAACACTGTCTGCTTGTGTTTGCGAAATGTTGTAATTTCCCAGTGGTTTTTTCGAACTGTAGCGCATAAACAGATTTTTTGGAACAGTGCCATTTCTTAGCTTTGATCTTGTGTTTTAATCTTTTATTTCCAATAGGTCTTCTACATTAAGTCCATTGAGCCAAAGAAGATATCCACCTTAGGGAAAAGTAACGTGATAGTCACAGGAGCGAACTTTACCAAGGCATCTAACATCACAATGATCCTGAAAGGAACCAGTACTTGTGATAAGGATGTGTAAGTTGAAATATTAGTAATTTATCCTTGGTAATATAGTAAAAAGCTAAAACTTATACCAAAATTATGTCACTGTGATTATAATCTTTATATAGTCAAATTATTTCTGTGTGCCAAAGTGGGCTAATTAGTCTGCATATTTGATATAACAATTTCCATAGGTGAAATAATGTAAACAACACATCTGAAGTTAATTGTGAGAGAATCTGTCCCGTGTTATGCCTGAAATCTCAGTGCACAATAACTTCAGGATGTTGTCTGTTTTGGGTCTTGAATTGTTTTCATTAACAAAATCAAGCATTTTGAGTAGCAAACATCATTTTAAATGATCCACTTAGAGAAATAGTTGAGTGCCTCAGAATTGATGGGAAAATATGACACCTCTTCCAATATATTGCCCAAAGTTGAAAAAAGAAATTTCCTGATCCGTTTTATTCTTTGTAGTCTTCTCTTTATTGGATTCCTTTCAGCCTCAAATGATAACTAAATGGGACATATATTAGTAGTGGGGGAAAAAAAAAAGAACAAAACACCCCAACACAAATACCTGGTCAGTGTACTGCTTGAGAATCATTATTTCTATGACTTCTTTTCCCCTAACTCATCCTTTCAATGAAATTTTGAGAGAGAAAAAATTTCAGTGTCTCACTGACATCCTTGTGCAAATGTTACCCGCCCCCAAAGAGATGTAATAATAATAATACAATAGATGATATGAGTTTTCTGCTTGTTAGCTTTTATAAGTTTGGCCTAATTTGAAGTAAAAGATGTTACAGTCTACGTGAAATATAATACTGGGCTAGTTCTCATCATGGAAATGCGTTGAAGACAATCTGCTGAAGCGTGGTGTTTTGGTTTTTAACTACTACAACAGATTTGTACATCATTTTAATTTGCCACACTTATTTACTAAATTTTCTGTTTTAATTCATTTGCTGCATGTAACTGCCATCCCCTTCCCCTCCTAGCAGTAAATTTGGGATGTCTGTCATCCTGATGGGAAAAGCTGCTCGTCAGTCACTTTCCTTTGTTCTGCTGTTTACCAGAATTATCAAGCACACATTAGTGGCTGTATCTATGCAACATAGGTATTTTTGTGTTGTTTATCCTGGCTAAATAGCTTATTGCAAAAATCTTTCATTTTGTGCAGTGAAATCTGTGAAGTTAGACACCTGTGTGTTCACTGAAAGGCAATCAACTTCACTGGAAAATAAGTAATTTTTCGGAGCGTTACCCTGTTTCTGACTCTCTGTGCTCTCATTTCAATTCTGAATGTGTCTTGAGATAGCGCAGTTATTAAATTAAATGACTAAGAGACCTTTCTGCATGTAGCATTTCAGTAACCACATCTGTGTGGTGAACCCAACAAGTTCATGAGCAGTGAACATAATACCCAGTTAATCCTATATCTGAGTTCACACCGTAATCCCAAACTCTTTTAATATGGTATTTTTTAAATGCCTAATTATTCCAAAGAGAAAAATACAAAAATCGTAGTGGAATGACCCACATTTCTATCTTTCTCCTTCCAAAATTTATAAACAGGTTTGAATTTTAATCATCAGCCATTTTACAATGAATCTCCTAGAGTCTGGCTCTGAATATAAACTTTAGAATGTAAATCTGAGATAGTGTAGGCAAAAACTGATTCAAGTGTTTTTTGAATTTGTCTTATTGCTAGAATATATTATTACTACTTAACGGATATGTGCATTAAAGTTAATAATCATGCACATATCCTTTGTTTATTTTTTCCCCCCCAAAGCCCCAGTAGATAGTTGGATGTCATGGTTGCACATCCTTCTAGTTGTTGTATGTGGGACGCGGCCTCAGCATAGCCAGAGAAGCGGTGCGTCGGTGCGCGCCTGGGATCCGAACCCAGGCCGTCAGCAGCGGAGTGCGCGCACTTAACCGCTAAGCCACGGGGCCGGCCCTGCACATATCCTTTAGATGGTAATAATAGAGTCTCACATAGCATAATTATACTGAGCATTATTCAGACGCAACCCTGTCTTAATGATTTGTGCTTTAGAGGGTCATGTAGACGTGGTGCACAGAGGGAGCTGCAGGTTACACAGGGAATGTTGTAGAAGGCTTTGCTTTGACTCCTACGGAGTGTCAAGGGCACGCCCTGTGGATGTCAGGAGCACCCAGGACAGTCTCAGCTCATTTTCAGTCTGGAGGCCCTTTGGGAGGCAACTTGACTCTGATGCTGGTTGATTCAGAGACCCCCCTGCTCTTGGCATGGACTTCTGTCACGGGCCCTCTGCTCTTTGGACGGCAGAATTCCCATATCTGCCTGGGGTTGGGTTCTACCCTCCCAGAGCTTTGTCTGGGACTTCTTTTTTTAAGCTTTTCATGATGGAAATTTCCAAACATACACAAGAGAAAAGTGTGTAATGAACTTCTGCACCCATCCTCCAGCTTCAAAACTTAGCAACATTTGCCTTGTTTCGTCATGTTGTCTTGTTTCATCTATCTCTTCCTCCTTTTTGGAGGGGAGGGAAGGGTGACGGCTGGCGTTTTTTTTAAAGCATATCCCAGACACCATAACCTTTCATTCTTAAATACTTCAGTTTCTATCTCTAACAGATAAGGATAGTGCCCTTATCATATTCAACAAAATTGACAGTAATTCCTTAATATACTTCAATACCCAGTCCATGTTCCGCTTTGTATTAGGGCTTCTTAAGGGCAATGGTTACATCCTCTTTTTTCCCCACTTCTAAGGGAAATGCAAATAAAAAGATAAAAATGCACAGAAGAAAGAGGAACCCAGCCCCAGATAATACCCAGACTGGGTAAGTGGCCCCTGATTAATCAGCAGTTGCCTGCAGCTGTTCTCCTGATAGTTCCTGAACTGTTGTAGCTCAAAGTGAAATTCATATGCTGTCGCCTTGCATAATCAGTTGTACTAAGTGTCTGTGTCATTTAAGAGTTCTTTTTCTACCCCTTTCTAGGATACAGGTCAGCCATGTGCCAAATGACACCCACATGATATTCTCTCTTCCATCAAGCAGAAAAGAAATGAAGGATGTGTGTATCCAGTTCGATGGCGGGAACTGTTCTTCTTTAGGACCCTTGTCTTATATTGCTCTGCCCCAGTGTTCCCTCATATTTCCTGCTACAACCTGGATCAGGTACTTTCTAGATTCATATTTTTCTCTCGTTGTGGTTAAAAGGGTCACGTACATAAAGATCATAGATTTCACTCAAATAAATATAGAAATAGTAGTGAGATCTAAATTCTTCTCACAGAATTCCTCTTAGGATTTATTCCTAGAAAACAAATTCAAACCTGACAAGCAGGTTGCTTCCCGTTGTCACAGTGAACGCTATGAGCATATCCTGTTTTACTCTTAGCTGTGGCTGCCCGGAAACTCACAGCTAAAATGTTTGTTCAATTGCAGTAACAATATATTCTTAGCCTAGATTTCTGATACAGACAGATAACCCTCTTTACTACGTCTCACTCCTGCCCATGACGCAAGTCTTCTTTCTTACATTTTTCATTTTATAACCCTTAGAGTAAGCTGTTTTGAATTCTTTGGGGGAAATATTAGGAGCTACCTAAATTTCAAAGATGCTCCCTAAGTGAGAGATGGATATTCCAAAATAAATTCTTCTAGATAAATCCAGTATATTAAGAAAAAAAGTTCTTTCCTAGTTGAATTTAAATTCACATTCAGATTTTAGAATATAGCTGAAAGATATTTTCTTCACCTAACACAGCATGAAGCTAATTTTCAAAATACTATTTAGGTGAAACTACAGATGAAGCTTTGTAAAAAAAAAAAAAAAAAAAAAGAGGAAAAATCACTTCTAATATTCTTATTTAAGATTAAGTGAGAGGTGGATGTATTAGGCTGCTAGGGCTGCCATAACAAAGTACCACACACTGGGTGGCTTAAATAACAGAAATTTATTTCATCACAGTTCTGAAAGCTAGAAGTCCAAGATCGAGGTGTCAGCAGGGCTGGTTTCTTCTGAGGCCTCTCTCCTTGGCTTGTGGATGGCCATCTTCTCCTCCCTGTGTCCTCACATGGTCTTCCCTCTGTGCATGTCTGTGTCCTAATCTCTTCTTCTTATAAGGACACCAGTCATATTGGATTAGGGCCCATCCATATGATCTCATTTGACCTTAATCACCTCTTTAAAGACCCTGTCTCCAAATGCAGTCACATTCTGAGGGACTGGGGGTTAGGACTTCAACATATGAATTTGAGAAGGGGGCACAATTCAGCCCATAACAGTTGCATGAGGAAAACTGAAATGTTAAAACCAAGGCTCTGGCATGGCACACCTCCACTCTGGGTCTAAATCCTTCCTGTAAATGAAAGCAAACATTGTTGCGACACTCCTCATGTGCCTAGTGTGTTACATCTATTGACTTGGTTAATCCTCACGAGTCTAAGAGGTCTACTATGGGTAGCCCCTTTTCCAGATGAGGACGCTGAGGCGTGGAGCCTTCAAACCACTTGCCCAGGCTCCCAGGCCATCTGGCCCAGGGTGCTGTGCTCTGACCGCCACAGAGTTCTGCTTTACCGTAAAATAAGAGGCTTCTTAATGTGACATTCTGAGCTTTTGTCTCTCAGTTGCTCTGGGGTGGCTGCACTTTAAGCAAGAACATAGCTCTGCAGTCTGGCTAGCAGCAGAGCACGCTTGGCTTGGTTTTCTAGTAATGGCGATAGGCTGGCATGAGGCCAACTCAGCCCTTTGCCGTCATGACTGGAAGGTTCAAGGCTTAATGTTTTCCCTCTGCCCTACACAAACTGACCTGCTCATGCCCACCTTCTGGTCTTGTCATCAGGGGCTCGGCCAGCCTACGCAGCTGACATACCCAGGCTCCTGTCCCCGGGAATGAGTGTCTAGCAACTTGTGTGAATGGAGATGCTAGGGCAGCCAGACCTGTGGACAGCTGTTTATTTCACATCTAATGACTGCTTTGCTTATATGCCATTATGCACCGAGAATATGTGAAATCGTTTGGCTTGGTGTTGGAGAGAGAGAATGTAGCTGCTATTTATATGATTTAGAAAATAAGAATTAATACTTTTAATGACACTTATAATTTTACCTTGTCCAAAGTGTTCCCTGTCTCTCTAAATAAAATATAATTGGTAGGTTGAGACTTCGATTTTGCAAATTGTTAGATTGAAGAATCTTCATATAGATTAAACAGCAATCAAACAAAATTCTGTTTAGTGAAACCTTTTAAGGTACAGCTGATGATCTGATTATATGTGGCGACATGATACAACAAAACTCAAAATTCCATAAAAGAATTTGGGCATTTTCCTAGAATTAAAACGGGATCTGACTTGAATTTTTATATTTATGTATCTTAAAAACTATGAATTTGTGGCCAGTATCGTTAAAAGACTTCTAAAATTGTCCAGCATTTGAAATTAAAATTCACTAATCTGCTCTCAAACATAACTGAGTTTAATACTAAATGTGAATAAATTGGTAGCTTTGTTCATAAATGCAAAATGCCTGTGTGTTGACTATGAAACTCTGATTGTTACCTTTTTCCTTTCAGTGGTGGTCAAAGTATAACCATCATGGGCAGAAATTTTGATGTAATTGACAGCTTAATCATTTCACCTGAGTTAAAAGAAAACGTAAGTCTTCGGCTGCTTTGTAATAATATTTTCAAGGATGATTTTCTTCTCGTCACACTAAAATATGTTGGGGGATATGTTTTATTTCTAGGCCTTTGATATTATAAACTTTTACCTGTTGCATGATATATACCATCTGTGCTAGTGTGGAAATGATGAGACCTTATACTTGTAGTTGAGCGTTTCAGGTTGTGACAAAGAGGAAAGAGGAATGAGCTTGGTATGACAAGACCTGACGTTTCCTCCATGTGTGATTTGTGGCAAGTCACTTTAATGAGACAATGTTTATGAATATGTGTGAACATGCCTTGTGAGTGGCTAAGGTGTGATGTAAAGAAGAGCATTTCTGTGAAGAGTAGGTGGTGGTGTTCCCATTATACAGAGAGAGCTGCGGTTCAGAGGTTAAGTAACCTGGTAAAGTCCCAGAAATCTTGTCATATGCTTCTCCTTCTCTTGCCATGTCTCTTTAACCCAATTTGGTCCCTTCCTTCTGACTTCGCCTTCTCTTGCCTTTCATCTCCTCACTCAGGGGTCTGGTCCCCACCACTCACCCAGTTCTTACACCAACAGGAGTCACCCACGGGCCTTGTCACTTTTTCGGGAGCCTCTAGATTGAAGCTTCTGACACCAGGAGCAAGAGGGGAAATGATTTCAGATACAGGTTAGGGCCTCTGAGTACACTTCTAAACTTTTCCCATTTTCTCTTCCTCTGTCTCCCTTTCTTTGATGAGAGATGTGAGGGTAGCAGCCTCTCTGGGGCTCAGTCTGACCACTTCCTGCCAAAGTTGATGCATCTGCGAGAGGCCACAGACCTGGCCTCTGCTTGGGACTAGTGTGGGTTCAGGCCTACATACAGGAGGCCTTCTTAAGTCATCTTTTCAGCCTGTTGTACACACGGCCACCTACAGACACACTTCAAAGCCAGTTCTAAGCCTCTCATTGTATCTGGCTCCAGGCCACATCTCCATGATGTGAACGCTTCCCATTGAATAGTTTGTGTAGATAGACCCTCTGACCAGAGGCATTGCCTGGATTTGTGAGTGGACTCGTTCTCCATTCCCAAAGCTGTTCCTAAATCAAGTAGAATTTATTGAGCACCTACTGTGGGCAAATCATTTTGCTGGGTGCAAGGACAAAGGATAAATAAGATAGTCATACTGGCTTCATGGAGACAGATTGCAAATTTACACTGGGATTGAAAGTTGAGAGCACAGGATGTCATCAAGTTCTAGGTCCTTTGATTCCCTGCCAGCTCAGAAACCTAAGTCCAAAAAGGCACTGTGATTCCACATGAAAGAGAAATTAAATGTGGATGGAATGAAGAAGGTCTGCAGAGTGGAGCAGGATGGGTAGGACTCGGACAGGTGGAAGCAGGGAGGCAATTTCAGATGCAGAGGATGAGGACAGGTCAAGAATGAGTGAGAGGGATGGCTGGAAACTACATTGGGCCATAAGAGAGTGTCAGATCAAAAACTTTGCCCTTGATTCTGTAGGCAGCAGGGAGCAATGGAAGGTCTTGGAGCAGGGAGTGACGTGAGCATGGGCACCTTTTTTGATGACTATTTTGGCAGTGGTGAATAGGATCGTTTGGAGAGGCAGTAACTGAGACAAAACCAGGAGACCAATGAGGATGCTAATGCAAGTGTTCAGATATGTTTGAGATGTCAGCCGGTCCTCCGGGCTGAGCGGTCCGTTGGGCTGTTGTCAGTAGGGCAGGTCTAGAGTGCTGGGGAGAGGGTGGAGCTAGAGATGTGGAATCGTGCAGAGGAGCTTCATTTCAAGGAGTGAAAGAAAATAATATGGCCAGTGACGGCCAGTGGCCGAGAAGTTGCTCGGAAACTAGAGAAAAAGACCGTTTCAGATGGTGGGAGCTGGTCACTAGTATGGAAATTTAGAGAGTTAAGGATAACGAGGTTAGGGTGACCCCGTCGCTGGTAGTCTTTCTAGAAGTCATCTTCAGTAAAAAGCCAGCCTGCTGGCTTACAGCTGCTGAGAAGATAGAGGCGGTGGGTTTCATGGTGTTCATCTTATCACTCGAAGTGTGAACGAGAGACTCGAGGCTGTAGTTTGGAAAGGAGTGAAGGGGGAAAGAAGGTTTTAATGTCCAGATCTCAGCACTTCGCATCAGATCTCTCGCCTACTGCCTCTTTCTACCCTAATATCCAGTATTAGAGAGCAAAATAAAAAGGAAAACATCTCACCTGACAGACTTCTTTTCACATTTTAGTTGCTCTTCTTTAAAAACGTTTGTTTGGGGCTGGCCCGGTGGCGCGTGCTCCGCTGCGGCGGCCCGGGGTTCGCCGGTTCGGATCCCAGGCGCACAACAACGCGCCGCTTGTCAGGCCATGCTGTGGTGGCGTCCCATATAAAGTAGAGGAAGATGGGCACAGATGTTAGCCCAAGGCCAGTCTTCCTCAGCAAAAAAAAAGAGGAGGATTGGCATCGGATGTTAGCTCAGGGCTGGTCCTCCTCACACAAAATAAATAAATAAAATAAATAAAAATAAAATAGAAAATAAAAACGTTTGTCAGCCTCCCCTTTCCCACCAGCTCTCTCTGCCTGTCTCTCTGCATACCTGAAAATGACAATGTGTGTGTGTGCTGGTTTTTAATAAACCTGTAAAGCAGGCCCCACTTTCTGCCTTGTTTCAGGTCTTCGTGCTCTTCACCTCGTGGGGGACGCATTGTGCCTTTTACTTTTGTTTTCTCCTATTTTCTGTTAGGCCCGCAAAGCCTTTCCTCTTTGTGGTTAGTGATTCCTGCCAGAGCACTGCAGGAGTTTCCCCAGCAGAGAGTGAATCAGCCAGCGGCACACGGGCCTCGCTGAGGAATGCTCGCCTCCCTTCCTGTAGCTCCCCAGGACTCAGCCTTCAGGGCTTGAAGGACACACAGGCCCGTTGGTGCAAAGTCTTCCCCTTTCTCCAGCCTACTTCTTTCTGCATACCCATTTTTCCCATTGCATAACCTTCTGGCTGCGTTCGTTATTGCTAATAATATTAGTTAGCATTCATTGATTGCTTAGCTTACTGTGTGCCAGGCACTATTCTAAGCATTTTTGCATGTGTAATCCCATTTAACGTGGCCCTTATTTAGTTTAATGAGCCCTCATTTCATTTAATTTGTTTTAGGGTTAATTCAACCCTGTGAGGGCAGGTAGTATCTCTGGCCCCATTTTACAGATGAGAAAACACAGAAGCACAGAGAAGTTCAGTTGTCTGGGTCACTTAGTTCTTAAATCTGAGAGCTGGGATTCATTAATGAAGCTGTTACAATGCTCTTTTCTTCTCCACAGGTCACTGAATATTGTATGGCGACTTACTGCAGGTTTTTAGCCCCTCAATTAAAGAATTCAAAAGTGCGTACGAATGTCACTGTGAAGCTGAGGGTCCAGGAGACCTATCTGGATTGTGGAAGCTTGCAGTATCTTGAGGACCCCAGATTTTCAGGGTATCGGGTTGAACCCGAGGGGGACACAGAATTGGAAGTAAGAATTCAAGTACGTCTCTCTCTCTTCACGTGAGCTGTGCCCCTGCCCCAGCTGGAAAGGTGTGCTCATGTTTGTGAGTTTCCGAGTGCACCCTGATTTCTTCGTCTTCTCTTTGTTCTTCACAGAAAGAAAATGATAACTTCAACATTTCCAAGAAAGACATTGAAATTACTTTCTTCCATCCAGAAAAGGGGCCATTAAATTGCAATTTTGAAAACATTACTAGAAATCAGAATCTTACCACCATCCTCTGCAAAATTAAAGGCATCCAGGGTGCAAGCACCGTTGCCAGCTCTTCCAAGAAAGTTCGTGTAAGTCGCCTGACAGATCCACCTGTTATTTTTACCTTATTTTAGTAATTCCTTGGCCAAACCAGAAACCAGAACGTAATCTCTCATGGATCTTTAGATCTTCATGTTAAACAGAAGATAAACAAAGCTGGTATTGCAAGCCGAAGCCTGATTCCTCCAAAATAGCTGGCAGAATCCATCCATGTTCCTATTCGAATGTCAAAGCGTTGAACACACCATTGTCTATAATACTAGTGAGTCTCGATAGCTTTTGTTCTAGTCATACATTTAGACTGTAGCATCTGCGAGCAGCATCTCTAGACCCATTGATGAATGAGCTGTCATTCTTTTCCCAAATGCAGAGGTGACATGTCTTAGTAGAAACCCCAAATGGAGGCCTCTTCAGCACACTCAGGGTAGCATTTGAGTCTAGATAATCTATGGAGACCAGATAATCTATGGGTCATGGGCTGCTTCCTCCACCATGAAGTCATACTTGGCTACGATTAATCTTTTCCCAGACTTGTTTGAGGTTCCCCTCACTGGTCTATTTATGTTCCACAATAAAGATGTGAGACCATTGGGAAGGGAAACATTTTAGAAGTCTCCCTTGTTCATGTGGGAGACATAGTGTTCATGCCATAGGAGGCTCTGCACAGTCTGAACTGAAGAAGAATGCTTTATGATCTAGAGTCATAAATAATTGGATAAAGGACAAGAAAACAGAACGTCAGACTGGAAGGCAAAGCAAAAATGTGTTCGTGTTCCAACTGCACCAGTTAGGGCTAGCTGTGTGGCCTCAGATAAGTCACTTGGCTTTGCTGAGCCTCTCTTTGTCAACCTGTTGTGTAGTAAAGAGGGCAATAATAATTCTAAAATCAATAACAACTAAACTCACAAGTGCTCCCACATGTCAGGTTAGTTGAGAAGAGTAAATGCTAGCATTCTTCATCATTCACAGAATAGTTCCTTAGTGCCTACGCTGTGATGGGGACATGGCAAAGAAGAAACAGACCAAAAACATCTGCCTTTATGGAGATGACCTAAAGAGACAGGTAGTAAAAAAGTAAATAAAATAAAACGTGTGTGAGATGGTGGCGATTGTTATGGAGAAAAATGAAGCAGAAAGGAGACTAGGAGCGTGGGGGACAGTGCTGCAGAGTTTACGATGGGAGGGCAGAACGGTCTCCCTGTACAGATGACGTTTGAGTGAGGCCCTCAAGGAGAAGAGGGAATGAGCTGGGGTCTATCTGGGGTAGAGGGTTCTAGGCAGAGGGAACCGCAGGGTGCCAAGGTCCTGGGTCAGGAGCCTGTCTGGTGCCTTTGAGGAGCAACAAGAAGTCCGGTGTGACTGGAGTGGAGGGAGCAAGGAGGAGAGTTCTGAGGAGGTTAAGAGTCCTTGGAGGGAGCAGGGACAGGTAGCAGATCATTGCGACCTTGTGGGCCATTGCGAGGGCTTGGCTTCGAGCTCTGGGAAGCCACTGGAGAGTTTTGAGCAGTTTTGCTTAAGTAAGCAAACTTACTTAAATGACATAATGTGTTTAGTCTTCAGACAACCCTACAAAGAGGCACTATCAACATCCCATTTTATAGACGAGGAAAGTGAGGCCTGGCAACTTAAGCTCCTATAGCTGGTCAGGAGAGCAGGTGGCAAAGCTGGGGTTTAGGACTTGGGCTCTCCGGGTCTAGAACCTGTGCTCTGGCTGCCTTGCTCCAGTGCCTCCGTGGGGCAGCCGTGGCTCCCGGGATGGAAGTGTTCCTTAATACTTGTGTGTACATCAGTGCAAAAATAAGGCTTGATATAGAGTTTTTCCCTTTACAAGTTTTACAAAATTTTTATAACCAAAAGATGCCAAAACTGGAAAGACCCTCAGGGATCAGTGTTGCCAGTGTTGCCAAACTGGTTTTCACCACAGAATGTTTCGTTCAAAATAGGTCTGCCAAGGAAATATGAGATGTAGAAGAGAGAAAAGTCGAGTTACTTCCTTAGGCGAAGGGTAAAGAGGCTTCTCATCCACAGGTTACCACCTCTTTAAACCTCCAGGGTAAAGAGGACCAAAGTTTAAAATTTCTAGGTTTAGTCCAGCAGACCTCGACTGACATCTGGGAACCGAGGCACAGGGAGTGTTCTTGATTTGCTCAAGGTCATGTAGCTAATCTGCTCCAGAGATGGGACTTGAACTCAGATATCCTACCTAGCTTGTCACCTCTTTTTGTATCTTGGAGAAAACCATTTGGGGGAAAAAACTGTGCCCGTAAATATGGTACCCAGCTCGGTTGGGTCTAATGACACTCTTTGTCCCATCAGGTCAAGCTGGGAAACTTGGAGCTCTATGTGGAACGGGAATCAGTTCCTTCCCCTTGGTATTTTCTGATTGTGCTTCCCGTCTTGCTAGTGATTGTCATTTTTGGTAAGTGCCCTGTTTAATTTTGTCAGAGAAATTATTCCCTGGGGCCTCTCTTCAGGCAGGCAGACTTGCAGCTTTCAGGGGCTGTTTGCTTCAATTAAGTATTAATGGGTGAAAACCCACATCAAAACTTTGGGAAAGGAATGATAGGTATGCATTGAGGGCTTTCTCAACATTTTTTAGTATGCTTCATCAATAAAAGGCTGGGTTACAAAGATGGTATCTTGGTGTTTGAGAAATATGATCCACTTTGCTTCCTCGAGCCTTTGACTTATGATATCAGATATTCCATTTACATTATTCCCCCAGAACTCCCCTGGGATTTTGGACTCCTAGGACTTGGTCATCTCCTCCTGCCTTCTCACCCCCACCAAACACCACCACCACCCCACCCCAGCCCTGCTTTTCCTGGTAGAACTATATTTTAGAAGTGTGATCTGTACCAACTATTAAAATATGCCAGGGCTCATCCAAGCACAGCGATCCTGTGCTGGTTGCTCACTGGCTGAATCTGGCCCACTGATGTGTTTTGTTTGGCCCACATGGCACTTTTTAAAACAACATTTTAAAATTAGGCACTTCATATTTTTGAAAAATCTCTTGAAAATTGGAAAAATCTGGATTATTACATCTCAGATTTTCCATAGTATCAGTTTGTGAGAACTGAGTAGCAGCTATCCCTTGAGATGTGTTCACTGGGTTTTTGCCACAGTCTCCACCACTCCCTATTGTCTCCACCCAGGCCACTGGTCCTGTAGCCATTTGGTTTGTGACCTCTAGTTCTGAGCTGCTTTTCATTTTAAGTCTGTTTCCTATTGTCTTCTTAGAAAAAAGAACTCTCCTCCACAATTAATGTGGCACTTGATATTCCTTGATTTCACACAGGCAATGCCTTTCTAATGTTTTCTGTTTATAGTTGCTAATGTCTTCTTCGGTATACTCACTTCTTCCTGCATTCATTCATCCATCCCTGCATCCGTTTACCTTGTGTTTATTGAGCACCTGTTATGTGGCTAATAACTATGAAAGTCTCTAGAACTACAGAAGATGAGCTAAGGCCTCGGCCTTTCTCTTGGGTGGTTCCCAATCCAGTGAGGGAAAGACTTACATGTATGATTAACTGGCCTGATGGAAGGAATTCATTTTGCAGACACCCTGTTTTGCGCTGTTGATGATCATTTCAGGTATTTTTTATGCACTCCCCAAGATGTCCACCCTATTATGGATCTGGAATCCAGAATTGGGCTTGATATTTTAATAAAGTCTTGGCTGGTGCTGACTTCAAGTAAGACGATTACTTGTAAATTCTAAATGCTGGGCTCAATTTTGAGAATCCACTGCTATTACACAGCCATAGATAGAACAGTCTCACGGTAGGGTCACGTCCACTTTGTGACTTCCTAGAGACCTCTGATCTCTTCCTGGGCTGTGTGACTCTCATTCCTCTCCTTTCACTTTGTTTGTAGAGTTTGTTTATGCTCCTTAAGCATAAAGTGGGCTCAATTTGACACATTGCTTTTGGCTTCATTGGCATCTGCAAAGCCCTTTAAAAGTCTTATCCCCTTCTTACTATGATTCCAGGGAGGCACGTGTCAACAGCAGCTTGAGTAAGTGTACTCTTTAGTCCATCAATCACATCATTAGTGAAAACAATAAACACACCTGGCCTAGGCCTGCCACCTACAAAACATCCCCACTGTGGCTTCCCCTGGAGATTTCAGTCGTGAAAAACTGCTTTGTGGATGTGGCCCACTGGCTCCCTTTGCATGCACTGAGCCAGCGTTGCCCAAAGTGCAGCCTGAGGAACCATGTCAATAATGATAGTTGACAATCGTTGAGTATTCTTTTTAAAAAATAAGTGCTAAATGCTTTTTGTGAGTTACTTCTTGTAATCCTCTCAACATCACAATGAGGTAGGTGCTTTGAAAGATAAAGCAGCCAGGCACAGAGATGCTAAGGAACTTACCCAAGCACACACAGCTAGTAAACTGCAGAGCAGGGACATGGACCCGAGCACTGAACCTGTTCAGTTTACTGCCTCTACAGCACAGTTAGAAGCAAGAGGAAATGGAGAAAAAAGCAACATCCAGATGCAGGGGTTCATTGTGGACTACTCATCATGTCACCCCATTTGATCTATGCAAGTTTGCCTTATGTAGCTAACTGTGGATCTGGGGTTTCTTTCTGCATTTGCGGCTCAACTTTATTTCTCCAGGGATGTTTAGAAACATTAAAAAAAAAGAATGGAACAATATAAGTGACCTGTGGCTGTAGGGAAACTTGGCTTGTTTCATTATTTTCCAGCCAACTGGGATCTCTGGTTACAAGTGAAGGTTATTTGATTTAGTTTTTACTCTTAAGATGAGTAGTTTCTTGTTTTCCTGTTGCTATAGCATCCTCCTCTTCAGAGTGACTCCTCACTGGGAATTTTTCTTTTTATCAGTTTCAACTCTTACATGCTATTCTTTTTCTATCTGCCTCTGTCTCTGTCTCTGTCTCTCTCTCTCTGTAAAAGAACTGTGAAGGTTGGTTTTCAGTTTTCCTTTTTGGTTTGTGAGTTAAACACGTCCATCTGATGCTGCATCTCTGTCTCCTCAGCAGCCGTGGGGGTGACCAGGCACAAGTCGAAGGAGCTGAGTCGCAAACAGAGCCAACAGCTGGAACTCCTGGAGAGCGAACTCCGGAAGGAGATACGTGACGGTAGGCTCCACAATTTTATTTGTAGAAAAACAAGCCTTTTTTATTGTCATTTTTTTTTACACCCTTAAACGGAGCCGGCCACGGTAATGAGAGCTGTTGTATAATAGAAGACAACTGAACAGCAGGGTCTGGGGCCGGCTTTGTGTTTTATTTCAGCTCTTCTCTGCAGCCAACCAAGTAATTATCTATTGTTTCTTCTTTAATGAAAACGAAGGTCATACTCCGTGTTAGACAAAACAGCAGAAGATCTTATCCATTGTTTGGTGGGTTAAAATATTGCTCTTGGGATTCTGTTTTGCAGGCTTTGCTGAGCTGCAGATGGATAAATTGGATGTGGTTGATAGTTTTGGAACTGTTCCCTTCCTTGACTACAAACATTTTGCTCTGAGAACTTTCTTCCCTGAGGTAAAAGAGCATTGATCATATTCCTAAGGTTGAGTCTTGAATAATAATGAAGGTGCTTGTTGCTGTTGTCAACATGGGTGTTTGCTTCCAAGGCAGCTGTGGATAATGGGCTTGGTACAAAATAATGGCTTGAGTGTGAGCAGAGCGGGGAGGAGGATAATCATTAATTGGATTGATTAGGGTGTAAAGAAGTGATGGGTCACCGGCAATTACTCTTTGTCCAGTAACAAAAACCTAGGAGGGACAGAAATTCAGAGTGATGATTTTTGCTTTATTTTACTACCAGTTTAGAACTGAATTTGTAGCTGGGAAGCGAGCTAGTTTATTTAAAAATCAATAAATTGTGGGCTGGCCAATTTGTTGTGTTTATCTGCATGACTTACATTGCAGCTACTAGATTATTCACTATTACTTCTCAATTGGAAATGAAAAGAACTGTTGGCCGAGAGGGAGGAGAGTAGACATGTATAGAATTTGAGTTGATAACAGCCATTTTTAGTGATTGTAGAGCTTTTATGTTTCTCTTCAGCAGTTATTCTTTAGCTGATCCATTCGTGTCATCCTCTTTTAGTAGAAATAGCTGCACGAAATGATTAATTAATTTCTTCTGGGACATTGAGGAGTAGTCTACTTAACCCTTTGGGTTTTCGGTCTCACTTCTGTTCTAACACCTCCATTTTCTCACCCACTCACTCAGCCTTCTTCATTTACCCTCCCAAGTCTTTGGTGAGATACAGTCATCCTTGTATCATCACCTCCACATCCCAATACCCCAGCTCCGCCATATTGCCCTTTTTTATCCAGAGCTGGTAACCACAGAGAGGGCCAACCTCTAGAACACATCAACACCAATTATCATATTTACACCTAGACTTCTAAGCAAAGCCAGAAATGTCTCCAGGTCAAAAGATAGCTTGTATCACCTTACCAGAAGCTTCTAAGCTACATTTGGCCAGAAGTTCAGACACATGCAGTAAGCAATTTCCAGTTTCTCTATAATTCTAGAAGTGGACATCATGATATGTGATGCTGTGTCTGGAGGTTGGGATACGTCCATAAAACACCTACCACATTTTTTTGTCCAAGCCTCAGTGTTGTAAATCAAGAAGGCTATGAATAAGACTTCAGCTTTTTGTACTTGTAAAGTATTTTTTTTGTAACTTATCCTCCAAGAGTACCAGGCACCAAGACTTGCCATTTGCCACCTCATCCATTGCTACGCCAGGACACCGCCTGGGGAGGGGAGTTAATTCCCTGAATCAGGATGACTGTGCAGGGCCTTAGCAAGGTTGCATCGTGAGTCCTATTTCCCAGCTATCTGAGATCCCCATTAAGAATTTAATAGCAATAAAATAACAGAGATTTCTATCATCAACATGAGTACTGTGTGGGCTTTTACAGTTAATGATTGCCCTTGAGTGCTGAAGAGAGTATTCTGTGGCCTGAAAAAGAAATTCTCCCATCTTCTAAATTCGGTAGCCAGGAGCAAGGCAGAGTGGTGAATGCAAAGGAACACCGTTGCAAGTTGAGTGTTTCAAAAGAAAAAAATGCCAGGAGTTGCAAGAAGCCAAAGTGACTTAACTCAGGGTTATATATGCTCCTGAAAGGCAAGTGGGAAAGCCATAATAACAGAAGCCAGAAGGAGTTGTTAAAGGAGAAGACCCAGGAAAAACACGCATAAATTTATTAGAACCCTATCAAGAAGACCTAAGTTAAAATTGAATTTATAATAATTAAGAAAAGATAGAACAAGGGAACATATTCTATTAGAACAATGCCAGTGGAAATGCATTCTAGGCTGCAAAAAAGTCCTCCTGTAATTAGGCCCTTTGCTGATGATCAGGAGCCATATCCTCTAGGCCTGGAGGTTGGGTGGTGGAGGGAGAACTAGGTGGTCGACACCTACCAATAGGCAAAACCCAGAGGAAATTGTAGGTTTGCAGAGACCAAAGTATTACCAGTTCCTGGTTCTTTGCCCTGCAGGTTGGTTTTGGCTTTTAAAGCCTTGGTTTTCATTATATTGACTGCTTTGTTTTGCTGAAAAGAGGAGAAGAAATAAGGGAAAGCAGAGCATCCAACCTTCTAGAAGAGGGAAATTTAAATGAAAGGAGGAAGGAGCCTTAGAACACAGGCAGTCAGGTAGCATTTCCCTGTTTAAGGTCAAGAATCATACTGTTTAAGCTGCATATCTACATCAAGTTGATTCAGCAGATATTAGGAACTAGAAAATGCAAACCCAGGGTCTGATTTTTCTACTTATTACTAGGGGAGAGTATGACCAAAATAGTTTGAAGTCTTCTGCTTGGGCTAACAAATTGGAAACTATAAAGCAAAAATTCTCTGCAGAAGAAATTTACTTTAATAAGATATAAAATAGCCTAAAGTTTCAATTACAAAAAAAAAGAGAAACCTGGATGTCTGAGTTTATGTCTTCATTCTATTGACTCATTTAAAGTGTTCCTCAGCATGCTTTTAAAATTTAATCATTTAATTCCAATAAGATTTATGAAACATTCAAAAAGAAAGCTCAAACTTAGAAGTTTATATTCAAGAGCTACATAGCATAGCATATATAAATATTTTTAGAAACCAGCATGACAACAGCATTGTGGTCTAGTTTACCATAAATTAGTGATAAAAACAATAATAATAGCTGACCTAGAGAACTTATGATGCACTCATTCTTTTTATTTTCAACCAAGCCTATGAGGTGGAAGTCATTGTTTTCCCCATTTTGCAGATGAGGAAAGTCAGGCATAGAGGTTAAATAACTTGTCCAAAGTCATGTGACCTGTATGTGATAAAATAAGGATGGAACCCAAGTAGTTTGGCTTCAGATTCAAGCTTTCAAGCACCCCACTCCACCCCGTCGTGAATAACGTGTACTGAGACAGTAGATACTACTAAGCTAAGACTCGTAAAAACTTACCAACATAACTCTGTGTTTATCCTTAGAAGGTAAATTGCATGAGAAGTGGTCTGCATATTTGCATAATTCTTTAACCACCACTTCTTTATAACTTTTGAGTCACTTCTTTTAAAGTGCGAGATGCCTTCATCTACCAAAAATGGGACTGATGCAGTGATAATTATTCTTTTTAGAGGCTTTCAGAATTCACTGGTGTTTCTTGAGAGCTGAATAATTATTTATTATGTATTAGATGATACGCAGTGAGCATAAGCCCAGGGGCTCTTCAGATTAGCAAATAGTGTCTCTACTTTATTAAAACGGACTTGGGTATTATAACAAAAATACACTATTCATTTCCTTTGGATGTTATGAATAATAAAAGTGTCTCCTTCCTCTCAGTCAGGTGGCTTCACACACATCTTCACTGAAGATATGCATGTAAGTCTATAAGTTTTCATTTTTAGCCATGAGTGCCTGACTGTCATAGTGTTATCATCATCATCATCATCATCATCATCGTCATCTCCATTATTACCTTGAATTTTTATTGTGGGTTTTTTGGGATCGTGAATTCAATATTAAATAATTCATTGTCTTGGAAAAACCCATTGTGGATCTGCTTTCTAACTTTGAGTTTCTATAGTATATTATATTACATTATATTATGTTACATTACATTTGCTTTCAGAACAGAGATGCCAACGACAAGAATGAAAGTCTCACCGCTTTGGGTGCCCTAATTTGTAATAAGAGTTTCCTTGTGACTGTCATCCACACCCTTGAAAAGCAGAAGAACTTTTCGGTGAAGGACAGGTATTAGTCAATTTGTTTATATTTTGAAAGGCGTTAAGTAGAGTAAAGCTGAGCCCCTCATTTTATTTCCAAACCACAGCCTGAACTTAGTGTCTTGAGAACGTGCGTTTATCCAGAGGCTATTTGACTGGGTGGTCATGCAGCCATGATACCTCCGTTTCACATCACACCACCCCAACGCAAATTCTGTTTTGAAGACACACACACACACATACACAACCTCCCCCCTCAAAAAACCCTGAAAAACCCCAACACCAAGAAAAAACATGAGTCCTGAATCAAAAAAGCGGAAGTGCTATTTTTTATTTTTGAAAACACCCTGAAAATTTGGGACAGACATTTCTTCTTGTTACCACTCTAGTTTGAAGTTTAAGTGCTGAAAACACATCAAATGTCCTCAAGTTAACATTGGTGTGTGGTTTTTATGGATTGAGGACAAAGGTGGTTGAAAGCTAGACATTAAAAACAAAAGCACCCACAGGGCAGCACCCCACTGCCACTTGAGCTTCCACGGAAACTACCATCAGCATCAAGCCAAGCCACGGCTGAGGGTTAACCTCGTTAACCAAGCTCTTTTTTTCTGTGCTTCTTTGTTAGGTGTATCTTCTTTTTTTTCTTTCAGTTTTATAGAGATATATTTGACATACAGCACTGTGTAAGTTTAAGGTGTACAGCATGATGACTTGTCTTACATATATTGCAAATTGATTACTGCAATAAGTTTGGTTAACATCCATCATCTCATATAGATACAGAAACGGAAAAAAGAAAAAAGAAATTTTTTTGTGTGATGAAAACTTTTAGAATCTATTCTCTTAGCGACTTTCAAAATACCGTACAGGCAGTGTTAACTATGATGGTCATATTGTACATTACATCCTCAGGACTTATTTGTCTTATAACTGGAATTTTGTACCTTTTGATCACCTTCCTCCAATTTCCCCTCCCCCTGAGCCCTGTCTCTGGTAACCACAAGTCTGATCTCTTCTATGAGTTTGGTTCTTTTTTTTTTTTTTTTTAGATTCCACATTTAAGTGAGACCATACAGTATTCGTCTTTCTCTGTCTGACTTATTTCACTTAGCATAATGCCCTCAAGGTCCATCCATGTGGTCACAAATCGCAAGATTTCCTTCCTTTTTATGGCCAAATAGTATTCCGTTGTGTGTGTTTATATATATACACACACCACAACTTCTTTATCCATTCCTCTGTTGATGAAAACTTAGGTGTTTCTGTGTCTTGGCTGTTGTAACCGAGGCTCTCTTTTTACACAGGTGTCTGTTTGCCTCCTTCTTAACCATCGCACTGCAAACCAAGCTAGTCTACCTGACCAGCATCCTGGAGGTGCTGACCAGAGACCTGATGGAACAGTCCAGTAACATGCAGCCCAAACTCATGCTGAGGCGCACTGAGTCTGTGGTTGAAAAACTCCTTACAAACTGGATGTCTGTCTGCCTCTCTGGTTTTCTGCGGGTAAGTGTCACAGCCCTCAGCAGTGTCAGAGGTAAGACAATCGGTGGTTATTTTTAGCAGATGCTGATGTCTTTGCCAGGGTGAGTCCCTAGCACACCACAGTGTCAGCATTCACCCGCTTTTAGTCTTGGTCCTTACCAGGAGCAGAGAGAGAGGAAAATAAAACTTGTTTTTGCTGTAACTGGCCTATGCAAATGTAATTCATTTAGAATTTCCTCAGGTAAGACTTTTCTTTTCTCTTTTTTAAAACTTTATTGTGGTAAGAACAATTAACATGAGACCTACCCTCTTAACAAATTTTTAAGTATTCAAAACAGTGTTGTTATCTATAGGCACAATGCCGTACAATAGATTTCTAGAACTTATTTATCTTGCATAACTGAAATTTAATACCCATTGACTTGTGGCCCACCTTTACATCATTAAGTAACAACCAGAGCCCAGTCAGCCATTTAAGAAAATGTACTGAGGGGAGAAAATATTTTAATACTGAAGAGAACACACTGTTTTCAGGGCCTCTGAAGCATCTTCGAAATACCCATTTACCTACCAGTGCGCTGTAAGCTAATGACGCTCAATTCTAACCAGTCACTCCACGTTAAAGCAAGTCCCCAAAGAGCGGCCCGCCCCTTGAGTTCACTTTGCTGGAGTTACTGCATGAATGTGCTTGTAATATAACTGAATCTTAAAATCTTTTCAAATGTAAACTTTGCACAGATTCCAGTCGTTAAGAGAGTGGGCCCTGGAGCCTGCTGCTTGGTCCAAATCTAGACTTCACTATTTACTAGAGGCCCTGAGCAGGTTTCTTGACTGTCTGAGCCTTGGTTTTATAACCTGTACAATTGGCAGAATATTTTAGGGCTGTTTGGAAGCACAGATGAGAAAATGTATGTAATTGCTTAGCACTGGGTAAGCACTCCATAAATATTGGCCATTATTATTCTAAAAGATGAACGGGAAAAGAAGAGTGTTCTGTTGAACCCAGTCTTCGTTCGGCCCTCTAAGGCTCCTGGCACAGAAGGTTCTTATTCTTCTTTAATTTCACCAGCCGTCCAGATTCTAGCAAAACTGCATAATTGTGTATTTGTAGCTAGTTCCGAAATCTAATTAAACTTTGAATAAGATACACTGCTATGCCAGAGGTTTTAACAGTGCTACTTAAGTTTAGATCCAAAAGTAGCACTTTAAATAGACTGTGCTTAGTTTAATGTTTAATGCAATCTTACAAGTAGATGCACAACATTTTTTTTTTTTTACCAGCCCCTTCCTCTCCCAAGGCAATACCCATTTATTAAGATTAATGAAATCTGCTTTCTTTTCTGTTTACTTGGTATAAATCATTATACGCTTTGGAGAGGTGTTGAATGGTTATTTCTGGGGCGAATATTTTTTGCCTCCCAGCATTCTGGCTTCAGCCACAGCTGCTTCTAAACAGAGGCAGCAGGACCTTCACCAGTTCCCGGGTCTTGGTCTTAAAGGGCAGACTCCTGTCCCCCCGCAGTGCCACTGAATCAGAAGCTCCCAGAAGCTCCAGGGGTGGAGCCTGATAATCCATGTTTTCCAGGCTCCTCCAGGTGATTCCATGCGCCCTACATTTGAGGACCCCGGGGTAGGAGAAGAGCACTGGACTAGGAGTCTTGTTCAGAAGCAGCAAGTTCAGGCTCTGAATTCCTCTCAGCCCCAGCTAGCTGTCTCTGGGCATGGGACTCTCCATCTGGGCATCCATTGTCTACTCACCAAATGAGGGGCGTGGTCATTGGTTTTAAATTCCTTTCCAGCTCCCTCTACTGGAATCTTGTGATTCTTAACTCTGAGCCCTCAAGGGCTGGTCGGCGCCTTGCTCTCGCTGCTCTTGGGCATTAAAGGGGTGAGACGTTGAGAAAATCTGGTCTCCAAGCCTAAATGGCCCCCTAGAACAGAAAGGATTCTGGGTCAAGATTTTGCAGTGCTGATTCAAGAGTATCTTGGGCTGGTGAGGGGGCGGCATGCTCACCAAGAGGAAGTGGCATTGAGCCAGTCGGTGGTACTTTCATTTTCAGTGGAATAATTCCCTCTGGTGCGGAGGGCCCGACTTCCCTCACCAGGTACCCAAGGGGATGTGGATGCTGACTGCCCTAGTCTTTCTGCCTTACCCCACGAACATTTGACTCTGCTCTGTGACCTCCAGGTAACTTCCCCTCTGAGCCTCCAAGGCTCTGTGGGTAAAGTCGTAATAATAATAACAACAACAACAACAACTGCCATTTATTGAATGTGCCAGACATCATGCTAAGAGCTTTACTTACCTTTTCTCATTTAATCCCATGAGGTAAGTACCTTTATGACTATTTTGCATGTGGGCGAATTGGGGCACACCGACTAGATGTGACTTTCCCCAGATCCCACAGCTAGCACGTGGCAGTGCCAGGGTTTGAAGGCTCGTAACCACCCTCCTTACTGCTTCCCCAGTGAGGCAGATACCTTCTCACAGACCTAAGGGAGGATTTAGGGATGGAATGAGATCACAGGCTCAAAAGGCCAGCTCCAGGGTCTGGTCTCAGGAAGGAAAGGACGGTGAAGGGGCCAAACTTAGTTGCCATCATGAGAGGGGAAGGGCGGTTGGGTAGGATGGGCTCTGCCACAGGCTGGCTCCCGGGGGAGCTGTGTGTGCCCTGGTCCCATAAAATGCCCAAGGCCCCAGCAGGTATGACTAACTTAGAACTTGTGTGCAGTAGTGACAAGGAAACCTCATGGCTGCATGGTGTCCTAAGCCAGCCACACATCAGAGTCCCTTGGGAAGGTGTTGACACTACAGATGCCCAGGCCTCATCTCCAGAGAATCTGGATCTGTAGGTCTAACGTGGGGCCCAGGCACCTGAATTTTTGACAAAAGCCTCAAGGGATTCTGGTGATGATTATCCAGGGTTAGAACCATGGGTGTGGGTAACCGTGTAAGACAAGATGTTACTTATCTCAGTCTAGCTGCACTCTGGAGAATTCATGACTACAGGGCCATAGCTACCCCTCCACGCAGCCCAGGAGAGCCTGTCTGGCCCCCGACTCCAACCTCTGTGGGCACATCCAGCCCCTCACAAGGGCAGTCGCCCCCGGCTCTGATGTGTGCTGGACGAAAAGAGAGAAGTAGAAGTTCTAGGTTTGCGGTCAGGACATTACCCAAAGGGGTGGGGGGGAAGAGAAGAGAGCAGTGTGGTTGTGAAGCACTAAATAAAGGAAGTTTCTCATAAGAATTTAAATAGCATGTGCTAGTCCCGGTGCTCTCCCCACCTGGGAAATTTTTGAACATTCCACTTCTGTCTTACACTAAGGAAGAGACTCCAGGATCCGTCAGCGGGGGAGAGAGAAGTGATAAAGGGCGCCCAGTGGAGTGTAGGGGGCCAGAGGGGGCAGGAGGAAGCCCCGGGATTGGGGAGAGCACATGTTCTTGCGTTAAGTATAAAGGATGGGGCAGGGGTGGGGTGGGATTTCAAGAGACCTAAAAGCAGTCTCAGTTTACCTGTGCAAGGAAAGCAGGTGAGGGATCCAGTGGAATCCTCCTTTCAAAGCCAGATGCATTGGCTGTAAAGCCTGACTTTTGTAAACTGATGCTTCAAGCCCTAGTCACATGGTTGGCTCTTCATCATCACTAAGGCAGTTTGACTTCCTGGTTCTGGCCCCGCTCTTCCTCCCCCACATATGCAGTTTAACGTCCCTTGATCATAAAAGGTTTATTACTTAGCAAATTCACTGTAGTCGACCCAGGGCTGCGTGCCTTGGAGGCTGCAGCAGAAGCAGAAACACAAGCCTCCCACTCGGGCTGCTCAGAGTCTATTCAAGTGCATGGTGGCTACAAATTTGAGGCATTTCAGTAACAGCAGGGGTGGCAGCTCCTGGTCCAGGAAAAAGTGCACGTGGCAGAAGTTTGGAGAAAGAAGCCATCGAGATGGGTGGAATGTTGGGGAAAAGCCTTAGAGCGATGGAATTGGCTGTGGTCCAGAGAAAGGAGGTGAAGCATTTGTGGCCCCCGCACCAGTAAAGGTGCCCAGGCTGTGCAGCCTGTGTCTGGGGAGGCCCCGGGACGGGCCAGCACACAGGCAGGAGAGAAGACTGCAAATTGTGTCACTGAAGGCCACTTCCTTCGTGAAACGCTGTTAACACCAAAACACATCCACCTTGGCAAATGTGTAAAACGTTCTTACATTTATTCAGTTTACCAAGGCTCATCGTTGTGCCATTTATTTTCAGTTTGCTTAAAAAAAAAAGGGCAATTAAATAGCAAGGTAAACAAAGGTTAAACCTCTGTTAACCTTGCCTACTAACTGTTCTTAGGCATTAGCCAATTGAGGAGCATGAGTCTACCATATAGAAGCTTGAACATAAAAGAATGACCAGCTACTGTATGTCACGTGGCTGTCGACTCTCAGTGCCGTGAGGGGGGGTGTGTGTGTGAACATGCGTGTGTGTTGGGGAGCTGAGGCAGTTGCCTGAGTTTTGCTCCCAATCTTAAGTGGAGCAATATGTATTTTCTTGGGAGTTTCATATTGATTGTTAGAAAACACTGCCTCCTGTCTCCTCTTGTACTGCCATAAACTGAAACTTTAGTTCTGTGGAAAGTACAGTGGATTCTGCAGAAAACTAACTGTCACTTTTGTGTCTTTTTCAAGGAGACTGTTGGAGAGCCGTTCTATTTGCTGGTGACGACTTTGAACCAGAAAATAAACAAGGGTCCCGTAGATGTAATCACTTGCAAAGCCCTGTACACCCTTAACGAAGACTGGCTGCTGTGGCAGGTTCCGGAATTCAGTACTGTGGTATGTTGGTGATGGAGCTTTCCATCCAGATGCAAAAATAAGTCTGGCTGGGAGTTAGAGGGTAGGGTGGGGTGTTGGGGGCGGGGGGGGGGCGTCACTTAAAATGAAACAATATCATTCCTACCTCTGGAGGCCTCAGACGTTTAGTTAATTAAAAACAGTAGTTGATAAAATATTAACACGTGTTCACATAATAAATTTTAATTACTTGGATTGGGGAAGAAAGTATTGTAATGATGCCTCGGGTACTCATCAATTTCCAAAGATTTTAATATCAAGATTGCTTATAGCTTTCAGCATCATCAAAGGAAAGGCAAAGTACTCCCTATTCAGCACTTCTAATTGCAATCAGAATTTCTCAAACAGCTCTCCTCTGGAAGACAATGTGTGACGATATGTTTCAACCAAATTGAGGCCGTCTTATTTTAGAACGATAACACAAGACAAATTCCACTGTGTTCCCCATGCAACATGACGCCCTTACTTTATTTTCATGGATTAGTTACAAATGTTTGGTGTCATGCACTTAATGTTCTGTGATCTCATAGATATTTTTAGAGGAACGCTGTAAATCACTACAGGAAGATCAGTGCCTGGCTGTGGAGGGTTTCACCCACTCAAGAACATCCTTTTCACCCATCCCCACCCCACCCACCCACCCTCCTCCCTTCCTAAAGGAAGAGAGACCAATTTCTTGCACATTCAGGAATTTTAGAGGGATTTCTGTGCTTTTCTGTTAATAGAGACTTGGGAAAGAGATCACTGTGTTTTGGTTTGATCTTGAGCTTTATGGAGACTCTAGTCTTCTTCATAATCTTGTTAGTGGAGAAGGAGGAAAAAATTACAGTGGGGTTTTGGTATGGCTCAGTAAGGGAGCTGAGTCTCCTGTGGCTTTGCTCCGGGTGGCGAGCACTGCAGTGTCATCCTGGAAGAATTCATGCCCTAATTGGAGAAGGCACCACGTTGCTGTAGACCATGTTCTGGTTATGTTCTCTGGTGGGAGAATAGTCCATGCATCAGCTGTTTCGAGTTCTCTGTCACTGTCAGAGGTAGCTCCCCCTCCACTGAAGACGGCACTGTGCTCGACTGCCATCCACGAGGCGAGAGGCTGAGCAGAACGGCGGCAGTTCTGATTTCTGTCTGTATACCTGTGTGCATCCAAGAGGCGGGGGGTACAGTGGTTCTCAAACTTTAGCACACGTCAGAATCACCCAGAGAGTGCATGAAACACCAATTGCAAGGTAGCATCCCAGAGTTTCTACTTCAGTAGGTCCGGGGTGTGGCCTGAGATTTTGGATTTCTGAAGAGCTCCTTGCAGACGCTGCTGGTCCAGGACCAAAACTGGAGAACTATTGGTATATGGTTAAGAGCACTGACTCTGGAGCCAGGCAGGTTTGAATTCTGCCTCTGCCACTGGCTAGCTGTGTGACTTTGGGCAAGTTTGGAAACGTCTCTGTGCCTCAGTCTCCTCATCTGTACAATGGAGATGATGATCATGGTGCCTGCCTGTCTCATGGGGGTGTTGTGAGGATTAGAAGAGTCGATGTTCTATAAAGCACTTAGAACATTGCCTGGCACGTGAGTGCCATGTAAAGCATTATTAAATTTAATCCATGGGCCGGCCCCGTGGCTTAGCGGTTAAGTGTGCGCGCTCCGCTGCTGGCGGCCCGGGTTTGGATCCCGGGCGCGCACTGATGCACCGCTTCTCCGGCCATGCTGAGGCCATGTCCCACATTCAGCAACTAGAAGGATGTGCAACTATGACATACAACTGTCTACTGGAGCTTTGGGGAAAAAAAAGGAGGAGGATTGGCAATAGATGTTAGCTCAGAGCCAGTCTTCCTCAGCAAAAAAAAAAAAAAAAAAATTCATATCTCCTCGGGCACTTGTTAGAAATGAAGATCTAGACAGACCAATGCCCAAGCCTTCCCCAGGGACTGATTAAATCAGAATCTCTGGGGATGGAGCCCAGGCATGGATAGATTTTTTTTAAATGTTCTAAGTAATTCTAACATGTGTCCAGCTTGGAGAACACCACTGGTATCTTGGAAAACAAAAGATGAATTTGGCATCAGGGCCTACTGACTCCTTTCCCTGATCCAGGCTTTGTCTTCAAACCCAGGCCTCCGTCCTAACCCAGAAGATGTTCATGCTCTTGCTTTGAAACATTTGAGAAGCCCCACAGGTTCCCAAAGAGAAATATTTGCAAGTGAATGTAGGTCGGGGGAATCCAGCAGTATTTCAGTTTCATGCAAACATGGAACCCAGACAGGAAGGAGAGGAGAGGAGCAGCCGGGATTGGGGGCAGGGAAGAAGTCAGAGGTCTGCAGCAACTTTTGAGGTTTGCATCCTTTTTAATACTTTACATCTGAACGCTTTTTCTCCCTTTCATTTTGAAACATTATTTCACAGTCAATTAAGACCATGTGTTTCTGATTTGTTAACACTCAACTCATCATCAAAATGTTTCTTCATGTTGAAGAAATTCATGTCAACTCTTGGATTCTTTTTTCCTTTGCAGCCCCTGGGGAAAAGACTAATGGAAAATTATGATTTTAGCAATCCCCACGTAAATCTTCCTTTTCAAATATGGATTTGCTAGTAGAGACTGGAAAAGGGCTGGGCCGCTTGTTTCTAGGGGCCTTGCCTTTAAAAATGATTTTTAATGCGTTTATTGGACCTGTCCCAACATGTCTTTCCTGGTGGATGGTTTACTAGAAGCTCTAGAGAAGGCACGTGATCTGATCTGTGCGTCTGTGACAAAATGTTCACAGAAGGTCTATATAAAAAATTTCAGGTTTTTCATTTCTTTTCACGCAAGTTCCCTCAGCCTTACATTTTAAGTTTTCTTCCTTCCTCTCGTCTCCCTCCTCCACTGTTTCTCACTTTACTCCTCCCCCCAGGCCTGTGCACCGTGGTTTGAAGTCGTGACTTTCTCCGCTTGCCTGAGGTGGTTTATGTAATTGAAAACGAAGGCGTGGTGAACACACTCATTCTGTGTGTGTAAATTCTTTCAAGGAAAGAAAAGTCAAAGAAAAAAAATCAAGGGCAGCCACATGAGCAACTTGAAATGACAGCCGGGTGCCATGGCAGGGACACATCTAAAAAGAGGCCCCAAACTCCTGTTTGGCAAAATGCTCAGAAACACAGCACCTCATATAACAACCTAAAAGTTAGGTTTCACACCTCTAAGATTAGGATATGTTCTCCCTGAGGTGTGGGGTGTTTTCTAGAACATAAAGATATTTTGCCAATTTCTTACACATGAAATCATTATACTAACAAATGGGCTCTGGGAAGTAATTCTTTGTTTGGTGCATCCTGGGAGGAAAATTCCTCTGTCTTTCCTCACATTTAAGTAAAGCCCCGTAGAGTCACACTTACTCCGGTATCCTAAGAAACCATCCTTCTCTGTGAAGGCATTGCAGGCTTGGTGCTCAATGAGGCAGTCTGCTCTAACGTTATTGTCCTCCCAAATGTCAGCATCAGTGAAGAGTTTGTACACACAGGACTCTTGTCTTCCTCTAATATCCAGGGATTCAGCTTTGACAGCTAGAAGAGGAATAAGCCCTATCACTCTGTGGTTTTTTCCTCCTTTGCAAAATTTTAGGCACGTTCAGTTTTGGCACTGGAGAATCTCAAGGCCCTCCCTCAGCGTGCGCTGTGTTGAGAAAATGGTTTCAGAGCAGATCGCCTGAAACATCAGAGATGCAAGTGAAGGTTTGAGGATTTCAGATCCGGGAAAGGGTACCACATGGAGAAAAGGACGTTTGCTTCACTTTTGGAGGAAATGAGAAAACCCAACAACTTGTAGCAAGTATGCTGAATTAGCAAGAGAAGTTTGACTTGTAATCAAAGTTAAGCAAGAAATGGTCTTTTGAACTCTTAAAACCAGGAAATGAGCCTGCCAATCTGCTGTTTCTGAGAGATAGCATCTTGGCACCCTGGGAAACAGGGTTCCGACAAACACATCTTATTGTCCTCATTCTCATATCTCTGAGAAAGATGTTAAGATTATTAGAAATTCTTGAAAAAGCACAGATACACGTCTGCGGGAATCTTAATGCCTCCACTGTGATTTATTGAAGGTTTATGCCAGCCCACACCAGTCTGTCTTTTTTCCCCTAGTAGCTTCCATTTGGGGGACAGTCATGTTTAGTGAAATATTTCATATATAACAGAGCCCTTGCTATCTCTAGCAAGAGTTTCTTGTCCACGTGCTTCCTTTAACACCGCGGGTCTCTACATTCCTCACCAGCTCCCTCTGTTCCATTTATCTTGCCCTTTCAGAAGATCCATTATCCCCGTAATTAAACAACCCACCATCCCGATTAAGTCATTCTCTGTTACCTCAGTTCCTTTCCATCGTTCATTAAATCCTGATGTTTGTACTTCAGCAATCTTGTTTTTAATACTCCCAGCATTTGTGGAGAAACAGTGAAGTTGAGTAACAAGTCTTGAGCTTTTTTTTCCTTTTTCTCTCTACCGTGGTGCAAATCATTTCCATTATGACTCGCAGTCATACTGAAACCATTACTAACTTCAGAGTTACGGTTCTGAGCTTCCCGATCAAAGAAGTGAAACTATTTTTTATAATCATTTTAGGTAAGTCATTCCCTAGTTGATGGCAAGCAGTGGAAAATGAAAAATTAACATTCACTGAGTACTTTAAATGACTTTACTCTTTGTATCCTTTCTTCTCTGGCCCATAATCTTGGGATTAGAAGATAATTTAGTTATCTAAATACAAAAGTATTTAATTTTCTTCTTTATGGCTCAAATGTGACTCTATTATTTCATTGTTAAGGATCCTTATTTATACTTATTTATACCCTCAGAGACTGGTACCTTTTATAGCAAATCACGGTGGAGAGAAAAGGCCTTTTTTAGATTCTTCTTTTCTGGCATTGTGAAAGTCAGCATTCCGTTTGAAGTTACTGTTATCCAGAAGAGGGTCTGCACAGAGCAGCCTGTGAGGCCAGTGTGGCCCTGCTGCCTATCGTTACGAATAAAGTTTTATTGGAACAGAGCCATGCCCATTCATTTGCTGTTTCTATGGCTGTTTTTCTGCTACAACTGCAGAGTTGAGGAGTTGTAACAGAGACTGTACAGGCCGTAAAGTCTTAAATATTTACTGTCTGGCCTTTTACAGAAAGGTTGACCACCCTCATTCTAGAGCTTGGCATAATCAAGAAATAGAACTAGAATCTGGCCTCCCACTAACCCCAAAAGCCTTGGCCTCTTTCCTCTCCTTCTGGGGACACAGCAATGGAAATGCCTCACACTCTACTTAAATCTGAAACTCATGGGGTGCTTTGCCAAAAAACAGAAAAATCTGTAAAATACTCATATTAAACCTAAAATACTGAAATCAATCATTTGGGGCTAAATCAGACAGTTTCTCACTTGATTCTAGCATGAACAAATGTTAGCAAATGCTAGAAAAATTTGTGAGAGAAATTTAAGGAAATTCTCTTGACTAACTTAATTTTTTTCTTCAAAATGGAGAAGGCCTTCATTATTCTCATTATTCTATTAGAGGGGGCAAAATAGCTTGATCCAGGAGGCTTTGGGCTCTTGGTCTTTGGTGGGGAAAGGAAAAGCAGGATGGAGAGGGGAGGTCGGGCAGGCAAGGGCAGCGTTAGAGGCGCGCGTCTGGGGATATGTCCCCGGGCCGCCAACTCCAGCTTGAGGACAACCTCAATTCAGAAGCTTTTCCGAGACTGACACTTCTGACTCTGGGCTCATGCTGCTTCTGCTGAACTTCTAGAAGTGGTTTTCTCCTCTCTCTCTCTCTCTCTCTTTCTCTCTCTCTCTTTAATTCACTTTGGTGTAAGAACCAGACTTTTCTCTTGACCTTAATTTGCCTCCAAAATGAAATTAGAAATATATTTTATAGGTTTTATTTAATGAAAGCTATTATTGGCCTAAGTCCTTTTATGATTAAGTTGCTGGTTTGTAACAAATTCTTCTAAAATTACTTTCTAGGTATTACACGGTATTACAGAAAGGATGCGGCAACATCCCCGCCCTCATTAGCCAGGAATGTGGTTGAGGAGTTAATGAGGTAGCTGGATCATCCTTTTGCCGCCCAAGTGTGGAAGAATTTTTCTTCCCCTACTATTCATTCATCCTCCTAACCTCTCACAGCCTTATTTTTTCTGCAACTTCCAAGTCATGTGAAGGGACAGTGGAGCAGGAATGTGGCTGTGTGTCCAGGTGGCGTAGCTTAATGCAGAAGGGCTGGGGTTTGGAGTCTGACAGTCTTGGGTGTAAATCCAGGCTCAGACACTTTGCTAACTGGCTGTGTGACCTTGGGCAAGTCACTCAACCTCTCTAAACCTGTTTCCTCATCTATAGACAGGTGATCATAAACCCTAACCTTGTATATTTGTTATGAGGTCAAAAAATAATATACGTCAGATGTCTAGCCATCAGGCCTGGCACAGAGGACGTGCTCATTATTTATTTATCATAGATTTTCTTGTCTGAGCTGTTTTTCTTGTCAACTGTAAGGTCTACTAAGCAGAAAGCACCCCCTCACCATTGTTTTCAGTTGGTTATTTATTGATGATGGGTGATGTAGAGAGTTGATTAGCTGAATCCATCGTCATTAAAAGCTTGTCTTAAATGCTTGTGTGCTTATGTTACTATTGAAAACGTTACCCCGTTACCTCCTCTATGTGGGCGTTTACAGCCTGTGGCAGACAGCATCCCCCTGGACAGAGGTGAACCGGACGGCACAGTGACAAACCTGAACAACCAGCTGCCTAAAGGGGCTGGGTTGTGACATGCTGCAAAGGACCAAGTCCGTCCAGTCTGGTCCTTTCTCTGGGTTCTGGGCCATGTGTCTTCCAGATAGCCTTGCCTTCTCATAACCCTTCTTGGTGACAGGCGTATTCCCAAATCCATTAGGATGCTATTCCCCTGCAGGGAACAGAGACCCAAGCTACATGTGGCTTGAGCAACAGAGAAGTTTCTTTCTCTCCCACGTGAAGTCCTGGGGTGGACAGTCCAGCACTGGGATGTCCTCGCAGACCTGAACTCCTTCTCTCTTGTCCTCAGGTCACCTCATGGTCTGTGTTTGCTCCCCCAGCCTCCTTCCACATTCCAGCCAGCAGGACATAAGCAGGGCTGTAGAAAAGGGGACAGATGGTCACCAGCTGTCTTTTAAGGAAGTTTCCCAGAGGCTGCCACTTAACATATCTGCTTCATCTCATTGGCCAGAACTTCATCACATGGCCATACCCAGTTGCAGCAGAGGCTGGCAGAGGTCGTCTTTATTCTGGGTGAACATGAGCTCCATGAAAATGCCTGTGGGTGGTGCGTGAGCCACAGGGTGCTCCAGATTGAGTGGGTTCCATGGGTGCCATGCCAAGCCAAGGTAAGGAGGTCGATCCATCTCTGCCAGGCTGTGTTCACGCTGTCCGCTCTGACAGCATGGATTGAGACCCGCAGGCAGAGTGGGACTGCCGTCTGGAACTTTATCACCTCGACTGGCCTTTGGCTTTGCAGTTAAGGGTGTGGACACATCCTAGTCATGACCCTCACCAGCTCTATGGGCTTGGACACATTTCTGAACCTCTCTGTGTCTTGGTTTCGTCATCTGTCAGATGAGGCTAATACCAGTGCCCGCTTTCTAGAGCAGTTGTGAGGACTAAATGAGTTAGCAAAGCGTTTAAGACGATTCCCAGATTCCCTGGCTGTTGTTATGAGACACCTGACGCGTATTCTCGTCTTCAGCTTTTGTTTTTATAAATAGTCCAGGGCTTCTCTCTCAGATGGCAGGCAGTGGTTTTGGAAAGGCAAGCATGGTTCTTCAAGTCCTCTAACCCCCATTCTACCCAAAGGAAGTGGGATTCTTTATCTAGACTTCCTGACCTAGAAGCCTGAGTAAAACATTAAAGCTTGTTGCTCACCAATCTGATTAGAATTGAAACCAAGTATCTCCATGGTCTAGAGGCCTCCTCATGTACTGCTGCACATGCAGCTCCTTTCCAGACCCAATTTAAATGCCCCTTCCTCCATGCAGCCTTCCCTGATTTCTCTTCCTTTGAAAACCCTCCTCCAAGTTATTACCTCAGAGAGGTAATAGCTCTCTGAAACTCTAAAGCACTCCATCTATACGTACTATTTTCTACCTGGCATTAGAATTTGTTGTGTGTATCCCACAGTTGTTGTACCAGTCTTCAGAGACTTCCCAGGCGAGATCAGTGCCAGATTCTACTTTGTGTCGTCTGCAATGCCTAACACAATAGATGCAAAGTAGATGGATGTCAGGGAATGAATTTATCTACTGCAGCATCAAGCTCTGTCAGTTTAGGTTCACTCTGTATGTAAGAGAAAATCTGACTAATGGTGCCTGAAATAGTAAGGGCGTGGAGTTGCATCCTAGAGCAGAAAGTCTGGGGGTAAGTAGCCCCAAGGCTGGTCAATCCACTCAGCAGTGGTAGGGCTCCGGGTCACCATCTCCATGTTCCTTTTGTCCCTCCCTCCTAGCCACAAAACAGCTGCCACTGCTCCAAGCACTGCTCTCCCCTTTTTTTATATTAGAAATCCTTTCCCTTTTTGTCTCAGTGGCCAGAACAGGGTTACATGACCAGTCCCTGGTCTACGAGACGAAGGGAATTGCTACCGGTTGTGATTCCTAACCTAGGCTGGGCCCACTGCTATCCATACTTGGCTTCTGTTAGCACACGAGGAGGGGTGATGACTGTTGATTGGACAACCAACCACATCTGGTGCCCCAGCTTTGCTGACACTTTCATGCCAAGGACATAGGGAGAGCCAGGGCAGTTCCTCTTAACAGAGGGGTAGATTTTGGAGGAAGAGACTAGTGTACAGTTTAGAGCACTTCACCTGTTTGTGGGTATTGAAAATTAATCGCCATCCCATAGATTTGGACCTCAGTTTACAAAACATTTTCAGATTTTGAAAGATAGGAGCCCTAAGTGTTTAAGAACACAGAGCTAGAGTGCCTGCTTCTACCGTTTTCTTGCTGGATGATCTTGTGCAATTTACTTAACCTCTCTATGCCTCAGTTTCTCATCTGTCAAATGGGAATAATAGTGGAATCTATGTCATAGGGTCGTGTCTGAGATTAATGTATATGTACTAATACACACACGCACATCATTCACCACAGAGCTTGGCACACAGGAAGCACTCCTTAATTTGCTGTTATTACATGTCGTTGTTTAGTGATCCTGTCACTCCTTTGAGATAGGGACAATGAGGATTTTAAGGCTCAGAGAAGTTAGATGACTTGCGCACACTCCCACAGCTCAGGGCTCGGGCCCTCAGCCCGCCTGTCCTCCACTCCCGAATTCTCTGTGAACACTTGCGGAGGGTGACAGAGTTGCACCTGGTGCTGGATGTTGTTTGACAGGGGACGCCTCCTTTTTCCACATGCACTGGGAATTATCTGAGAACAAGGCCTATGTCTTAAGGTCTCTCTCACACCCTAGCCCTTCACGCTGAGCAGGGCACAGGTTGGACGACTCTGGTTCAATGGGTTTTGAAGGGGAGTGATGGCGCTTCCCTGTTGGATCTTCCCGGAGGGAGACAGAGGCCCAGTGAGTGTTTTCTGAGCCCGGGGTGGGGTCGAGAGGCAGGGCCGACCCCGAGAAGCAGCATTACACTTGGGCTTTAGGAAACTGCTGTTGGAGCACTAAGTGTTAGCAGCATAAAAAATGAACACAAATCAATTTGTGTCTGGATTTACTCTCAGAATTCCCCGTGGACTCTATAAAATGCCATTTTACCTTTTTTCCACCCATTTAGCTGTGGAGGCAGTGGCAGATTTACATTATTTTACATCCAGTTAAGTTTTTTTTCCCCTGTGGTTATGTTTTTAAGGAGAACATTTATTGCCTATAAAGAGGTCTTTTTGTTAAAGACAATGGTGCCCTTTAGGTAGTCACAGAATGTTATTTCACAAATAGCTATGAAAGTATTACACAAGCTGGGATCGTGGGAACTCTGATTAAAAGATGCTTTCCGTGCGTCTTTATCTTTGGAAGCCTATGAAATAGCTTAACCACCAGTACTCCCACCGTGAAGAGACCACCTCGAAGGGAAATATGGGGAGACACGGGTACGTCTGTGCAGACCAGAGGAGGCAGTTCTAGCATTTGGAGAACCCTCCAGAGCCCCATTTGTGCTGGGAGTCTAGCTTAGGACTTCACTTGCAGCCTGATCTACGACAGGGTTTCTGGAGGTCCCGAGGGTTCCTGGGCTGTAGGTGGGACTCGGAGGACTGAGGGAGGGCCAGGGTGGTAGGAGGAGGGACCCCGTAGCTGAGTGGTTCATGGTGCCAACTCCTGGCTCTGCCACTTATGAACTGTGTCCCTGGAGCAAATTATTTGGCCTCTCGGTGCCTCAGTTTCCTCACTCTAAAAGGGGGATGATAATAATACAGCCTCCTTCACCAGGATGTTGGGAAGATTAAAAGAAGTAAGTCTTGAAATGCTTTTGGCAGGATGTCAATAAATGTCGCTGGAAAAGGGAGGAGAGGCCGAGGACTCTGGCCTGAGGCTTCGCCACGTGGGTTCCGTCTGCACAGTCCACCCAGCAGCTGCCCTCCTCGGCCAGCGCTCCCTGCCTCCTCTTCCGTCCAGTGTGTCCGGGTCTGTGAGCAGAGGCATGCTGCAGCCCTTCTGGTGGGTGACCCGCCCGGAACACAAGTGTGCAGGGGAGCCACTCTCTGTCCCAGGAAGAAGACTCTCAGGCCAGACTGACATCACCGCCTAACCTCAGAGTTCTGACTCCACTGATTCACAGTTTTAATCATTTGGTTAGGCCCGGACCACAGTGACTGTTGCATAATTGTAAACAGCATTGTAGGGGCACGATGTAAAGGCAGTTAAAAGAAGACATGCCACTGAGAACCCTCCCCGAGTTTCAGAAGCCCCTTTGCTGTGTCAGTGGTTTGTTAAGTCATGTCTCCGAAGCGCTCATGAGCCGCACTGTCTTCTCGGTGCTATGTGGTTAGTTCAGCTCATCACACAGGAACCCCAGGAGGCAGGTACTGTTGTTATTCCCACTTTGCAGCTGAGAAAACTGAGACACAGAGAGGTTATTTAGCTGGTTAGTGGTGTGCTGGGACAAACCCAGGAGTCTGAGCCCAGAGTGATGTTCTGCCCTGTTCTGCTTGCCGGCAGCGTGCTCCTCACTCTGGTAGAGGTGCTGAGCGTGGAGTCAGAGTCCTAGCTGCTCAACGCCGCTGAGTCTCTGTTGCCACATGAAGCCGTATTAATACTAACAATAATAATTGTGATAAGTTATATGAAATAACTTACTGCTATTATTATTACTGTCATCATCATCATCATCATCATCATCACCATCACTGAGCCCTTCCCAGCAGCCTGGCCTTGTGCGAAGCCTGTGACATGCATTATCTCATTTAATCTCCATGACAATGTTAGAAGGCAGGTACTGTTATTAGACCCATTTTAAAGTTGAGTTAACCCTAAGGATCCTCATTCTCCACATTATTTGTGTTTTCTTTTTTTTTATTTCCCTTAGTTAGTCATTTTACATTCTCTCATCACAGCCAGGCTCAAAAACGTTAAATAACTGTGCATTTCACACCACACTCAGGGCCCCCCCATGATTACCAGGGTGCCTTAGACTAGCCTGTACGTTATGCTGATTACAAAATACTCTCCACACTTCCCTGAATCGGTTCCCCCGAGGATCCACATAGGTAAACTTTGTTGTTTTTGATCTGTTTATTTTTAGACAAAGTAAACCTGAAATTGCTTTTAAATTCATTTTGAAATGTTCTCTAGTTCTGTGTTTTCATACATCCACGGAGGCCTTACTTCCCCATAATGTGATTCTGAGGTTTTGCTGCGCTGGGAGAATGTTAACTGACAAAACGTTAAGTCATGGCGCTGAAATGTAAAGTAATTAATGCAGGAATAATAGTATAGGGTGGGGATCCCGGGGTTTTAATGAGGGCTTTGGAAACTGTCTGACTGAAGATGTTGAAAGTGGAGGGAGAGATAAATGTTACCGTAATTAATGCTGCACATTAAAAAGTGACCTCTTTGGGGGCCGGCCCGGTGGCGCAAGCGGTTAAGTGCGCGCGCTCCGCTGCGGCGGCCCGGGGTTCGCTGGTTCGGATCCCGGGCGCGCACCGACGCACTGCTTGGTAAGCCATGCTGTGGCGGCGTCCCATATAAAGTGGAGGAAGATGGGCACCGATGTTAGCCCAGGGCCGTCTTCCTCAGCGGGGAAAAAAAAAAAAAAAAAAAAGAGGAAGATTGGCGGATGTTAGCTCAGGGCTGATCTCCTCACAAAAAAAAAAAAAAAAATTGAAAAAAAAAAAAAAGTGACCTCTTTGGCGTGATCAATACAGGGACCTCGTAACCTTTGCTGTCACCTGGAACTTCACTTCTGGGACTCTGTGGTCCTATTAATAAAAAAGATAATCGCCAGTCTGCCCTCATCTACTGTGGAACCTTTCCATTTTTTTTTGGAGGATGAAATTAGAAATCGCCATTTTTAGAATATTTATGTGTGTATATATATATATTTTACCCTCAGATGTATTTACTCAATGCTTGCTCTATAGTGAGAGTTTTAACTTTCTGTTTTCCTTTCCATTATCCCTGAAAAGAATGGATTATGTAAGAAAGATGAAAGTAGTATAATGCGATACGCTGTTTGCTAATGTGCTGTCAGCGGTATTAGTAGGACCCGCCAAGGTTTGTGTCTTTTATGAATGCCTTTCAGATTGCAATTATCTAATAGACTTGGAAACCCGCTTGTATTCTTGCAGGCATTAAACGTCGTCTTTGAAAACATCCCAGAAAATGAGAGCACAGATGTCTGTCGGAATATTTCAGTCAATGTTCTTGATTGTGATACCATAGGCCAAGCCAAAGAAAAGATTTTCCAAGCATTCCTAAGCAAAAATGGCTCTCCTTATGGACTTCAGCTGAATGAAATTGGTCTTGGTAAGGCGATGCGGGAGCTATTTTGTCCCAATCCCCGATGAGCATCCCTCCTACGTACTCTCCCTCCCTGCCTGCCCCAAGTATGTAAGCTTCTATTTGGTGAAGCTTACATCGCCTTCTAGACCTTATAGTGCATGTCTAGGGGCCAAGAGACCGCATTGCTCTCCCATGAGCATCATGATTCTTCCTGGGAAGCATAAGCCTTCAGAGATGCTGTTTTTTTAAATATTATGTTTGTAAATCAGATTCATGAGATTGCTAACCCTGAGGCCGAATGGATTCACCTTGCATCAAGAAGTACAAAAAGGTGTAAACCCCTTGCCTTCTGTATGTGTTGCATTTCACATTGGCATTTGATTTGTTTGTTGTGATACCGAGTGTGTCATTAGTGGGTGGCTCAGACTCTGGGTGTTAACTCCGACATGCTGGAAAGGTCATCTTCCTCTCCGCTAATCGCCTCCTGCATTAAGTATATTCTCCAATCTCCCCCCAACGTGAAGCGGCATCTGCTGTGAATTCATTTGCGGGCTCTATTGGTAGGCTGCAAGGGAGAGCATATGCGTGAGCCAGCTAACAGGGCTCCACTTCACTCCAATGTTCATCAGCATTTTAAAGTTGAGCTCCACGCAGTCCTCCCAGGAGACGGTTGTGGGATTTTATAGCAGATAACAGGACAGGAAAGAAGGGTAACATCACAGCGGTGACAGACAGCGTAACAAGGTTCATCTCCCCTGTGTGTACAGTTGTAGCCTGGACTAGGCAGGCAATTAAAATCATGCCGCCTGGCCCTGCAAGTCAAACCTCCTGCTAAAAGGCCATTGAGAGGAGCCTGGGGGCAGGGTCTGGCTGATTTGAGTGAAATCATGCAAATGTGTAGCAACTACCTGGCTTCACAGAAAGCAGGGCGCTAAGGCAGCTCTCCTGCACCTCCGTCTCCTTCCTCCTCCTGTTGGATGGACTGTTGCCCACTTGAAGACCATTTTAGCTCATCTGGTTAGAAGCAGGGTCAAAGGGGCAGCCCCAGCCAGGAACCAGTCACATGACCCAGGACCATCAACTTCCTTGCCCTGAGCCCACCTCTCGCAAAGGAGTGCTCTGACAACGGTGGAGATGGGTACACGGAGCCGAGGGCCACAGGGAAAACAGCCCAAAGGCCTCCGTCCTGCCAAGTCAGTGGTAATGTCAGCACACCATTCCTGGGTTTGCGCCTATCAGGTGTTCCTGGCCTCCTGGTGTAGGAAAGCAGGGAGCAGGACGAGCAGACCAGAAGCTTCACGTTGTAGTCTGATGGTCAATGGGGTCACAGCATATCAGCCATGTCAGGCTTCTGTGTGTCTGCTGATCTTCCAAGCTACCTCCAAGGCTGGACTCAGAAAACTAAGGCAAAGCCTTAAAACCAGCCGTAAATTGTATTGAAATCCAATACCAGACGCAGCTATGCTCAGACCTCTTTATAGCAGAGGCTCACAGACTCAGATGCTCAGAGGGGCAGGAAGTATCATAAAGAAGAGGTGTCAGCCTGCCTAGGACAGTGGGAAATGGTGGGGCCCGACTTAATTGGGGAAAGACACGCCATCTAAGGGCTCAGTGCCACTTAGCTTCAGCTGATGGTTGCCATGCAGGCCTGTGTGGTCAGTGTTACCAGACGGTCCAGTTTTTTAAAAAAGAAATCAGAAGGTCAAATTTTTTTGTGCAAACTTCCAATCTTTAAATGTTGGTGCTGAGTTGACATTAAAATAATAAGTAAGGGCTGGCCTGGTGGCGTAGTGGTTAAGTTTGCGTGCTCCACTTCGGCGGCCTGGGGTTCGCGGGTTCAGATCACCAGCATGGACCTACGCACTGCTCATCAAGCCACGCTGTGGTGGCGTCCCATGTACAAAATAGAGGAAGATGGGCACAGATGTTAGCTCAGGGCCAATCTTCTTCAGCAAAAACAGGAAGATTGGCAACAAATGTTAGCACAGGGTCAATCTTCTGCGCCAAAAAATAAAAAAGTAATAATAATAAGTAAGACATTGTGCAGGTTCACAAAAAGAGAAAACACACATCGGTGGGCTACATTCTGACCCTAGGGCACAAGTTGGCATCCTCTGTAAAGGAGTTAACCCTGTGGTGCTGGGATATTAGCCCCCCACCTTGCAGGGAGCTCCCTGTGCACCCCCACACGGGGGCCTACAGAAGACAGTTCACAGTGCACCTGCTTGTGAACACACACACACACGCATGTGAGCACGCCATTTGCTTTTAGATTCTTCTGAAGAGCTCAGTCCCTCTGAGGATGCGTTATTTGGTCTTCATTTGGCTTCACTTCCAGGCTTAGCCTCAGAGTCAAAGCATCAGGGAAAAGTGGTCTTAAAAGTCAGAGCCCTAAACACAGAATAAAACTCAGGCTACCGGTCTGGCTGACGTATCTCCAAACATTCAAATAAATATTTAGCACTTAAGTTTTATCTATTTATAAATAATATTTGCAAAAGTGACAGGGTAGCATTTAAGATTTCTCATTGTAATTTTAAAAGAGAAAAAAATGCTTTTTTTTTTCAGAACTTCAAGTGGGCACACGACCAAAAGAACTTCTGGATATTGACAGTTCCTCTGTGATTCTTGAAGATGGAATCACCAAGCTAAATACCATTGGCCACTACGAGGTAAGAACAAGGCTTAGCCACCAACGTCTCCTTCCTCATCCCCAATCCTAACTGGATTAGATAATCTCCAGTACCATGCGAATTCTGTAAAAAATTACAGGACTCCCACCCGTTTTCTGGACTAGTTTGTAGACTGTGTGTTTCTGGGGCAGAAGTTTTCCTTAGTTGCTGGTTTGGAAGAGCCGGTGAATTACTGTCTCTTGTGGTCTGCTGGCTCCCCCGGAGCCCCCTCTCCGAGGGCTTCGGTTTTCACGTGGCCCCATCACTCTCCATCCTGCAGCTCAGGTCAGAAACTTCACCTTTACAAGATTCTCTGGTCTCTCGAAGCGTGTTCCTCAGCGACGCTCTAGAACAGTGACCATTGAAGCTTGACATGGAACAAAATCTCTGAGGGTCCTCGGCCTCTGTACTCTCCGCAGCATTCACAGTAGACGGCATAACCTTCTGGGTAGAGTCCGTTATTCCTAAAGCAGTTCTGCATTTCCCGTTTGCAGTATTCAGCAATGCCTCCTTTGGCCCCTGACCCGCATGCTGGGTGAGCGTTGAGGTGGGTGAGGGAGGCATGTGACCTCTCAGAGATAGGAGTGTCCAGAAGCCTCCACAGATCCAGAGAGGAGGCAGGGAGGTTCCTGGACACACTGGGACACTGGGAGTCATTCAGCAGCATTATCCAGATCTTTGTTGAATATCCACTATGTGCTAAGAGCTGGGGATGCGTGCGCGATGTGAACTAAGACCAGGTCACAGCCCCAGGGAGAGGGTGGAGAAGGGGCAAGGAAATGAATAATGAGGCAAAGTTATAATGCTGTGGCTCAGAGCTTCCGAGAAGGCTTCCTGGAGGAAGCTACGACTAAGCTGAGACCTGAAGAATGAGGAGAACTCAACCAGGAGTGGGGTGCCAGCCCACCCAACAGGGAAGGGAGAGCATGAGTATTCTTCCACAGAATGACTTTTAGACTGGCTAAAACTTCTCAAGGGGTAGGGGTGGCAGTGAGAGCCAATAATAGCCAAGGTTTACTCTGTGCCTTTATAATAATAAGGCTGTAATAGCCCAAACTCTGTGCCAGGGGCTGTCCTCCATATTTCTCTTTATTTTGGCTTGTTCTAGCCTATAGCTGTCCCGTGATGTCTCGCTTTGTAGATGGGTACACTTACTTAGGTCAGCGAGGTTTACGGATGGCTAATCAGTGGCAGAGCCACTGGACCCAGGTAGTTGGATTGCGGGGTCCATGGCTTAAGCAGTATTCGCCGCAGCTTCTCAGAGAAGGTGGCCAGAGAAGTGGGGGAGGGAGGCAAGAAGGGGAGAGGCAGATCATGCAGGTCCAGTTGGCATCTCCAGGAGTTTGAATTTTATCCCAAGAATGGTGGGAAGCCATTGGAGGATCTTAAGCAGGGGAGACTTGTGTCTCAGGAAATGACTGTGGCTGTGCATGGAGCGTAGCTATAAGAGGTGCAGAAATAGAGAGACCTGTTAGAAGCTGGCATTAGAAGAATTTCAGGTGAGGAATGATGGTGACCAGAAATGATGCAGTGGCTCTGGAAATGGAGACAAGTAGATGGATTCAGAGATGGGCAGAAAATGGACGCCACAAGCCGTGCAGATGGGAGGGATACTGGAGTGAGGGAGGGGTCAAAATGGCACTCGGGGGGGCCGGCCCTGTGGCGCAGCGGTTAAGTGCGCGTGCTCTGCTTCGGTGGCCCGGGGTTCACTAGTTTGGATCCCGGGTGCGCACCCACGCACCACTTGTCAAGCCATGCTGTGGCAGCGTCCCATATAAACTAGAGGAAGATGGGCACGGATGTTAGCCCAGGGCCAGTCTTCCTCAGCAAAAGAGGATTGGCATCAGATGTTAGCTCAGAGCTGGTCTTTCTTACACACAAAAAATAGTATAATAAAATGGCACTCGGGGAGGCTGGGCAGATGTGGGTGGGTGCTCTTCCAGAGATGGGGAAGACAGAGGGAGCAGCTTCCAGGCCACTTGTAGAGTAGGCACTTCCTATCTTTCTTGACTGTAAAGTCCCTGGGAGATGTGTCTGTACCAGGAGGGCCTTTGGACCCTGCCAGGCTCCCCCTCACCCAGAAAGAAGCTGAGACTGCTCCTTGAGCAGGGCTTTCTGGACAACAGCCAGGAACAAAGGACACCTCATCCTTGGGCTCTTTGCCTGAGTGGGTCTCGGAGCCAGTTTGGGATAGGTGCTTCGGGTGACACCCAGGTGAGTGCTGCCCCTGCAGCCTTCGCTGGAGGGCACCTAGCAGAACAAGCTGTGGATTAACAGATTGTTCCTACGCTCACCCTCCTGCAGCTCAGATTTTCCAACCTGGGAATCATCTTGCCAAGTGCTGTTGGTCTTAGCTTTTGGAGTTTGTAAAAATCTCTAGGGAACTTTCTGAAAGTACGTATCCCTGTTGGTGGGCCACCCTTGGAGAAGCACTGCTCCAGAGGGAATGTAATGGATAGGAGGAGGGTAGAGTCGGGGGCGCCGCCCGGGCGGAAGTGCATAGAGAGGGGCTTACTGTGGCATCAGTTGAAGTCAGGGTTGCAGCCCTGCGGCCCTCTCCTTCTTTACCTGTGGCTGGGTAGCCAACTTGTCTCTGCGAGTTTGGAAGGAACACAGCCACCGACACCCTCCTTTGGTGCTCTTGACTAATGTGCTTGCCTTGCTCAGCTGTGCGGGGAGAGCTGGGCCACCCTGGTCAGGCTTCTCAGCGTCCCCTGGCAACCGTGTGGCATGGGGTAGACGCCAAAGGAAGGGGTGTGGCCACTCACTGCCACTGATAGGGAAAGGCAGGACAAGCCACTTGAGCAGGGAAAACGAAGAACCGCCACAGCCATCTGCAAGGCGAGGGGAAGGCTGTCAGGGGAGATAGAACATCAGTCTTCACTGGAGACATTGGCCATGCTAGACACCTATCTGCTTAAGGATGATAATGAAATTAATCCGGCCTGTAGTCACTTCCCGTCCAAGTGATTTATTGGCCTCATACCCTAGCGTTGCCACATGGTGGTAATAAATGACAAGACTAGGACACAGGGGCTTAGAGGATTCTCCTTATGTTTAAAAAGCTAAGCCGTAAGGCAAATAAACGCAGGGAGCTTGAAGGGAACTCGGGAGGTCATCGGCCCTGTGCTCTCTATGCCTGGACCATCTCAAATGCCCTGATTTTCAAAGACTGCTCGGCAAATAGTATCCACCACCACCCTCTGCCACCTAAATCTGTGCTGGGTTTAGTAGCGCCCCTGCAGATTCAAAATTTGGAATAACTTGACAGGGCTGGGCTGAAGCTTACTTTTACCCATTTTGTTAAAAGAAAAATTTTCTCGAGCACTTGCATTTCCCTCCAAAGACACAAGATGCTAATTATCACTCTTATTCATTTACTAAAGCGCCCTAGTTTGAGTCACTGTAAGTGCTTGAAAGCAAAAAACTATATTTCATTTAAAAATAGGGTCTAACTCAGAGTTTTAAGTGATTCAGACTCACTTCCCTCCAATTAGCTCAAATTAGTTAGGTTTTAAAGTTAATCTTTAGTGACGGCCAGTTCCTCCTACTATCTAAACACAGTCCCCGCTGCTGGAGTGTGAGCCTGCTTCTTCTTGCCTTGTTCTGTCCTTAGGGCAAACAGAGCGTAGCTGCTGTCTCCTGAATGATTCACTGTTGGTGTATTTGAACGGGTTTCTCTAGAGGGGATCTGAAGGCACAGCAGAAATATAGCATCTCCTGGACCAGATGCAGCCTCCAGAGCCCCAAATGGCCAGTAATGCCCTGTCACCTATAGGGTGGCATCCTTGCCACCCCTGGGCATTGCAAAGGTTGCTTTCCAAGATGACAATGACAGCCAGTGGCCAGCACTGTTCACATGCATAAGCGCAACTCATGTTCACAACATCCCTCTGATGAAGGTGCTTTTATGACTCTCATTTTCCATCAGATGAACGCACAGGAGGGTGAATTTCTGCTCCAGCCTCATGCTGTCCTGTGCAGACGAGGGGTAAAGCCAGTGTCTTTACGAACACATTAAGCCAGAGGCATCCTTCTCCACTGTAATTAAATCCTCCCCAAGCGCTCCCTTAACTGGCTGTCGCTGTGTGTGCGTTTACTACGAAGGGGACTGCGCCGGGTTCTGGAGCTATCAAGATCAGTTGTGTGTACAGGGGCCGGGAGTATGGTCCCTCCAGGTCTGGGCTTTCTTCCCCTCACCTGCCCCCCCCATGTGACCTTTGGCTGGACCGTGTTATCACACCCGCACCCCGCTGTGGAGAGGCATCGAGTGTGCAGGGCAGGTGTTGTGTCGGGCTGGAAGTGTTCTCTACAGATCACACCTCTCGTTCTGAGCTGCGAAGTTCTGAGAGACAGAAAAGACGTTTAACCACATGTCGTGGAAGAAGGGTCCTTGTAACCAGTGCATGCTAATGCCGAAGTGGTCACTGCTAATGCCAAAGTGGGCATTCAAATGGCATTTAAAGCACATAGGAATGTTCCAGAGATTCTGCTGGCTAAGGTCAGTGGTGCTTCCAATCAGGTATGTCGTCTGTGACACGAGATAAAGGGACTGGACTATCTCTAAAGGTCTCTTAGAGTGTGAATGACTTTGGATACTTATTTAACAAACTCCTGGAGTGCTCCTTGTACACTGGGCACTGTTCTAGGGGCTTTTACAAAGAGCAACTCTTTAGTGCCCCTTAACAACCTGATGAAGTAGATACTGTCACTGTTCCCATTCTGAGGCACAGGGAGGCTGAGAAACTTGGCCAAGGGCACATAGCTCTTCTCACTGGTGCCCCAAGGGTGGAAGCAGATGAGAAAGGAATTGCACTAGGGACTGTGGCTCCTCTCAGGGCCAGAGGGATACCCTTGCTCAGAACGGGGCTTGCAGCCCATGCTTCTTGCCCCTGGAGCAGCCTGGCTAGAGAGCTGGGGCCGACTTATGAGAAATCCTGGTAGTTACCTTCTCTGATGTCAAATTCAAAAGAGTAACTTCTCTTAAAATCTTATGATGAATCTCATGTCTATGAGTTTATCAAAATGCTTCCTTATTTCTAATCCTATTTAACATCCTTTAAGGCCAGTATTCCTTGAAGACGATGACATTTACCTTCATCAGAAGGGAAGCCTCTATCAGGCATCCGAGAGCTGACAGCTCCAGCCCGACAGATGCGCCCTTAGGTGCCCAATTTCACACACACTCTTGGAGGCCAACTCCCTCCTGGATTCTCTCTGACAGTCCTCAGGGGGAGTTTGTTGCTGGCCCAGGGCTAATTTCACTAGTTTCAAGACTCCGTTAGAGCTTTGTGCTGGGTATCAGGAACCACATGTGTGATTTGATGTGCCTGTTGAGAATGTTCTGGCAGGCCCCTTCCAAATACTCCGATGATCCCCGAGCCTCCTTCACTGAAGGAGCAAGGTTATGCCTCTGGCCCTGAGAAAAAAGATTCCTTTTTCATCTGTCTCGAGCCTTGGAGTGTCAGTAAGAAGAGCTAAGGGGAAGATGGGGAGAGCAGTGATGACGAGTGGCTGCTGGGACAACGCTGGTCGAGTAGAATTCTGTTTTCACGTGAGGCTGTTTTAGGAATGGGAGATACCAGTGAGGGTTTCCACGTAGTGATTTGTATTGATTATTGTGTTTTCAGTTTTTTTCCTTTAAGGAAAAAGTGTCACAATATTTCAGACCATATTCATATTCAATTATGAATATAGCGAGTATTCATAATTCTCCATAAAATTCTTAGGCTAAAATTCCAGCTTTCCTTTTGGCTAAACCATATGAAATTGCCGATATTTGAACCAGTTTTACCTATAAAAATGGCAGTTTCATAAGGTTAAATATAAGTTCAACCTTATATTTCTAGAAGATCTATTTTTAAGGAATTATCTTCAACTTATGCCATAAAGATAGTATTTTTACCACAAAGAAGTTTCACCTTCACTTGCAAATGGTCTGGAGGATGAGTAAGTAGCTTCTGTTTATTTCAGGAGTGACTTTAAATTGTTGACGTGGGTCCATTTCTCCCTGTGTGCTCACAACTTCTAATTCTCACGACGGAGAAGTCTACAGTTGTCTCTGCCTCATTCTAGCACGGGCCAGCCATCATTGAAGGGGTATGGCCTTGTTGTCACATTGCATTCTGGAGCATTGTGAGACTGGAAGGAATTTAATTTGAAATTGCTGTGTGTACCAGTTCTGCTCTGGGCTGGAGAAACATTCCTGCCGCAGATCCGTCTAGTGACATTAATCTTGCTTTGATTTAATTTGGTTTTCATTCCTAAAGTAGGGGCCCAGAGGATGCTCCCTGCCTCACAGGAGTAGGGGAGGATTAATGAGTCACTCTCAGGAAAGCATTTGGAGCTCCTCAGATGGAACAAACAGCATCATATTTTTAACACTTTGGGTTCTGTGGCACTTTTCAGAGCGGCGTTTCTGTCCTTAACTCGGCAGCAGCTGACTTGTGCAAAATAGAAAATGGAAACATTTTCCCCCAACAAACATCTGTAAATAAGCTAGTTTTCTGTCTTTATGATGGTGTTAAAGTGTCGCATGGGGGGGAGTGTTCCAGCCCTAGAGCAGCTGTGGAAGTTTAAACACACTCACACACGTACATGCGCAAACACACACACAACTCATCCACTAATAAAATGCTTTTACACTTGCTCTCAGGAGATAATTTCAGAGTAAAATTTCCTTGGTACAAGCCGCGTCTGCACTATCTTAATGCCTGAGAGCACAGCGCCAGCCGTGAGCCGTTGCCAGCTCTTGAAAAGACATTTGAACTTTTGGCAGCGCTCCTTATCAGAAGGCCCATCCGCAGTGTTTGTGATTATAGAGTAAGGGTGCTCGCTTTTGGCACAACAAAGCATCTGACAGTGGCGGAGTATTGGCTCAACACTCAACGGGATCCATTTGGGATTCATTCTTTGACAATTACCCACAATGAATCAGCTTCCTTTTATAAAAAGATATTTATTGGCTTAGAAACAGAGCATATCCAGCTCTTCCTAGGGAGGAATTTTGTAACTATGTTCAAATGTTCTCATAAACTCGGTGTCTGAGTATTGCTAAGGGGGTGCCTGCACAGAACGTTTACTTTAATTGCATCAAATCTGGAGGAGAATAGAAAAATCAGCCAGAAAACAAGGAATGGCTCAAGGGGAGAGGGGAGGATGTTGGGTAATAACAGAAGAGTCAAAGAGCTCAATGAGAGTTTATAATCTGTGCTCGAGACACTTTGCAGAACCAGGTGGCCCTAGCCAGTCCTTGCCCGGCGTCCCCTTCCCTACAAGATGTCGTGAACACGAGTAGTTGGAGGCCGCTAGCCTAAACTTCGTGGCTGGCTGAACACAGCTGGCTGGACAGCTATGCCCGGGGACCTCTCGCTCTGTGTTCCTTCCTCTGTGGGTGCAACTTGAAGGAGATTAGGCTGTAATCCTTTGGTGCTTGCTAAGCAGGTTTGTACATTCTGATAACCAACGTGCAGCAGGCCAGAAGATAAATTCTTGGTTTCTACTTTTTTCCAAACTGGGGAAGGCCAGGTCCAAATTAGTATTAGAATTCAGAACAGCCCTAGAGCTTCAGCGTGGAGGGAGAAAGCACTTAGCTGATAATGGTCAGAAATGACAGAGTTTATCCTCTCTCCACAATCCCAGAATGAAGGTGAGGATTTGTGTATCCCCCACCTGCTGCTGCTGTTAGACCCCTTTGTCTGGCCTTTTTGTGGACCAGCCCCTCAGAACAATTTACTCCTCCCAAGGAGTGAGGCCTGCCCTGTGCGTCTTAGCATCTAGTCCCCTCACCCTGAAGGGCACTTCTTCCTCTAGGTTGGTGTGGGGGAGGGATGCACTGGAGGCCATTTGGCCCTGGAGTCCATGGTCCCAAAAGGCCGTAGGTGAGAACTCTTGACTTTGTCTCCAAAAGAGGCTATACATAGGCATTGCAATAGTGTATCTGTGTGGTAAAAGCATTTATTGGTCACACATGTACATTTAAAATCTGTGGCAATTTTTTAACAGTTCTATTGAGATATAATCTATATACCATAAAGGTCACCTTTTTAAAGGGTACAATCAATGGTGCAGTCATCACCATAATCTAATTTTAGAACATTTTCATCACCCCCAAAAAGAAACCGTGAACTCATTAGCAGTCACTCGTCATTCCTCCGAACCCTACTTTAAGCAGCTAATAATCTGCTTTCTGTCTGTATAGATTTGCCTGTTCTGGACATTTTATATAAATGGGATTGTACCATATGTGGTCTTTTGTGACTGGCTTCTTTCACTTAGCATGTTTTTGAGGTTCATTGACGTTGTAGCCCATGTCAATACCTCTTTCCTTTACTGTACGGAAATTTTTTAAATGATATATTCATCCAACGCAATAATACCGTAATTTAAAAAGGACGAGCTGCCGGTAGCTGCAACAACATGGATAAACATCGCAGATCTTATGTTGACCCTAAGAAGCTAGACACAAGAGTATATAGTGTATGATTCCATTTATATGAAGTTCAAGAACAGATAAAACTAATCAATGGTGATGGAAGTCAGAATAGGGATTACTTCTGGGTGAGGATGGGGTGGTTACTGACTGGGAAGGGATAATGGGGGTACTTCTCGGGACCTTGATATATAATGTTATATCTTGATGTGGGTAGCGGTTACAGTGGTATATATTCAAGTGAACATTCATTGAGCTGTATGCTTAATATTAGTGAACATTAAGTACTTTCCTGTAAGTTATACTTAAATTTTACAGTTTTTATTAAAAAGTATATGTAGTTTTTATGATTTTATAAGCTTCTTTTTAAAAATATGATATACCTTCAGAAAAGAGAACAAATCCTAAGTGTACTGCTGGATGAATTATCACAAAGTGAGCACATCCTGTAACTACCACTCAGGTCAAGAAATAAAACATTATGGGGACCTCAGAAGCCCTCCCTCCTAATCATTACCCCCTTTCTGCTCCAAACATCTAACATCATAGTTTTGACTGTTTTTTTTAGCTTTATGTGAATGGAATCACACGATGTGCATCCCTTTGTGTTGGGCTTCCTTTGCTCAACATTATCATTGTGAGGTTCATGTGGTATGTGGTAGTAATTTGCTCATTTTCATTGTTTTATAATATGTTGTATGGATATATCCCAAATTATTTCTTCGTTCTAATGTGGATGGATATTTGGGTTGTTTCCAGTATGGGGCAATTACAAATAGTTTACTATCAGGATATCTCCTTATTTTCATTGGGTGTATACCTAGATGGGAAATTGCTCAGTCATAGGGTAGACACCAGCTTTATATACCACAGTTTTTGAAAACCTGTTTCAGCATTTAATATAGTAGGAACCTCAAAAAATTAAAGTGGCCCAAGCCTCTCTTGCCCTCTGAGAGGCTGGCGTGTATCCCAGCACAGCTTGGTCTTCCCCTCTTCCCTGGCTGGCCCGCCTCCCAGTGGTCCCACAGCATCCTGCCCTTCCCCTCCCAGCACTTGCCTCACGGCATCTCCTTGCCTTATGTGTCTCCTTCACAGGACCGTGAGCTCCTTGAGGGCAGAGGCAGTGTCTTGCTCATCATTAAAGCCCCAGCATCCATCCAACACAGTGCCCGGAACACAGAAATTCTTGATAAATATTTGATTTAATAAGTGAGAGAATGTAAGATCCATCCAGCCATCTAATTCCTGGATGAAGTTGAGAAATACATTAAATTTTGAAAACTCATATATTTTTTATCTTTGCTTTCAGATATCAAATGGATCCACTATAAATGTCTTTAAGAGGATAGCCAATTTTACGTCAGGTAACCAATATAATGTTGTTAACCTGTTGTTCTCACCCAGCTTTATAAAGTACCGCTTTTTGCCTCTCAGATATATTGTCACAAAGGTGAGATCGAGTTGTTGCTATGTAATTCTCAGAACGTGGAGAAAAGCCATTTCGATCTGTTTCTGGTCCTGAGAATGTGAGCCCTGTGAGGAGGAGGAGGACGGGAAGCAGTAAACGGTGTCTGGCCCCAACTGCCGGGCTACTGAGGAAGCTGCTGCCTCTGAAGGGCCCTAAGCTCAGAGCAAAATCTCAGCCTTCCTAACTCTTCTCCAACTTCTCAGCAGGATGGGGGCTAACAGAGGAGATGCCCCTAGCAGACTGAGAGGGAAGCTTGCAGATAATCACACAGCCTGAACAAACAAGATAATCCACTTAGAAAGCCCAATCTCCTAGTGGTAGCATTTGCAAAATTCCAGAGAGTGGAGCAAGACAAACTAAAGAGGGAGCTTTTATGGGAAAGTCAGTAGGCTGGTCTCTAAATACTCTTCTACCTCCCTGATAGCCTCGGGGCAGGAAAACACAGTGACGGTGCCTTGAGAAAATCCCTAGATCCTGTTCCAGCTTTATCTCCAGAGACATTATACCCTAGCCAAGACAATTAGTTCTAAGTCCTCGAAAGGTTCTGGGCCTTACCAACAGGGCCTTCTCACATGCACAGCTGGAGGTGGGGCTTCCAGATTCCTGAATTCAGTACTAGGAGCAGCCTCATGGGTGCCAACACCTGGTCAGTGCAAACAGGGAATGCAGGGCTCCCGATTAAATAGGATAATTTGGTGTAGGACACCCCTTTGGGGACACCCCCACCATCCATTGTGACATAGTAACAGAAGCCATCTCGCAGAGGGTGGCTGTCATTCTGGAATAAGGGGGTTGGTGTCCTCGTGGAAGGGGAAAAGTGGAAGAGCTGTGTGTTTTAGGCCTCAAAGGTTGGGCCTTTTGCAGAGCTTGTTATTTGGGGATCTTACATTTGGATCTCTTCATCGGACCTCCAGGCAGTCAACGCCTCTGCTTCCTCCCTGTCCCGTCCAGCCGAGAGCCATCATTTTCATCACTCTCCTGCTAACCCTCCAAACCCCCTGCCCCTCTGTCCTATCATCACCCCCTCTGTCAAAATCCCAACCCTGGATGAACCCAACTACTAGCCTTTCCCGAAACTACAACCAGGCAGCCACAGGAAAAAGGCACACAACAGCACAGTTGGAGTCATTATAAATTGATGGTCCCCAACTTGACCAGGGCTCTCAATGCAACCTCCTCCCACTGTGCTTCTCTAGGCAACTCACTCTGTGTTGTCCACAGTGCTACCTTCTCTCCTTAAAGCTCTGACCCACACAGCTCTATCAGCAGATGACTTCACCCTGTATTTCACAGAGAAAACAGAAATCAGAACTCCCTCAACATCCAGCACCCTACCTGCGTCTGCCCATTTCCTCCTCCTTGCTTCCCTTGACATTCCAGGGCTGTCCTTCCTCCCATCCAAGGCCAGTCTCTCACTGTGCTTTGGATCCCACCATCCTTTCTGACCTTCTGAGCATCCTTAGGCCACCAGTAATCTTTTCTCTCACTTGTACTTTTTATACCTCCCCATCTTCTATATTTTTTCCATTAGCATTTCAAGATGTTCTAGTCTTACTTATCTTCAAAACAAAACACCTAGTGCCTTAATCCCTCTTTTACTCTTTTTTTTTTTTGAAGAAAGAGTCAAAACTGTCTTTATTAGCAGATATCATAATTATTTACATAGAAAATTTTAACAAATGTAAAAAACAAGCTCATAGTACTCAGAAATGCTTTTAACAAGGTCAGAGAATACAAAGTCAATATATAAAAATCAACTGTTTTTTTAATGCTAGAGGCAGTAAATTAGAAAGGGAAATTTTAAAATCCATTTACAGTAGCATAAAATATAGAAAATATTTAGGATTAATTTAACAAAAGACGTTAAACTGTTATGGAAACCAAAGTGGGTTCACCTTCTAGTGAGTTAAATCAGACTCTCCACCGGAAGTAGCTGTTACACAAAGTGAGGTATATTTGCAGCAAATAGGGGACCATGAGGAACCATTTCCAAAGTTAATGCTCTCCCTGAATAAACGAAAGCAGGAACTTTTATTTTGGATGGGGAATGAATATTCAAAAGGGAGAGGCGGGTATTAGCTTGCACAGGCTCAGCTGGAAAACAAGCTTCCACATACACTGCAGGTTACGGTGATAAGGCCTAAGCTCCTCCTGGAGAGATCTTAGCATTAAAAATAAGGCAAAGGTCATGGGTTCAGCCCTTGTGGTAAGGCTTGGTCCAGTTCAGGGTGGTCGGTGATTGCATCTCCTTAACGTAACAAAAGGAAAAAATAATTTGGAAAAACAGTTAAATTCTTCCAAACCCACCCTTGAGTTCCTTGGGGCACCTAGTCAGTGACAAAACCACTGCACATTGAAAACTATAAAACATTCACGAGAAAAATTAAAGAAGATCTGAAAAAATGGAGAGATGAACCATAGTCATTGATTGAAAAACTATTAAAATGACAATTCTCTGGGGCCAGACCTGTGGCGTAGTGGTTGAGTTCAGCGCACTCCCCTTGGGTGGCCTGGGTTTGTGGGCTCGGATCCCAGGTGTGGACCCACACCACTCGTCAGCCATGCTGTGGTGGCGACCCACATACAAAACAGTCCCTTTACTCTTTACAGCCACATTTCTTCCAAGACTGTCCTCACTTGGTGCCACTCTCCCACTGCTCTGTGAGCTCCACCTCATTGCCCTTCTTTCAGATCTGGGAGTCATGTTCCTTTACACTGTAGGACCTTTGCACCCATTCCTCTTCCTCCATTTGCCTGGCTAACTTGATCCACTCCTTTAGGTTCAGTTCCAACATCCCTTCCTCAGAGAAACCTCCCAGACTAGGTCAGTCCTTCATTAGACAGTTTCTTAGCATATAATCCTTCTTCACAGTCCTTACCACAATCGTAATTAATTAATTCATTGTGTAATTAGTAGTATGAAGTCTCTCATTGGCTAGGATGTAAATTCCATTAGGGTGGGAACTAGGTCTATCTTACTGACTGCTGTATGCCTCGTAGCCCCTGGCACAGAGTAGGTGCTCCAGGTACATTTGTTCAATGAATGTGGCTTGAACCCCTCCTACCCCATCCTCAGCAAGTGATCACTCAGCCTCTGTTTTAACACTTCCAGGAACAGGGAACCTCTTTCCCACTCCAGCCCCCTGCCCATCCATCTTCACACTGTTCTTAAGATCTTAAGACGCAGCAGGAGGAAAAAAATGTAGCTATGAAGAGCTCAAGTAGAGGAGCTCAAGTAACCTCTTCTGTTTATAGCACAAATGGGGCATTTTATGAGAAGGCCAATTAGCCCGTGGTTGTTTTTTTAATGGACTGTTTTCTCTCCCTTTCTCTGGTGTTCAGATGTGGAATACTCGGAGGACCACTGCCATTTGGTGAGTTCAGCCTTTCTTGTGCTCGCTGCTGAATTGGATGCCTTCTGTAGCATGAACGGTCTCCTTGGGTAACGCTTCCACTTTGTCTTCCCTTTAGATTTTACCAGATTCGGAAGCATTCCAAGATGTGCAAGGAAAGAGACATCGCGGGAAGCACAAGTTCAAAGTAAAAGAAATGTATTTGACAAAACTGCTGTCGACCAAGGTACACTTACTGTTCTGGGAGCGTTTTTATGGCTACCTAGGGGGTGTATGATGTGTTTGACTTAATTTCCATTGAAGTGTGAAAATGTTTCCAATCCCTTGTGTCTTCTAGCAAAGCAAAATGAAAGTTTAAATTGTAAACACTTCCTACCCCGTCTTCTTCTTCTTTCCTTTTTTTATAAACTGCAAAGATAACAGCAATTTACAAATTTCTACTGTAGCATCTTCAATCAGGGATTTCATATTTTTCCCAGTCCCTTTACTCACCATTTCACTATTGTTATTTTTCAGGTTGACAGCATAATTATTCCTTTTTGTTTACCTGTTGTTATAGATGAGCAATAAAACTCCCTCTTTGAATTGCAAATAAAAGGGAGAGAGGGTCAGTGACTATAAACCTGGTAACGCTGACGTTTTTTTTCATTTTAAAATTAAGACTTCTGTTCACATATAAAAGTGTCAGATGTGAAAGCCAGTGGAATAGCAAATCAGGAGCAAATTTTACTTTATGTGGAGTGGGATTAACAGAAGTCTGTGGTCATCCTTTTTTTCTCTGAAATGACTAGCAATGTAAATGCTATTAGCTACACCTGGCCCTAGTCTCCTGATGGGCACGCTTTAGATTATAGCAGAGGGTCTGCTTAGAGCTTAGTAGATTTGTTTAGTGGGTAGAAGACAGCCAGAGCCTCTTGATTTTCTCATCTGTCCCCCAGAGCTCTGCCTATTTGGTTTTTGTACAACACTCAAATGGTTTGGAAAGTACACAGCAAAACCCCATGATGGAAATATATGCAACAGGAAAAATTCTGGGAACCGAGGAACATCACTTTAGTTTTTCTAGGCTGAACATAACTAATAAAAGCTAAACGTCCGTGGCTTTTTGGTTTATGTAGACAGCCCTGCAACTGACATTTCAACTGCTAGAGGTTTCTAGGATATCCTCCCTGTTGACTAAACAATGTTGTTATCAGCAAGAAGCTTATGAACCAAATCTCAGCCTGGGCATGGATTTTCAGGATCTTTGTCCCATCTGTGAGTGTCGGCCTCATTGATAATTTTACATATTCTCTCTCCAGCTTGTTTTTCATATCATTTTCTCTGAACTTTGATTTCATTTTTCATGATGTTTTCAAAACTGCTACCCTATTTTTTTAATCTCCCAAGTCTGATATTCTCTATCTTTCAGGTGGCAATTCACTCTGTGCTTGAAAAACTTTTTAGAAGCATTTGGAGTTTACCCAACAGCAGAGCCCCAGTTGCTATAAAATACTTTTTTGACTTTTTGGATGCCCAGGCTGAGAACAAGAAAATCACAGATCCTGATGTGGTACATATTTGGAAAACAAACAGGTGGGAACAACAGTAGGTGATTACTGACTGTTTTCAAGAATCTGGGACAGAATCTTACCTAAAAGGAGGGCATGGATAGTTACAGAATGATTCATTTATCCCTCTAGCAGAATCTTTTGGTTTGGTTAAGCTATCATGTGAAAGCAGTTTCTTGCTCTGTTACTATTTTTAAACAATAAACAAAAACATTCCTATGCCAAGAATCCTATTCTTTAGGATAAAATAAACAAACTCTCTTATCCTTAATGCATGAAAAAGACTTTGTGTGGAATGTTAAAACAAGCTTAGCTTGACCAGCAAAAGATGACACATTTATATTTTAGATTTTTTCATGTAATTTTATGAAAGACTCTTGTCCCTCAGAGAATTAACCACTTTGCAATTTGTAAGCTGTCTATACTGTGATTCTGTATGGAAATTTCTGCTTTTATTTGATCAAATGCAGCACTCAGATACCATGAGGATTAGCCAAAGGATTGTGTTTTGTTTTGTTTCTTAACATTTTACCTTAAGCTGAGGCAAGGCATCCAGATTTATTCTACATTTCTCCTCAGTAAAGAGACATAGCTCATTACCTCTATTTGAAATAACTTTGTGCATGAGCTGAATAAGATGCAGAGTTAAAAAGTAATAGAACTTCTCAGTGCAAGCTCAAGCCCTCCCAAGCATTGAGGTTGGTAGCCAGCCCGTTTTAAATAAGTACTAAAAGCTGAAGTTCCAGAGCTCTAGGTCTGATCTCCTCCCATTTTATCCAGGTCTACCCCAAATCTCTACTCTGGCTCACCATCCTGTGTTCTAGCCTCTTATTCCCAGGCTCTGCTACCCCCACACCAAGCTTGGGTGCTGCAGGCTACCATTTCACTGTGAAGATTGTGGCCTCTGAGCAAGGGCAGTTAAGAAGGAGATCATTGAAGGACTTGAAATGATTCCCAAGTTCATATTCAAATATTTTTTTGAGTACCTGCTATGTGCCAAGCACTGTTAGGTGCTGGAGATATAGTAATGAACTGAACACAGAGTTTGCATTCTAATAGGTGGAGACAAACAATAAATAAAATAGATAAATTGTAGTATTTTAGAAGGTGATTAGTACAGTGGACAAAGTGGGAAAGGAGGATAGACAGTTGCAGGACAGTGTGGTCAGAGAGGCCTTGTGGAGATGACATTTGAGGCAGGTCTTGAAAGGGGAGAGAGCATAAATCATGAGACTGTCTGGGGCAAGACAGTTGCAGGAAGACGGACAACAAAAGCAAAAGGTCCCGAGGCACAAGCTTGCCTGGTGTGCATGAAGAACAGCGGGGAGGCCAATGGGGTTGGAATGAATAAGGTAAACAATAGGAGATGAGGGCCCAGGCCCATATCATACGGGGGTTTCATCCAGAGGGGCATGGAGAGCCACAGAGGGTTTTGAGCAGCGGAGAGACAGGATCTGGTTCTGTGTTAAGAGGATTGCTGGTAGTTGTCAGAGAACTAACTGTTGGGAGCCGGGGGGTCATAATGCAGGTGAGAAATGATGGTGGCTTAGGCCAGGGTGTAGCACTTAGAGGGAGCAAGAAGAGGTCAGGTTCTGGAGATCTGATGAGATGTTCTCATTGGTAACCCTAGTCTAATATAATCTGGAACCATCTGAGAAAATTCTCGTCTTGTCAGTGGCTACTTTCAGACTTATCCTGCTCTAGTCCTCCTTTTCAGTAGCTCTGTCACCTTAACCCTTTCTTGTTCTCTCTGAGTGATGCTGCCATCTGTTGCTTGGTATGTTTGGCAAAGCAGACTTGCATACTTCAATAACAAGGACAAAAACACCTGTTTACAAACTGTGATAAACACAGCATCCGCCTCCTGTGAATGGCTGTATTTGAAAAGAGATTTCTCTCTCTCGGAACAGCCTTCCTCTTCGCTTCTGGGTAAACATCCTGAAGAATCCTCAGTTTGTCTTTGACATTAAGAAGACACCACACATAGACGGTTGTTTATCAGTGATTGCCCAGGCATTCATGGATGCATTTTCTCTCACGGAGCAGCAACTTGGGAAGGTAAGGCCCAGCTTTAGTATTTGTGGTATGTACCCCTGAGTCTGAAGCTCTCTTTCTTTCTTGTAAACATTCAAATAATACACAATTGGTCTAAACCACACCAGCTAAAAAAAACAATGATGGTCACTAAAAATTGGCTTTTCTTTAAAATCTGTCTCATTTGTTTCTATTTTTAATCTAGTTTTTTTTAAAAAATGAAAACCAAAATAGTAGATTATTATCCCCAACTCTGCCTGTGGAAACTCTTACCACAAAGTATAAACTTTGTTTTCTAGAAAAATATTCTACGGACACTAATAAATTATAAACCCAAAGTATGAAACTACTGAAATTTGCCTAAATTAATTCCATCTGAATACACCTAAAAGAGTCTATTTGAATATAGCAAATTGCTTTTAGGAAGAAAATCTTGCCTGAGATTTCTAACACCACCAGTTTGTCAGTTTGTAATGTAAACATCAATATTGTTTTTCCTATGGTTTTCTTTGCTGAGCAAAAGCCCTAAGAAAGCAAAGAAAGATGAAAATACAGAGCAAACTCGGAAAGAGATGTTTTGGTCTTATTCAAGCACTTCAAAATATATTAAACTGAGCAATATCTGTACCTAATGGGTTTCAGAAAATCTTTTAACGCTGAGCAGTGGCTCTTTGGTAGAAGGATTTTAAGAGTGCCTGGAATGAAGTGTGATTGATGTTTCAGAGGTGCCTCAGACTCCTAGTCTAAATCTAAACTCACTGTCACCACTATTTCTGGAAAACAAACCTGTTTTTACTCTTGTCTGCCTAGCATTTGCCTAGTCTCTCAAGGTAGAATCCTTGGCATTATCCTTGACTCCTTCTTCCTCCTTCCCCCAGCCTCTATCCCCACTTGGTCGCTACTTGCTTCTTTCTCTAAGTGTCCCGGTCCCTTTCTTCTCCTTCCTCTGTGCTATCCCTTCAGCCCTTCTCCACTGGGATAACTGCCTCCTCACTGGTGTCCTCGCCCTTGCTGTCCATCTCATCCCCCCAACCTTTCCTTTTCACTGTCTCAGGTTATCTTTCCGAAAGATATATCTGATCTTGCCAGTCTCCTGCTTAAAAATTGTAAACACTTTCCATTACCTACCAGATAAAATCTTTACAGTGCCACATGGCCCTTCCTGATTGGGCTTCAAGTCTCTTTTCTGGCCTCATCATTTTCTTGCACACTCCATACACCTTCAGTGCTACAGCTTTTACTTTTCCCAAACTTACCGTGAACTTGTTTTCACATCCCTGTGCTCACCCCATTCCTGTCTTATAACCCTCTGTCTAGTAAAACCCTACTTATTCATTCATTCAACACACGTGATTTCCTAACGTGTACCAGAAACTGCAGGAGACTCAGATCAGTCAAAATATACCTACTCTGTGAACTTTCCCCTGATGTATTGCCCACACACTTTCTTCATTTGACCAATCAAGTTCTTCTTAGCACGCAACACACTGAAAGACATTTAAGTGCTTATTTATTCATAGTAAAAAATGGCCGTTTAGGGGCCCGCCCGGTGGCGTAGTGGTTAATTCACGCGCTCTGCTTGGGCGGCCCGGAGTTTGTGGTTTCCGATCCTGGGCGCTGACCTATGCACTGCTTATCAAGCCATGCTCTGGCAGCGTCCCATATGAAGTAGAGGAAGATGGGCACGGATGTTAGCCTCGGGCCAATCTTCCTTAGCAAAAAGAGGATTGGCAACAGATGTTAGCTCAGAGCTAATCTTCCTCACACACAAAAAAAAGGCCGTTTAGTGATTACTTACTATGTTCTTGGTATAGTTCAGTTACTTCTCACGAGAACCACATTAAGGTAGTTATTATTACCCTCATTTTATAGATGAGGAAATTGATGTTCTGAGAAGTCATAAGTCTTGCTTAAGATTACACAATGTTATTATGATCCCCTTTTCTTTACTCTACAGCCTGCTTCTAGTTAATGGCATCATATTAAGCGCTGTGTAAGTTTGTCTTCCCAACTAGACTGTGAGCTTCTTAAGGGCAGGTATCAGTCTTCTTCGCCATTTTACACTCGATGCCTGCTCACAGTGCAGTGCCTGGCCAAATAAATCTTTCTTGAATGAATGATCACATGATCTGTGAGTTCTGCTTAAACTTGACAAGTGAAAAAAGTCTCAGTAATATCTTGGTCTAGGCATCCTTCAGAATGATTCATCAAGCCATTGATTCAGCCATTGGTATCACCATTCAAGCCACTGATACATTTAAAAATGTATTGGGACATTAGTCCTATCATTAACTCACCTATCTTCCCTGGGTAGAATTTTTTTAAATTTTATGAAAAATAATGACTTTTTAAGTGAAGAGTGTATTTTTAATATTATCACCGTTATGATTACATAAAAACTTTCAAACTGCCAGGGAACTTTCGCAAAATCAGATATCAGAGCCACCAATACTAATGACCATACACTTCATTAAGGACACCAGAAGATCTTTATAATCTAATAAAATAAAAAGGACAAGCAAAAAAAATCTTCCACTGCCAATTACTTACCACTTTCACAGTTATAGAAATGGCTCAATCAGACCTACAATCAAGTCTTTTATAAATGCCAAGATTCACTGGTGGGTGAGGAAGAGAGCAAATGTTTTAATTCAGGCTTTTTACAACCATTAGTAATGAACTATGATTGAAATAAGTTCCATTGTTACAGTAACTCAAAATCATGCAAAAATAATAATTTCAGTTCTTTTATGAGAGAAAGGCAGAATATATTAGCATTTAATCTGCCTGAAAATAACAGTGACTCACCAGAACCATCTAGATAGCAGTCAGTCATTCAGTCAACATTTATGAAAGCCTACTGCATGAAGAAGCCTTGTTATCAGGAAGTAGTAACAGTGGTGGAGGTTTAGCTGCATTGGTACTGTTATAAATTCCCCATGGTTTTTTACTCTTTTGGCGGTGGTTGCTTTTTTTTCAGGAAGCACCAACTAATAAGCTTCTCTATGCCAAGGATATCCCAACCTATAAAGAGGAAGTAAAATATTATTACAAAGCAATCAGGGATTTGCCTCCATTGTCACCTTCAGAAATGGAAGAATTCTTAACTCAGGAATCTAAGGTATTGTTAGAAAGTAGAAATGAGATTTAGTTACTTCTTTTTTTTAAAAAAAAGTCATTTCAGAATTTCTCAACAACTCTCTCTTTAAGAAACATGAAAATGAATTTAATGAAGAAGTGGCCTTGACAGAAATCTACAAATACATCGTAAAATATTTTGATGAGGTAAGATTTTAAATAACATTTTTAAAAATTGATATGAATCAGTCACCAGGATTTGGTTATAGAGCATTCTACAGGTCTCAGGACAGCTATGGCATCCCAAATGGCCAGAACAGGAGGCCAGGAAGCCTGTCTGAGATGGGGGATCCTGGCGCCAAGCCAGACCCTGCATGTGGCTGCCCCTCTTACAGTTTTATCATGCTGCCCAGCTTTGGACCAGCCTGAATTTACATTTGAGTTCCTGGGGCCTACAGCCACACTGACTCAAGTTAACTTTGACGAGTGAGTAGTGGTCCTGTGAAATGGGGCCAGCTTATGCTTGATTATAATCTGCTAAAATGAAAGCTAAGCTTGTTAAATTGCCTAGATTCTGTTTCAATAGTTATATGAAAGTATGACATATTTCTAACTTAAGCAACTATTTCAATAAACCATTCTCCTTTATGATTAATTCTCCTTAATCTGGATTTTTTTCTTTGGGAATTCACACAGACACAGTCATCAGATGCGCTGTTTCCAAATATATGTTAATTCCCCCTTCCCTGATTCCCCCCCCCTCAGTCATGCTGGGACAGGCTATCCATGTCAATGGTGAGAATAGCTCACCAATTCCATTTGCTACTTGAAGATCAAGTGAAGCGCTAAGGTAGGGTAGAGGCAATGAGTTCCTTAAACATGATAAGCATCCCTCTTTCCAGGGGTCAGGGGTTAGAAGGGAAGCACTGGGGAGGGGAGGGGAGAGGAGGGACTACACTGGCTAGGAGGGGAGGGAAGGGAAATATTTATGTCGGACCAGGATGCCCCTGCCTGCTGCATTTAAGAAGAAATACTTGCCTGCATGTTGGCTGCCCAGGAATGCTTGCTGTGCTTGGAATGGCTGTGACATAATGCACTAAACAGGGCCTTGGAAGTCTGGCCCCATATTTGTAAGCAAATAGTTGGTATTTCTTGCGAGCTTCTATTTTAAGCCAAAGTGTTGTTGATCCTGTGATAATGACTTAGCAAAACAACTTGCAAAGTGAGTATGTAAATGATCGAAGAAAATGTTGGCATCTGTTTCATACAGATTTTACCACTCACAGCATCAGGAATGCAAAAAAAAAAAAAGAATTGTAATGCTAAAACCACAATATCTAAAATAACTGTTCTAATTGTCAACAGATTCTAAATAAACTAGAAAGAGAACGAGGGCTGGAAGAAGCTCAGAAACAACTCTTGCATGTAAAAGTCTTATTTGATGAAAAGAAGAAATGCAAGTGGATGTGAGCGCTCTGGGGCCTGGCTTAATCTGGCAAAGTTCTTCAGACGACTTGGGAGCAAAATGGCTGCTTGAGCTACTCTGTGTCGTTAATTTTTTAAGTTTGCACATAGGTTCCACTTGGAGCACTGTCTTTTTAAGAGACCAAGGCACATGCACAGCTTTTAGAAAGCATACCAACCATTGTGCCTGTGTTGTGGGAACCCTTCTGTAAATAGAGTTGAAGTGGTTGTTGCAAACAGCCTCCTTGTTTACAGAGAATACAGGGCCAGTAAGCGAGGGTCAGTATTGTAACTACAGTCTCCACTTAAGCACAAATTATAAGTGGTTTTGTTTGAAAACTACAGCTATGTAGCACTTGTGACTACACTGCACCTCTGCAGAAAAGGGACATTGCCAGTGATCAAAACAAAATGTGAAATGAGTCATTTGGAAACAAGGTGGGGGTGTAGGGCAACCTCGAGGATTTGCAGCATTGAAACTTTCCCCAGTAGTTCTTGGAAAAGCTGACCGCAAAATTTGGTAGTGTGTACACTTAGCATTTGTGAGTGTGTGTGTGTGTGTTTTTAAACCAAAAACTAACAGTGTTGCAACATTGTTGAAAGGGCTTGTGTTTTTCAGTGGTTACCAACTGCACTCCATGGAACTCACCTCCAGTTCACTAAGGAGCTCTAAAGCAAGGAGAGTGAGTAGGCTTTATTTAAATGCAACTGCATTTTACCCAGATACTTTGTCCTAATGTATGTTCCTTTTTTCATACTAAATGTATTTGATAGTGGACATGTTGGCTATTGTAAAAAAAAAAAAAAAAATTTTATTCCTCAAAACTTCTTTGATCAGATCTATCTGTGGAAGAATAACTCATTCCCCTAATCCTATATTTCTATACTAGTGTCTCCTTGCTTTAGATTTCTGGTGAACCCGTGGTTATAAATATTTGTGTGTGATTAAAAGATACATTTTACATTTCATGAAATTGCTGTTCACACTGGAGTATTATATATGAATATATATATTTGAGGCCCAAGGCCTGAAAAATTAGTATACAACTTGGTATCTTAGTCTTACTATGTACTTTTTGAAAGTATTCCTCACAAGAGAAAGAAAAATACCCATTTTATTCATGCCTTTCTTTTTAAAGAATTGCCTATCCAGTTATACTGTAGTCTTGCTATTGATTTTTTATTCCTGAATTTTTGCTGCTCATGACCAATTTTAATACCACTGTGTTTTCCTTATATTAAACCAGAAGTAAAAAGTGTAATTGGCAACTTTCAAACTTTCCTTGTGGCACCTTTTACCCTTGGTGCTCCAAATCCCAGACTGAGGAAAAAAGTTTTCCAAGTAGCAAATAAAACATTGATCACACATTCCTTAAAATCATTTACCAACACTGGATGAGACATCAGGATTTAAATGTGAATTTGTCTCAGATAAATGCAAGTTTTTTTGCTCCTCAATATCTGGTAAAGAGTGAGAGGTGACACCTCAACAAACTGATCACAGACAATAAGCAGTTATTGCCCTGATAGGCACCGTCCCAAATCCCATCGCTTTTGACCATTGTCTGTCCAGTGGACACACCTCAAAAATACTACCAAATAGACTACTTATTTAAGTCTAAAGGTGAGAGGTCTGGTCCCCATCTAAGCCTGCTACAGTCTTGATGTGAAGGCGTTCATAAGAGAACAATAGTAGGAGAGTTGAGAGCCAAGGGTAGGAGAGTTGCCCAAAAGACTTCCCCTTCTTTAGGGTACAGAAATGCTAAGAAAACTGAAAGGATCAGCTACAGCTTTATGTAAGTATTTAGTAAATGCGACATGAGGGTGTCCCTGTCCAGCTCTCTGGCACATGAGTCCTGTGTGGAGACTTACCTCCTCTTCCAGGGACTGTGCTGCTGGGAACTTTGGGCAAGTCACTTACCTCTTTGTGCCTCAATTTCTGTATAATATTTCTAACCTACCTCACTGAGGTGGTGTGAAGATTCACTAATGTATGTAGCGTGTTTGTCAATCCTCCAGTGAAAAGCACTATCTAGATAGATCACATTTTGGATCATATTAGCCAAACACAGCAAATGGCCAAATTAGATGTGTGCTGAAGACAATCAGTCACTGGGTCTATATTAAACAGCAACCAGAGAAACAAATGGCAAACAATTTCTATTTTAAAGTTTCTTTGCATATTTTTTTGGTGCAAAACCATTTATAAACTTTTTTTTCTAACACTAGTGTCTACAGCAGCATTTAAAAATTAATTCTGTTACCTTTTCCGTATTAGAGATTTAAAAGTCTATTTCTTATTGTATACCTGATTGAAGCTGTTCTTGGAGATGAATGTTTTAAATGTCTATATCCAAAAATAAACATTTTAATGTAAATATGGACTGTTGGGGTTTTTTCCTTCAAATTTTCTAGTTATAATAGATTTTTTTTATTCTTAGTGGCTCCATTGAAATTATTTTGCAGGAACAAGGTGTCACCATATACTCTACTCTACAAACAAGCATCTATATTATGTAGTAAGTAAATCTCGTTTCTTCTAAATGATGCTAAGGGCTGCTCAATTACATTCCTGGTCTCCTCTATCAACTTGGCCTTTTGATTATGAAGACTTCTGGATAATGAACATTCCACTTAGTTTGCTGGATTTGAGGTTTGCCTTGTTGATGTGAAGTTATTTCCAGCAGAATTCCTTTAAAAGATGTTACATAAAAAAGCAAATGATGGCATACTTAGGGACACACAGAAATATTTATAATAATTTGGTTAGATCCAAAACAGCAGGAGGCAAAGTTAAATACCAACAATATTTCTAAAGAGACCTCACTGGGTTCAAGTTTTAGAATGAATGGCCCTTGTTTTATATAGCCACAGGATTTAATTATTTGTACTTTGTTATTTTCTACTAATTCTAACTCAACGAAGCCAAATCAGTGAGATCTTCTACACTGCTAAATACACCCTGTATGGTCGAAATAAAATTAAACACAAGACAATATAGTTAGATAGAAAAATATTTATTAAGCTCTTTAATAAATTATGTGCACACAGCTTTTAGAAAAGGTAGTGTTTTGCAATGAATATATATTTAGATATCTAATTAATTTTTTAATGATTTTTAATGTCATCTTTTTTCAAGAACTAGAGGTTTATAACTCTTGTATATAAACCAGAAAATGTTTACTGACCCTGTTATTGCCAAGCATCTCAAAAGAAGAGGAAGAGAGAATTCAACATGAGCATATTTTGGCAAAACGCCAAAAAAAAAAATTCAACAAAGTAAAATTAATAAAATAATTTTAAAACTTGATTCCCTAATTAGTTCCTTTTATTTACTTTTTTTTTTTACCTTCTCCAAGGGTTGTCAAATATTTTAAATAGCTCTGAAGCTGTTTTAATGTTTCACTTGTCATTAGTATAATCCTGAAATCCTGGCACTCATGCAGTGCAGCATGTAGCTGAGACCTTTTCTTGAGGTACATTCAAGTGTTTTGGCAAACAGTAATAAAGTATCTAAGTGCCACGTACGTTAAAACTTCAAGCTTTATTGAGTCACTGATTTCATCCCTTTTGATCTGCCTTTTCTTCGAGAACATCATTCCCCAGGAGATCCAAGTTCCTCTAGTTGTTTTTTTTGTGTTGTTTCTAGTTCTTCTAATCTTTTGCGAAGTAGAGAGAGTTCCCTTTGATGCTGTTCCTCCTTAAAAGCACAGAAAAAAAAAAACAAAACAAAAAACACAGCAAAAGAGACTGTTAACAAAACTGGTGGAAAAATAACTATTAGGGAGCAGCCTCAGTGCCTCTTTTATTCAGGCCTGCAACATCTGGCAAGGAAAGGATGACCATTTTAGCAGTCTAAGAACACAGCAGCATGGGCTAGACTACTAACTAGTCCTTGCTTCTGTCCTGCTCCAGGCTCTAGCCTTAAGCAAAATCCAAAGTCTGTTCTTTTCTAGGTGTAAAATTCACCAGGGAGTGAAACAGAAAATACTAACGCAGGGCCCAGGTGTACTTATGTGGCAACTTTCTAACAAGACTGGAGTTTATTATAGCAGTTTATTATAAACAAAGCACTTGGGCTGAGATTCAATTCAATGACTAAAATCTTTAATGCTCACCACACTATAAAATGTAATTACTTATTAATAGCTCATCTTCTGAAAATCATCTAATCAATTTGATTCCTTCAATATCTCAGGGACCTGATATAGTAGAATGAGCCCAGGTTTTGGAATCAAACAGATTTAGGTTTGAAACTCAACTCTGTCACTTATTAGCTATGATGCTAGGTATATCACTTCACCTCTCTGACTGAATTTCCTCATCTGTAAACTTGAAATAATAATGCCTTCCCTGAAAGCATTTTTCATCAGGGTTAAATAAAATATTGTATAGAAAATGCATAGTGCAGTGTGTTAACTAGTAAATGCTCAGTGGCAGTTGGTATCATATGAGTGAGCTACATACTCTAGGTTACTCAAAGCCTCATCAATCCAGTTTCTTCTTTTTATTTTATTTTATTTTTTATTTATTTATTTTTTTTGTGAGGAAGATCAGCTTTGAGATAACATCTGCCAATCCTCCTTTTTTTTTTTTTTTTTTTTTGCTGAGGAAGACCAGCGCTGGGCTAACATCCATGCCCATCTTCCTCTACTTTATATGGGACGCTGCCACAGCATGGCTCGATAAGCGGTCAGTGCGCACCCAGGATCTGAACCGGCGAACCCCGGGCCACCACAGCGGAGCGTGCACACTTAACCACTTGCGCCACCGGGCCAGCCCCCAAGTTTCTTTTTTTTAATTGCCCAATAGGAGATTTCACTTCTAGCACTATCACTAAAGGATAGAATAGATTCAAATCTACTTTGCTTCCTAGCAAGTTTCTCTAACAAAAAAAAAAAAAATTTTTTTTTTTTCTTTTGTGAGGAAGATCAGTCCTGAGCCAACATCCATGCCAATCCTCCTCTTTTTGCTGAGGAAGACCGGCTCTGAGCTAACATCTATTGCCAATCCTCCTTTTTTTTTCTCCAAAGCCCCAGTAGATAGTTGTATGTCATAGTTGCACATCCTTCGAGTTGCTGTTATGTGGGACGCGGCCTCAGCACGGCTGGGGAAGCGGTGCGTGGGTGTGCGCCCAGGATCTGAACCCGGGCCGCCAGTAGTGGAGCGCGCACACTTAACCACTAAGCCACGGGGCCAGGCAAAAATTTGAGTTTTTAACTCTGTATTTAAACAGGTAAAAAGTTACAGAAATGTTTGCCTAACTTTTTTTCCCTAAAATAAATGCTCATACCTGCATATGAGGAGGAAAGGATAGTTCCATGCCTGGAACCATGGTTGATGACTGAAAGGTAACAGGATTGATGGATGCTGTTGGAGGTATGTTAGGAACCAAAATTAAACTTCGAAATTCATTATGTCTTCTCTGTATATCCTTTAGTCTTTTTTGAAGCCTTGTATATTCTTCAAATGGAACATTTTGTCTTAAAAAGAAAAAAGTGTTTGTCTTTTAATACAGTTATACTCTATGGAAGAACAGTATGATCACAGAATATAATTTTAAATTGGAAGAATTTCTAAATAATATTTACTTGTATATAATATATACATAAAATTCTGTTTATCTAGAAAGATAAACACAAACATGATATGACAGCTTAATCATATGTATTAATGTTAGCATTGCAGGCTATCAACTCGTTTTAAAATTTTATTTGCCAATTAATCAAAGATTAAAAATCTTCTGATATTTTTACTTTCATTTCCACTCCCCCAACCCATGAATCCTGAAACTAAAAGGAGCCTCCTTAAACCAAAAAGGTGCCTTATTTTACAGAAGGAATCAAATAGAAATAAAGAAAATATTACATTGAATCTTATGAAATTGCCATTTTTGTAGGTCAAACAGGGAATTTCATATTGTTCAACCTAATTCTTAAAAATGTAGCTAATGACAAAGGTGAAGCTACTCAACTTTAGGGGAAAATGACATGGATAAAATGCTAACTTTTCAGGCCTTCACAGATCACCATCTTTTTGGACATGAATTTCTGACCATCAATCAAACCAGTAATCAAATATAGTTTCAAAACCAAAGTTCTAGGTGATCTGCCATAACTGCCCAATCTTGTGAATTGATAATATTTGAAAATTAATGGTTATGGAAGAGGTATTAAGTTGAATTTTGTTTTAGAATGAATTTTGTGGCTTCTTACTTTGGAACAGAGTATTGTAAAGTTGGCATTAATTCCACAGTCTAGAAACCTCTTGGGTGTTCTAAAAAAACAACTGTTCACATTTTGGTAATAATTACACCCAAGAAAACCAGTGCACATTATAAAACATCACTGCTTGATATTACAGGCAATTTCCAGTACACAAAAGTCTGATACTGTCTAAATGCTGGAGGCTACCACTAATTAGCTAAATTTGAAAATATTTTTTTATTAACTTGAATCAAATGGGTCATATAATGCCACTACCACTAACTTAATATGGTAGATCTCTGCTCAAAAATGCTAATGATGCAGATTATTAGCTGTGCTTGGATATAAATGAAAAACCAGAAGCTATACCCCAATATTTTTCCACACCAAGAAATTAAAAACTAATCTTCGATTAAAAGTTGTAGCCACTATTTTAGAACTATGCAGTCACTACAATTGTCTTGTCTCAGGTGCAAAACCCCACATTATTCTTGGCTACCAAAGCCAGTAACTGACCTTTCCTGTCAGTCCCAACCATAACCAACACCTGGCACGTGTTAGAGACCTTTTGGGTTGAAGCAATATTCAGTCAGGAAAAAAATAACAAGGATAATGAATTAGGAGTATAATGAATAGTTTTAGAATTCTTTTAATGCACACTTTAAAAGAAAACAAAGTGCATTATACTGAACAACGTTCTATAATATCAAAATAACCACATTGGGTCTGTATACATACAAACACATTACCTATTTAATACTTGATTTTCTGTTTCCAATTCTTCTCTCTTTGCCTCCAAGATTTCTACTTTCTCCTGCAGTCTCTTCAATTTGTTTTCATGAAGAGATTTTCTCTAAAAAAAGAGAAACAAATAATATAAGCAAGTATGTTAATACATAATCTCCTATTTGAACAAAACCATATAGTGAATATTTTACTCACCAAAAAATTTTAGAGAGGAGTATTTTTAGTGAATACTAGGAAAAAAGATTAGTAGATATGATTCTTATTGAAAATCACAAAGAATGATAAACCACAGATCTACCTCATATCCTCAATGTGACAAATAGAACTATTATGAATGCCAAACCAGAAAACTGGTATCAATACCTAAATTGCTGCAAATAAAAAATCTAAGAAGGGAAGGAGTCAATTTTACTAATAAGTTTGCTTGTCACCTGATAAGGAATCAGGAGCTCTCAATTTTCCCAGAAGATATTATGTGTTTAAAAAAATTAAAAATTAAAAGCATGTATACAATTGATAAATTGCTACCAAAGGAGTAAAGGATTAGAAAGCGAAGGTAGATTATGGATGCATCTCAGTTTGAAAGTATGCCTTTCTAAATATTGAAAAGAGGGGGCCGGCCCCGTGGCTTAGCGGTTGAGTGTGTGCGCTCCGCTACTGGCGGCCTGGGTTAGGATCCCGGGCACGCACCGATGCACTGCTTTTCCGGCCATGCTGAGGTGGCGTCCCACATACAGCAACTAGAAGGATGTGCAGCTATGACATACAACTATCTACTGGGGCCTTGGGGAGAAAAAGAGAGGAAAAAAAGGAGGGGGACTGGCAATAGATGTTAGCTAAGAGCCGGTCTTCCTCACGCACACAAAAAAATATATTGAAAAGAAAAAAATTTTAACTTTACAAAGGGAAAATTTTCTAATATGGAAAAATCCATGTATAATGCAAAATAAGTATATAAAAAAAGTAATATTTTTTTCTATTACTATTACTGTGTATTATATATTTTATAAACAGGTTGTTTTTGTTTTTTACAAAAAAACAGCTATGAACACCTATAAATGTTGAAACTCATTTAGTAGCTACAGACCTTTTAGATACTTGTTTTCTAACTCTTTTAACTGAAGTATAACTGGTTTATAGAAAAATGCACAGGACATAAATGTAAAGCAAAATGTAAAACCACAAAGCAAATGCTGGTGTTATTACCTCATAGGGCAAGAGCACTGCCATAACAAAAGTCCCCCTACCCTTCCTCTTTTCAATCTCCACCCTCTCTGTCCAATGAAAAGGTAACCGACTAATTTACTTTCAAAGCTCGAGTTGAGTTTTGGCTATTTTTGAACTTCATATGAATGGAATCATAGTGTACATTCTTTTACAAATGGCTTCTTTCTTTCACCCAATATTGTGAGATTTATTCATGTTACTGCTTACAGGTACAGTTCATTCACTGCCACACATTGTATTCCACTTATGAATATTACATAGTTTATTATATTTACCCAGTCCACTATTAAGGGTCATCTGGGTTATTTCTAGCTGGGAAATAACACTGCTAGGGGCATTCCTTCTTATGCTTTCCATTGCTTCCCATTCTCCAGCACCCCAGAAGGCTGCCTCATGCCTCCTCCCCTGGTAAAGGAACCACTCTTCTGTCCTTAATCATCACAAGTATATATTTATATATTTATGGGTAATTTAGGACTCATCCATCCATCCACCTACCCCTATCAAAGAAAAGAAATCATACAGCACATACTCTTCTGTATTCAGATTTTCTGTTCTTGTTCAATATTTTACCTATATGACTGAGCCAAGCATGTCACTGTTCTTTTCTATTGTAATGTTATCATCCGTTTCACAAATATACCACATTTTATCCATTCTCCTATTGATGAAAATTTGAATTATTTCCATTTTGAGGCTATCATGAATAAAATTTCTGTGAACATTCCTGAACATGTTTTTCATGGATATATGTACTCATTTCTCTTGAGTATATAGCCAGGACTGAGTCATAGAGTATACATATGTTTTAGCTTTAGTAAATACTGCCGGTTTTCTAAAGTGGTTCAACTAATCACATGCCCGCCAGCAATATATGAGAGTTCCAATTGCTCTACATCCTTGCCAAGACTTGGTATAGTTAGCCTTTTAAATTTTAGCTATTTGGTAGAGTAGAACAGTATGTCACTATAGTTTTAATTTGCATTTTCCTGCTATCTAATGAGGGTGAGTACATTTTCTTATGCATATATTTGCCATCCGGATATCCTTTTTTTTTCTGAAGAGCCTGTCCTTGTCTTTTGCCTCTTTAAAAACAAATTTTTTTTTGAGGAATCTGTTTCTTATTGATTTGTAGGAGTTCTTCATATATTCAGAATATGAATCCTTCATCAGATATATATATATATATGTATTGCAGAGTGACCTTCTCCTGGTCTGTGGTACATTTTTATCTAAAGAGTGTCATTTTATAAAAAGAAGTCCTTAATTCTAATAAAATCCAAATTATCAACATATCTTTTACGGTTAGTGCTTTCTGTGCCCTATTTAAGAAATCTTTACTTATCCTAAGATCTTAAGATTTTCTCCCCACATTTTCTTCTAGCAGCTTTATTTTTTTACTTTTCATATTTGGGTCTGTGGTTCATTTTTATCTAATGAGGTTGGGTTAAGGATAACCAATTGACTCAGCACCCTTTATTAAAAAGGACCATCCTTTCCCTATTGAAATGCACTGGCACTTTGCTGTAGATCAGGAGTTCATGTACTTCTGGGTCTATTTATGGACTCTATTACATTCCATTTGTCTATTTGTCTAGCCTTATGCCAATACCACACTGTTTTAATTACTGCAGTTTATTATAAGTCTTGATATCTAGTAGTGTAAGTCCCCCAGCTTTGTTGTTGTTGTTCAAGATTGCCTTGGTTATTTTAGTCCTTTGTACTTTGACATGAATTTTAGAATCTACTTTCCAATTTCCACAAAGAAAACTGCTGATATTTTGATTAGGATTGCATTCAATCTACAAATCAATTTGGGAAGAAGTGACATCTAAATAGAGTCTTCTAAACCATAAACATGGTATAATTTTACCTTTATCTAGATCTTCTTAAATTTTTATTAGCAATATTTGCAGTTTTCACTGTAGAAATCTTACACATCTTTCATTTGCTCCTAAGTATTTCATGTTTTTTTAATGCTAGTATAAATAGTATTTAAATATTTTATTTTCTAATTTTTTGTTGTATATGTAAAGAAAGATAACTGATCATCAGGGAAATGCAAATCAAAACCACAATGAGATATCACCTTACAACTGTCAGAATGGCTATTATCAAAAAGACAAGAAATAACAAGCAATGGTGAGGATATGGAGAAAAGGGAACCCTTGTCTACTATTGGTGAGAACGTAAATTGATATAGCCACTATGGAAAACAGTATAGACATTCCTCAAAAAATTAAAAATAGAACTACTATATGATCCAGCAATTCCACTTCTGGGTATTTATTGAAAGAAAATGAAAACACTAACTTGAAAAGATATATGCACTCTCACGTTCGTTGCAGCATTATTTACAATAGCCAAGACATGTAAGCAACCTAAATGTCCATCAATGGATGAATGGAGAAAGAAAATGTGAGAGATATATATATATATATATACACACACACACGCACATATATACACACACACACACATATATATATACACACACACATATATATATATACACACCCACAATGTAATATGATTCAGCCACAAAAAAAGAAGAAAATCTTGCCATTTGTGACAACATGGATGGAACTGGAGGTCATTTTGCTAAGTGAAATAAGACAGAGAAAGAAAAAATACCATATGATCTCACTTATTTGTGGAATCTAAAACAAAACAAAACAAAAATGGAGCTCATAGATTCAGGAACAGACTGATGGTTGCCAAAGACAGGGATTAGGGGGCAGGTCAAATGAGTGAAGAGGGTCAAAAGGTACAAACTTCCAGTTATAAAATAAGTCCTGGGGATGTAATATACATCATGGCAACTACAGTTAATAACACTGTACTGTATATTTGAAAGTTGCTAAGAGTAAATCTTAAAAGTTCTCATCACAAGAAAAAATTTTCTAACTATGTGTGGTGATGGATGTTAACTAGACTTATTGTGGTGCTCATTTCACAATATATAGACATATTGGATCATTATGTTGTACAACTGAAACTAAGAAAATTTTATATGTCAATTATATCTCAAAAAAATTGTTGAATCCTGTAATAGCCTAAGAGGCAAGCACAGTAAAATTAATGAGTACTTAAATTTAGTTATTGTTTATAGAATTGTTAGACATAATAAAGTAAATAGGATAACAAAAAACAAGATAACTGATGTTTATTACCTGACCTTTTTCCAGCAATTTTAAATTGCACATATTAATTTTAAGTTTATTGATAGATTTATTTGTATTTTTACTTATATACAATCATGCCATCTGTGAATGACAATTTTACTTTCTCTTTTCCAATCTCTATATCTTTGATTTCTTTTTCTTGTCTTATTACACAAGCTGGGACTTCCAATAAAATGTTGAACAAAATGGTGATAGTGAACATACTTGCCTTGCCCCTGAACGTGGGTGGGTGGGTTAAAGCATTCGATATTTAATCAGTATGATGTTAGCTGCAGGATTTTTGTAAATACAAAATCCCTTCTATTCCTACTTTAATAAGAGTTTTTATAATAAAAGGGTGTTAAATTTTATCAAATTGTTTTTTCTGTATTAAGATGATCACAATAGTTTTCCTTTTTTGTTCTGTTAGAGTATTGAATTACACTGATCAATTTGAAATGTTAAGCCACCTTATATTCTAAGAATAAACTCTACACATGCTCATGATATATTATCATTTTTATATATCACTGGATTCAGTTTGCTAATATTTAAGATTTTTACATGTATGTTTATGATGTAATTTTTCTTTTCTTATAATGACTATATTGAGTTCTAACCTCATAAAATAAGTGGGGATGTTTTTCTTTCTTTTCTATTATCTGGGAGAGTTTGTGTGAAGAATGGTATTATTTTTTCCTCAAGTATTTGAAAGAATTTATCAGTGAAGCCAAATGAACCAGGCGTTTTCTCTGTGGAAGGTTTTAAATTAAGGGATCCATTTCCTTAACAGATATAAGACTATTTAGATTTCCTAATTCTTCTTGTATTAGTTAAGACGTTCTTCAAAGAATTTGTTCATTTCATCTAAATGTCATAAGTAATTAGCAGAGTTGTTTTAGTAATATCCTTTTTGTTTTACTACCTATAAGATGTGTGGTGATATCCCCCTTTTCATTCATGATATTGTTCATTTGTGTTTATTTACCTGTCTATCTACCTACCTACTTACGTACCTACCTATCTTGTGGGGTGTTTAGGGAGAATCAGGCTAAGGCTTTATCAATTTTATCAATCTTTTCAAAAAATCAGCTCTTGGCATTTTAGATTTTCTGCATTGTATATTTTCTGTTTCACTGATTTCTGCTCACATCTTGATGATGATGATGATGATGTCTACTATTAAATCTATCCACTGAGTTCATAATTCAATTATTGTCTTTTTTAGTTCTAAACTTCCCTGTTTAAAGTGGTTTCCAGTTTTCTGGTGCAATTCTCAAGTTTTTCTTTTACTTCTGAGCATATACAACATGGTAATTTTAAAGTCTGTTTCTAATAACTCCATTACCTGGATCCGCCATGGGCGGGGAGGGACAGTCTATTTATATTGGTTGTTATTTCTCTTGATTTTTGATGTTATTGTATTTCCTCACGTAGCTGGGGTTTTTATTACTATTATTATTAACAGACTTAAAGCAGTTTTAGGTTTGCAGAAAAATGTAACAGAAAGTAGAGAGTTCCCATATATTCCCTCCTTTCAGGGTTTCCCCTATTATTAACATCTTACACTGGTGTGGAGCATTTGTTAAAACTGAACCAATAGCAATACAGTGCTATTAACTAAGTCCATAGTTTATATTAAGTTTTACTCTCTGTGTTCTATGGGTTTTGTCAAATGCATTATGTCATGTATCCACCATTACAGTATCATACAGAATAGTTTCACTACCCTAAAAATTCCCCATGCTCTACCTGTTCATCCTCACCCTCTACACCCCCACAACCCCTTGATTTTTTTTCTGTGTCCATACTTTTGCCTTTTCCAGAATGTCATATACAGTCATGCACCACATAAGAATGTTTCAGTCAACAACAGACTGCATATACAACAGTGGTCCCACAAGATCAGTATCATATAGCCTAGGTGTGTAGTAGGCCACACCATCTAGGTTTTTGTAAGTACTGTAGGGGAGGAAGAAACTTCCCTCTGCAGTTCTAGGTTCTTCTGGCTAGTCTAAAAATTAAATCGACATGAGACAGATTAACAGGAGAAAAACAAGTTTAACAACATGTATATATGGGAGAAAACCAAGAAAACTGAGTAACTTGCCAAAATGGCTGAAGCCCTCACCTTAAACACTATCCTCAGCTAAAGACAAAAGAAGATGTTGGGGGTGAGGAGAGTCAGGGACTTCAAAGAGAAGGAAAGCAATTCACAGGTAGGTGAAAAGGAGCAAATGTCTGGAAAACAAGTGTTTGGCCACACAGAAAAACACAAGGGGGAGCCCAACAAACAGGCTTTTCTAGGTTCCTCCCTGTCTACCACTTAGTTCACGTTACACTAAGGTGACAGCTCACTTCCTGAGACAGGTTTTTTTAAATCTGAATTCTTTTAGGCAGGTAAGGCGAAAGTAACAAGAAAAACTTTCTGAGTCTTTTCTTTTTAAAAATAATCAGTCTAAAATAATCCTCATGTTCAAGAGACATATTTTGGGGTGGCAAATTTTGTTCCCCTTCAGTACACTCTATGATGTTTGCACAACAATGAAATCACCTAATGACGCACTTCTCAGAACGGTATCCCCATTGTTAAGCAACATATGACTGTAGTTGAAATCACACAGTATGTACTCTTTTCAGACTGGCTTCTTTCATTTAGCAATACGCATTTAAAGTTCCTCCATGTCTCTGCAGAGCTTGACAGCTCATTTCCTTTTTTTTTTGTTTGGTGAGGAATATAAGCCCTGAGCTAACATCTGTTGCCAATCCTCCTCTTTTTGCTGAGGAAGATTGGTCCTGGGCTAATATCCATACCCATCTTCCTCTACTTTATATGTGGGACACCTGCCACACGGCTTGATAAGCAGTGCGTAGGTCTGCCCCCAGGATCCAAAACTGCCAACACCGGGCCGTCAAAGCGGAGTGCACGAACTTAACCACTAAGCCACCAAGCCAGCCTCGATAGCTCATTTCTTTTTATTGTTGAATAATATCACATTGTATGGATATAGCATAGTTTTTTTATCCATTCACCTATTGAAGGACATCTTGCTTGCTTCCAAGTTTTGGCAATAATAAATAGTTGCTATTAACGTTTGTGTGCAGTTTTTTGTGTGCGTGAACGTAAGTTTTCAACTCATTTAAACACACACCTAAAAGCGTGACTGCTGGATGGTAAGACTACGTTTATCTTTGTAAGAAACTGTCAAGTTGTCTTGCAAAATGGCTGTACCATTTTGCAATCTCACCAGCAATGAATGAGAGTTCCTATTGTTCCATATCCTTGCCAGTATTTGGTACTGTCAGTGTTTTGGATTTTAGCCATTCTAATAGGTAAGTGGTGGTATCCCTGTTTATTTTTAATTTAGAGCTGGACATTACATATAAAAAATTGGGAAGTAACTTGAAGCCTACAATGTTATTTTCTCTTAAAGTAGAATTACATGTGTTTCTTGCAGGCAGCTAAGAACACTAACAATATGGGTAAATTTAATCTAATTATAAGGACTGAGATTATCTGAAGCTGTCCTTCAATACTTGCAAGGGCCAGGCTATTTTCAGTTCACTCTTAGTCCAAGGGTACATATTCCCTCAGGATCCCAACCCAAAGCACTAGTACACTTAGACCTGAGAACCTCTCTCTGGCAGATTCTGAACTCTAAACTTTTATTCCCTAAACCCTGTGAGGTCGTCAAAAGCTTTGCTTCACTTCTCAGCCTCTCAGCTGTCTCTTCTAGAATCGGCAGTTTCGTCTAAGGAAAAGCAACCCCAAATGCCATGCTCACCCCTCTAGGTTTCCTACCTCTCCAGGATCTTGGCCTCCTAATTCTTCACTGTCCTTCATGGGGATATTTTTTAAAATATTTTGTCCAACTCTTCTAGTTCTCATGTGGAGAGGTGATCCACATATTTCCTAGTCTGTCATTATCAAAAGCATATGCTCCTTTTAGGTATTTTAGTTCAACTAATAGCAGACATTTTAAAGATGGAAATGCTTAATACTTTGTTATTGTATAATTATATAAACCTGCAATCTGAAAATGTAGTTATATTTCTCCATATGTCTTGTTCATTTAAATTGTAGTAAAACAAAATTTTTTACTCTCATCAACAAATCTTAATGGAGCACATATATATGTGTGTATACACACACACACACAAACACACACACACACATATACACACAGAGAGAAAGAGAGAGAGCACACAGTTAATTGAGCCCTACATTAACCATACATAATACAAAATATAGGAACTTCTGAAGGGAATTCCAGTCTATAAAGTACAAAATCATGAGAGAAAGCTTTCTAGAAAAGATAAGAAATGAATTAGGAAGAATCTGTAATTCTATAGGGATGTAGATTTGCCTGAAGGTTCTCCAGCAGAGGATTGATGGGTAAAAAGCATTGTTTTGAGAAGATTAATATGGCATTCAGCGTATAGGACAGACTCTGAAGTTTGCCTCTTAAGAGCAAATCTAGAGATAAGCTTCCTGAAGATAGGGTTCAGCACAATGTTGTTCTCATCCTCATCACTGTAAAAACAACCAACCATTTACTGAGCACTTACTATTTGCCAGGAACTGAGTTAGAATGCAGTAAAAGCTTTGGTTGGTTGGTTGGTTGACTAAAAGACCCAATAAATGCCTTAGACTCCATCACTATAATCATTTCTTTGCAGACACCCTCATTATCTTGACCCAAGTTTCCTTCTTCAAACTCACCTGGAAAAACTCTGACCTTGGTTAAATACAACTCTCTAGTGACTGCACACCTGGACCTATGCAATTCAACATAGGTGGTCTCACCTCAAATTAACCACCACTAACTTCAAATGGGCCCTAATGCTACCTGGCAATCCTACTAATTTCCCTAATCCAATCACTCTCCCAAATTCTTACATTCTTTTATAACTCATCTCTCCTCAAATCTCTAACACCTCCACTCTTCACAGCCTGAGCTCATGACCTGGATTCTTTTTTGTACTGAGAAAATAGCAATCAGCAGACAATTTCCACACATTTCCACTACATCTATCAATTTACCAGAAATTTATAATCATAAACTTCGTCTTTTTTTCCAGTTATAATAGATACACTGTGTTCCCATCCATTCCACCTCTGAATTGAATCTAATGCTAAAGGATATCATTCCTGCCGTTGCCCACCCTTTCTCCCATATCATCAATTTTCCCCTTGCTACTGAATCATCCTATAATTTCCCCCTTCTTAAAAGAAGCTTTTGATCCCACAACTCTCCTTCGCTACTCAGTTCTCTGTTCTTTACAACAAAACTCCTCAGACAAATTCTGTATTCCACTTCAATCAGGTTTGCGTACCTACTACTTCATGGAATGCCACTCTCTATGCCACCCTCCTAGCAAACCAATAGTTCACCAGGCTGCAAGCTTTCTTTATATAATTATTTATATAATGTAGGGAGACCTAACTGGTCTCCCTACCTTCAGGCTTTCTTCTCTCTGGCACAGTAGTTCTCAAACTTTAGTGTCCATACAGATCACCTGGGAGTGACTAATAGTACTCTTTAGGTATTGTATGTTATCTTTTTTCTCCAATTAGATTATACGGTCATCAAGAGCAGGAATTAATCATGGCTTCTGTTTTCCCCTCAGTGTATAATATAATGCTAAGCCGTACAAAATATCCAATAGATATTTTACAATGTCAAGACTATGGTTCATTTCTTTTTCAAAAACATTCATATCTAACCAAGAATTATTTCAGAGAGATATACTTTATCCTAAGTTTGTAGCAAGCAGTCATTTCAAGTGCCTCAAAAGGAAAAGCACAACCCATTGTGTTCATACCAAGAGATCTCTCTTCATACTCACACTCCAAAAATGTGTGGGGAAAAATATACAGAGAAGTCATCCATTACAGAAGAGCATCCCAACTCAAGATACCTGGCCAAGCTTTTCCAAACAAATCAACACAACAAAATATCATTACACAAAGACTATCTAAAAACACTTACCAGAAATGACATAAGCTTTGTGCTTAAGAAGGTGGAGCTGTAAATAAACACACTCAGATGGCAGTGAGCCATCTTATCTAGCCTGAGGGAAAAAAATAAAGCTGCTACTCCCCAATTATAAGAACTTCTCATAGGAAAGTAACTCTAAAGGATTATGATTTCTGCCTTAATGTTTTGTGACTTGTGTTAAGTCTTACTACACAAGAAAGCTATGATTTTGTCACTTAAAGAACCTAAAAAGTCTTTTGCACTCTTATGAATTATATTTATGTAATCTTACAGCCATGAAAATGTTCATGTAGAAGCATTATCTTTAACTTGAATGGGAAAAGAGTTTGAGTTAAATTAATTTTATAGTGATTATTCTGCCACAGAAAATAAGAGTCATGTGGATTATGGCATTAATGAAGAGAAAAGCAGTAAAGTATTTGGAATCAACGAAAGTGGGAAATTAAAAAAGTAACAGTGTAGAAAGAGCACAAGATTAAGACTAAAAAGATGTAGATATTAGTCATGGTGTTGATTCTTACTAGTCAAGTGATCTTGGCTACCTACCACTTCAATTTCCTAATCTGTAAAACCTATCTGAATGGTAAGATACCCCTGCCCTAAAATTATATATACTTATATACTTTTTATAGTATTTCTCTGTCACATATACTGCCTGTTTTTCCACTTTAATTGATGTAAAGTTGTAAGCCTCTAGGAAAGTGTTCCACATGGTAAGACAGCTCGGGTCATAATTATTCACTGAATTGAGCTTAATAATTTCCTGTGACTTAAAATGATAATCCAGAGATCACATTTTAAAAAGTGAAATGGATATTTACTATGTGCACACCAATTATTTGACAGCTATTTCAATAGAAAAAAAAATTCATCCTAGGTCACAAAACTGATGAAAAGTTATTTTGTGGTTTCTTAAAATATCACCTCCTCACCTCTTTCTGGTATACCCATGATTAGTTGATAATCTCCCTCACCACTGGATGTCACTTTTGCTCCAAAAGAAGTCAACCCAAACTAACCTCAATAATTAGAATCTCATCTCTAAGATACTTATCTCTAAAAACCACAACATAAAAGTTTCTCTGTGAAAGATAAAATCAGCTCTTATAATTTCTAGCTAAAATCTGGCTTCAGATCTTCTAGGCCTCAAACAGTACAAGGAAGCATAAGTAGGATTTCTGAGATCATCCCAAGCCATAAAATGCTTCACTGAAATCCCTTCAATACGCACACACTGCTCAGTACTTAAATGAACAGAAAAAAAGAGAAGTAATATCCATAGGGGAAAACAAATAAGTGTTTGTATTTGAGTATAAAACACTGGGATTCCCATACAGTAAATGCTGTTTTCTAATCTCAACATTATACTACTTTTAGCATCATAGGAAGAGAAAAGCAATATTCAAAAACCAAAAAAAGTGGAGAAGTAATGACTTTTAGACTTCTCATGTTGTCCCTCCAACTATCAGGACACATTTGGCAGTTATAACATAAATAGGTAAGTAGGAACTGTGTCCTTGGCTTCCAAATTCAGAATATGTAAATGATATACAGTTCTCTTTTCTTATGCAAATATGAACAGCTAACCTTTCCAATAAACATACAAACATTAAGATACTGGTGTGTCTCTGCCTAGAAGCACCTTCCTGTCATCTCAGACCTTCTCACCTCCCCACAACCAATGCCACTAACGGAACTTATCAAATGGAGACACATCAAATCATTTGTGGTACTTTTTTTAATACTACCCCCTGCCCCAATACACACACATGCCAATCTTGTTGAAAATAACTGCTGAATCACTGCCACAATGAGTTATGGTTACTGATGGGGCCATGCTACATTCCTTGGATTTGTTGAAGTAGAAAAAAGTTGTAGATCACTGACTTAGATGAATCATCTGATTACATTATTTCCATGATGCCCTGGACTATTTCCAAGAAAACAAAGTTTTTAGGTTCTGGAGAAAATATACCTCCAAAGGTGAAACATAAAAAAGATCACGGCTGTGGAAACTATCATGGCTGTTTCAGAAGCCAGGGGGAGTCCTAGTTCCTTCTGCTGGGGCAAGGAGATACATGCTCCTATATTCCTGAATTGGAAACAAAAAAGCATTTTAACCACAAAAATGATGTTACAAGTATTAGTTAAGCAGAGTTGAAACGGGCCTAACTACCCTGTAATTTAAGTGCAGAATGAGTTAAATAAGACTTGTATGGGCTGGTCTAGAAACTTTACCAATGAAAAACACTGTGTCTGTGGGAAAACACATGTTGGCTCTGTACACAAAATTTAGAAATAAACCTGTTGAGCAGTTTGCATTTTCCCAATTTATCTCTGCAAGGTTGACAGCAAAATGTCATGTTTAAATATCAAATTAAACATACCACTAAAATCTCAGTTTTAATGATACATTTTATTCTCCTAAAATAGTTAATTATGTTTAACTCTATAGAAATCACTTTAATAAGAACCACTTGCCTTTTTCTGGGCAATTGCAGCCCGCTGCAGTTTCTCTTTAGCTTGATTATACTTTTCTTCTCTGTCAGTGATACGTTCATGAAGCTTATGCTTTTCTTCCAACCACTGTATCTGTTTCTCTTCCAATGTCCTATCAGAAGAATGTATTGCAAAACATGGATGTTAACTCTTAGGATTAAATAGATATTACCACAAGTATAATCAAACTCACTATCTGCTTCACCACATCCTTAATTACTCCACTGCAGGCATTCTTGCATGGCCACATATTTGCTAATACTACCATTACTGAGTACTTCTGACGAGCCAGGCGCTGTGCTTAGAACTGTAAGTGTACTGTGTCATTTATTCTTCATAATAACCCCTTGAGTTAGGTACTTCTGTCATCTCCATTTTTTAGATGAGGAAACTGAGGCTTAGAGCAGTTAAGTAACCTGCTTAAAGACTTACACCTGGTTAACGGCAGGACAAACACTTGATAGCCAGCTTTGAACCACGATAACTATCAAGCTATAAAAACTGGGCCTAATAAGGCTGGTTAAAAATCAACCCAAGTATCAAGTCTTAAGGTATGTTTTCTGGTTAGAGTAAAATTCATATAAATGATATTTTAAGGTAATATCATAAATATCATAACATATCTTTAAAGCTCTTTTGCATACTTTATATGATTTTTAGTATCATTACTATAGGGAGTACAAATGAGATTTACAAACCCTGAGAAGTCAGATTACATGCCTAAGGTCATACAGTTAAGTGTCTAAGCTGGGACAAAAATCACATTCTACTGACCCCTAGTTCATTTATTTTCTGCTATATAATCCTATAAATAACATTCAGAAACCAATTATGAACTACTTAAATGTGCTGGCTATACTGTCATGAGAATTCTCAAACACATTTCGATCAAACACAAGGACTCCAAGATACAAATTTCTATTTTTTGCAAAATATAAACACAATAATGTGGACGCTGTGGAATATCACATTATGGACAAATATGTTGCTTACTTCCTTTTCTTGAAATTCAACTGCATATATGAAACAATGGACAAATCTTAAAATATGAAATAACAGAAAAACTGAAGGGAAAAAAGTTTTATATCACAAGGTAGCCTTCAGAAGAAAAAAGTCTGAAAAGAATGCTTTGTAGATTCGAATAAAAATGTGTTATAAAGACAAAGAAAGTACAAAACAATAGTTTTCTACCATATCTAAAAATCTGCCAGAGAAAATTCCAAAATTTTCACCAAAATCAATTTCCTTCCAGTTTACTATACTGTCTACTACTAACGAATTTCAACAACAAAAAATATAAACAAATAAATGAGCTTTTCAAAGGGAAAATCCAAGAGATTATAGTTCAAATTTTAGGAAGTTTTGCACATCAATAAATTTTTTTCTGTTCTCTGGCATTCAGAAGGATAATTCAGATATTTGAAGTAAGAAATGTATTGATTTACTCAATGAATAAAGAAGATTTTCTTTGAGGGTTTTCAGAATGCCGTGGTCAGGCAGAATTTTAAAAGGTCTTCTTCCCTAAATGTCTTTTTTTTTAAAAAAAAAAACAATTCAAGAGTCCATAATGCTCATTCTCTAGAAAGTATCTTACCTAACACCATTATACATTGTCAAAGGTTATTCGTAACTAGTTCCCAAAACACATTCAACACTGGAATCATCATTAAAAGAACTATAAATAATATCACAGAAAGAAGAAATAGTTTGTACATAAAAAAGAGCAAACTCTACTTTTCAACTTCTAGTTGTGCTTTTTCAGCTTGGTTTCTTAAATTTCGGCATTCCTGTTTTAACCTCTCCACCATTTCCTTCAGTACTTGGTTTGAATTCAGCAACTCATTCTCTGACTGTGCAAGTGAGGTCACTTGGATCTGCAAACTACTGATTTGCTTAAAAGAGAAAAAAGAAGAGAAACATAAGGCCACTAAACAAATGCAATAGAGTATGAGAGAGGCAGAGGACAGACACACCAAGCATCCTCCCTCACAAATGCCCCACCCAACTCATGCCCTTGAGGACATCGTTAGGATTCATTAGCATAGGATCATTTCTTAATATAACCAGACTATCAAGAACCATATTCCTCAGTCTGCCACTGAGTCCCCTCTCTTCTTCCCAAAATAAGCAGGCCAGATGAGGTATTGGGAGTGGGGAGAAGGGTTGTTAGAGGGGAACATGAAGGTGAGAAAAGAGAATTCAACTATTAGAAAGAGTCTCTTACTGGACTTCCTCTAGCCTCCTAGGAAATAAAAGATTTTAAAAGCAGGTCAGCTGGGAAAGCTGCTAAGGAAATCGTTCTCCTATTCCCACATACCCTGTAATAAGCAACCCTTCCAAGAGTTCTGCTTTCTGAACAGTCAGAAATCATAAACACAGGAAAGATCACCCTCACATTGTTTTTAAATGGTTTCTAAGCATTCTATACATCCAGTGTTGGGCAGAAGAAAGATGCTCCGAGAAACCTAATGAATGGCAGGGATTCCTTGGCCACTAGAGCCATTTATCAAACCATGAAATGTCACTCAGATTTTTTTCTCCCTCTCAATTTACTTTTATCTGGGAGTACTTTTTCTCATGAAAAATAGCTAATTATCTAGTTACAGATTGACAGGTTAGGAAGATTCACACTGCTTTTAAGTTATATCCAAATAATCTTCCTTAGGGACACGGTTATCCCCATTTTCCCCATAAGCCATTTCACCAATTAATAAGCAAGTCCTCATTTTTCTTTCTCTTTCTTCTACCTCTCTTAGCCATTCTCTGAGAATTTTGGAAGCAGAGAGTCAAGAGATTCAGGATCAAAAGAACTCATTATGAGACTCAAGAGTCAAAAGAAACCAGATTCTTTATGCAATATATTAAATAAATGGGAAATAATTCCATTACTTTCTGATGGAAGCAAAAGCCAAATAAGACAGGACTGTATATGTCCAAATAGCAATTGTCAGCAGAATAAAGTAAAACGGTATGTTTCAGATTTCTATTTTAGAACAAATTTCTCCATGAAGAACTACTCAGTCTTTATTTTTAACTGGAGTTGTAAATATTAAATCTGTATTACAGCTGACTGAACAAGCAGCCTTCAAGGAGCTTAATACTTCTCCATATCTATAGGATGACAGAAAGCCCAATGCCAACGATACCATATAACTTCTTTCAGAGTATCAAACATTATGCACTCCTAGCAGAGACTTTGAAGTCATAACTGCACATGCAAAGCACTGCCAGCTAGCATGCAAGCATAAATCCTAAAAATGGAATCTTCACTTCTTCATCGTTTAAAGGGGGAAAAAAAAACATTTTACACAAAAAAGAAAATAGAATTCAGGAAAGAACACTCTTCTATGTTTTGCCCATATAAATTTTTCCTAAACCCAAATAACTTTAATTAAAATGCAAATTTCCTTCCATAGATAAAACTCATAGATTTTACAGGGATATAAGAAATAGCTCATGGAATAAGAAATGTAAAGTTACAAGTCAATCACACAAGTAACTTAAAACCTAGATGGTCTTTCTAGTCAATTTTTTAAATTCAGAAATCAAAATATTATCCTTTAAACTATGATTTAAAAAAATTCATCATGGGCCACAGCATATAAATATCTTAAAAACAGCAGTTAGCAAAAGAAGCTTACTAAACTAGAGCTTAAAGAGGTTTAAACATTTTCTTTTTACATACCAACCTCATCAATACATTATCAAGTGTAGTGATTATATTTTCAGAATACTGATATGTAAAATTCCAAGAAAGATTCAAAACACAGATTTAAAGAAGCACTTAAAAAAATAAAAGCAAAATGTTTGCTAAAATCATACCTGTTTCAGGTCAGAATTTTCATTTTTTTCCTTCTCTGCATTTTCAATATCCACAATTTGTTGCTGAAGTTTTAACCTAAAAATTACAACCCAACAAAAGACATTATTAAGAATCCATAGTTCATATATTTCACTGAATTAGACAATCATTTTACTGAGTGCCTGTATTAACACCTGGCATTGTGCTATGCAAAGTGGTAGAGACTTCAGGCAGCTAAGTTGTGTTCACATATAACTAAAATGTAACAAACTTCTGCTTTTGTCACGGAAAAATCTACAAACTATGTGTATAGAGAAGATGAGAAATCAAGTCTGTCTAGGAACATGAGAGAATACTACACGGAGATGAAAATCTGATGGGTAGGATTTTGATAAACATAGGGAACGGCCTGAACGAATGGTCGTGGGTGGAATAGTGCAGTGTGTGTCGCTAAGACATCAGCAAGAGGTCCAGTTTAGGAGAAGCTATCTTACAGCCACATAGCATTTCACGATCTACAAAACGCTTCCAGAGGCACTACTAGTTCACTTGCACTCTACTAGGTTATGGAGCTCCTAAATGTATCCTTAATGCCTACCACGATGTCTTTAGTACAACAAGCATTTAATTAAGTTGGCCAATTTTAATTGTAGTAATTTCTCACAATAATTCTATGAAAGTAAGCAAAGTCATCTTTATTATTATTCCAATTTTACAAATAAAGAGATTGAGGCTTAGCTAAGGTAGGCCCAAATGAAACAGCTACCAAGCAGCCAAATCAGGTCTTGTAACACTCAAGCGTCCCCCTCTTCTACTTCATTATGCTGCAATTTTACTGATCTGAAATTCAGAATTTAAAAGAAAATTATCTAGTACAGGACACCACACTGTATTCTATAAAACATATTATGAGTTTTCATCCCTGAGATAAATGAACACTTACACAACTTGTGTCCTCTTCAAAAGGAATGATACATTCTCTGCCTTAAAATGCAGAGCACCTCTGGCGACCAAACGACTAACATTATGAGAAAGACTTTACACTAATTAGGTTTGACAAGACAGGCCCTCAACCTCTCCCTTTTTAAAATCCTTCAGACACTTATCGCAAATATAATTCACTTAGCACTTATTATTTATAGTTTGGCCTCATTAACATGTCTTATAGACCCAATTAGAACTGCTTATTGGGAAGACAACACTCTCAAGGGCCTAGGGCTGTGCTTTAAACACTAATAAGAATTCCATAAATATTTGTTGATGGACTGAATGAACCAACCCAAATCCTAGATTAGACAGTGAAATGTGTAAGATGATTGTACAATACGACATGCAGGAAACCATAAGACACAGTGCTTCCTGAGATATTTACATACAAATGCCAGAAACAAGGGCTCTAAAGGAAGAACGCCAGTCTTGCTCTTCCTTTGCTCCTTTGTGCAGTCATACTCTTATTTCATAATTCTAACTATATTATTGCTCTATCAAATTTTCTGTGCATTTCTCCCTTAAGTATTTATAAGTGTTATGAACTTGGTGCTTTTAGGTTACTGAATTAATAAAGGTTTCTTTGTACGAAAACATGAAGATGAAAATAGAGAAAACACTGTGGGTCCTAGACCAGGTTGAGAGTTAGAAAAGTTAAGCCCCAAGTATATCTTAGCTCTGGTTGAGATTTTGGATACACCTGGTAAATTAATAAGGAACAAGACCCAGGTAAGAATGCATTTGTGGCCTGAATGCTTTCTACACATGTAGATATGAAAAGAAACAATAATGCCATACCTACAAAAACTGAAGTCAAAGAAACCAATGGTAAAGAGTATTTGACTATCATTACAACATGAAAGGAATAAGACGCCATTATGGTAGACTATAACAGATGATGTACAAAATTTTCTTCAGTTCACTTTGCTGAAGCACTGCCGGGTCAGAATCCACAACTGATGGCTAAGTGTAGGGGCTGCTAAAGTGGAATAAAGATAAAGAATGCCAGAGTGAAGATAAAATAAACTACAGTCATCTCTCGGTATCAGTCGGATATTGGTTCTAGGAACCCCGTGGATTCCAAAATCCACGGATGCTCAAGTCCCTTATATAGAATGGCGTAGTATAATGAATACAGTGGGCGCTGCATATCCATGATGTCTGTGGCTAAGGTGTTGGATGGGTCAACAATATGAATGTAGTCACTAAGAACGATAGCAAAGGATAGAAATTAGAAAAAAGTTGAGCCAGAAGTCAAGGTCCTCAATAACTGTTGGGGAATATCTTGTAGGTCAGTAACTGGCAGAGAAAAAGATAGGGATAAGATGAATGCAATGAACGTCAAAGGAAAAAACATTTTAACCAAAGATAGTCAAACAACGGTCTGCAAGCAAGAATGGGGTTCACAAATACTGATTTCCTTTCTTGGTCCCTAGTTTTAGGATAGGGAAGGAGAAATAATTTCCACTTACAAGGGTTGCTTGGTAATATGCCATCAGTACAAAGTCAGGTTTCGGTGAGAGGGTGTTTAAAAAGAAAATGCGGAGACTGCAAAAACTTCATTGGTAATGAAATAGAGATTTCAGAGGCCATAGGAAAAATTGTAAAAGGAGAGCTTTAATGGGTTGGTGGTGAGGAGGAATCAAAAGGTGAAGAATAAGTTGAGGAACGAGAAAAGTATGAGATCAATTACTTTATATTTTAAAAGTAATTATGGAAATAACGGAAGCAGAAATAGTACGTGAACTGGAGGGCCAAGGTACAACAGAGAATGCAGCTGTGGAAAAGTTTAAATGGAAACATTTGGAATAATAGTGAGATGAAGCTGTTCCAAGTCCTCTTCAAAGTACAGGGTAGCTAAGTATGGTGATTATTGCCTAGGTTTTCTGTGGCAGGCAGCTGATGTGTGTCATTTCAACATTCAACAAATATTTACTGAATGCCTACAAATGCTGAGCCCAGACCTAAGTGTTGCAGATATACCAGAGAATAGCAAAGACAGAATCTCTATCCTTAAGGAATTTACAGTCTAACAGCACTGTCTGATCGAGCTTTATTTAATGATGGAAATGTTCTATTATTTGCACTGTCCAATATGATAGCCACTAGCTACATGTACTATATTGCACATCTGAAATGTGGCTAGTGCAACTGAGGGAATGAATTTTTAACTTTTTAAAATTTTAATCAATTTTAAATTAGATTTAAATAGCTATATGTGGCTAGTAATACCATATTAGGCATGAAGATTCTAGTGTAACCTCTTGGCTTCATTTGAGGTCAGCCCCCATTATCAAGGGAAAGCAAAAGATAAGGCAAGCAAGAGAAGTTGTATTTGTGATTTCTCTATTGTCAAAGATCCCTAGAACAAGTTTCTTGAGAATGGCTGTTTTTACATCAACTCACTGAAAGCAAAGTTCTTGCTTGTGAGCACTGGAAATCAACTCTAGCCATTATTAGCAAAAAAGGACTTTCCTGGGAGGATATAAGAAACTCACTGACTCAACAGGGGACTAGAGAATAGAACCAGGCTAGAATAATTGACCAGAATCACAAGCAAGGATATGCCACAGCAACTGTCTGGTCCTTCAAATGCTGCCACACATTCTTCCATGACTGACTTTGCAGTTCAAATTCTGAAAGAGAATTTGTCCAACTGGCCAAGTATAAGTTTCCTATTCCCTACTAAGATAACATACAACAAATAATTCATTTCAAGATGGAGTATAACTAGAAAGAAGAATATATTAAATAACAGCTGTTTTTTTGTTTTTGCGGTTTTTTGTGAGGAAGAGTCATCCTGAGCTAACATCTGTTGCCAATCTTCCCCTTTTTGCTGAGGAAGATTCACCCTGAGTTAACATCTGTGCCAATCTTCCTCTATTTTGTCTGTGGGTCGCCACCACAGTATGGCCACCAATGAGTAGTGTAGGTCTACGCCTATGATCCAAACCCACAAACCCAGGCCACCAAAGCAGAGCACGCCAAACTTAACCACTAGCCCATGGAGCCACCCCCAGTTGTTTTTTTTTAATGTTTCTAAAAACCTTAAGAAAAAATTAGAAAGCCACAGATGGAAAATAGAGCTCTGGCTTTAAGCAACACAAAAGATAAGGGGTTTCACCATGGGATACCTTAAATGATCAAGTTCCCTTTCCCTTAGTTATTGCTGCTATTTCCCCAACACACTTCCCCTCACTTCTGATAACAAACTGCACATTACCTTCCCTCCCACCGAAAATAGGCATAAAACCTGGGCTGAGTCAGAATGCCCTATCCCTCTGGCCCAGAGATGGGCAAGTGAACAAGGCCCAACGCTTTTCTAGATTTTTCCAACTTGAATCATGAAATAAGAACTCTGTCTTCTTTGATCTCAAAATATAGTCTTGGCCTCAAAGAGAAAGCAGAAGGAGAGGAGGAGACACAACAGATAGAAAAGAGAGGCGAGAGATGAAAGAAGGGAAGAAGTGGGGCTGGCCCGGTGGCGCAAGCGGTTAAGTGTGCGCACTCCGCTGCAGCAGCCCGGGATTCGCCGGTTCGGATCCCGGGCGCGCACCCACGCACCACTTGTCAGGCCATGCTGTGGGGGCGTCCCATATAAAGTGGAGGAAGATGGGCAGAGATGTTAGCCCAGGGCCAATCTTCCTCAGCAAAAAGGGGAGGATTGGCAGATGTCAGCTCAGGGCCGATCTTCCTCACAAAAAAAAAAAAGAAAAAAAAAAGGGAAGAAGCAACTCATCTGACCACATTTGAGTTCGTACATCCAGGTGTCCACGAGACCAGCACAATCCCTGTCCTTTCCACAATTTATCTCAGCCAATAAAGTCCCTTTTTTGCTTGAGTTAGTTAGAGCTGGGTTACAGTCATAACCAAAAGTTGACTAGATACTTTATTTAAAACCCTGTAATTTTTACATGTTTTTCATTTATAGGTAACTTTACAAATTTTACAAACTCATTGTGGGGTGGAGCAGCCTTTTGAAATACAGAATTCTATTAGAATAATAATTTTATTATTTAGTCTAGCAGTGAAGAAACCACTTTAATGAAGAGACTGGTATGTAATTAATAATTTAAAGCATCTGCCAAAGCAGTGATTAATCCTACTTCTCATGGATATTTGTTGTTTGTAAATAAATGGATATTTCTGCTCTATATGATTTAGACTTTTAATTTCCTCAGTAAGATCTTTTTCTCCATAAGCAGTCTCTTTCTGACCTATCACATAATTCTAAATAAGACAAATTTCAATTATGATTATTTTAATGAATGATCAAAATAGACCTAGTTGATGTTGCTAGACTTATAAATTAGAAAATCAGAACTGCCATGGGAAAAACACAACTGTAGACCATTAAATTAAGAAAAAGTCATGCAAATTTTGTGAATTACTCCTTCTGCTGTATTTTATGTTGATTACTATGTCCTTATTTTAAAATAAGTTGGGGTCAGTTACACATTATAAATCATCTGTAGAAACTGAAGAAGAATCGAACAAAAATTACCGAAGTGACTAATGGAATAGAAAATGATTAATATTAAAGAAAAAACTAAAGGAATGAAAGCTATTTTATATAGCAAAAAAACAAAAAACCTAAGGGTCAAGTTCATTATTGTCTTCAAGTAATGACAGAACTCGGAACATTTTATCACTATGGCAACAGAAGCCCAAACCAGGACAAACAGGCTTAAATTTTAACAAAAGATTCTAACTGGCCAAACTATGGGACCATAATAGGATAAAATATTAGAGTGGGGTTCCTGGGGAGGGTCTCTCTCTCCTTTCTGGAGATTGTCAAGGGGAGAGAAAAAAAAAAAAAAACAAAAATAAAAACCTCACCTGTTCTCAACAGTTAAAAAATGTACCCACCTAAAAGCAAAGGGTTGGCCAAGATTGGCTCTTAAAAGCCATTACAGATTGATGATTCTAGAATTGTAGCAGCTAACATTTAAATTAATAGTTCACAAAATCTGACATTCGTAAATAATACATATATCTCTGCCTGAGATATTTCTGTGATTCCTTCCTGAGTAATGAGAATCAAAAACCTTGTCCCAAAACATAACCTACAACTTAATGAACATGATTTTTAAAAACCTCTCAACTTTTTTGTATTTATTTAGGAAGTCATTAAGATTTTAAAATATAAAAAAGCGCATATAGGGGACTTCCAGGTAGTTGAAGATAACAGCAGGTGTCTAGTTCTGTGTTATCCATACGTCCTGCAAAACAGTACAGAAAAGCAAGGAGAACAAATAAAGCCACACAAAATCACATCCTTTGCATAAGTGGAAGACAGAAAATGCCCAAACTTCAAAATATCCATAAGTAACAGGAGGAAAATAATTCTAAATCCCAGCAAGTGACCGCTCATGCTCTGGCCTGGAAGTCTTTGCAATGAGCAGAGGCTCACTGCATGTGAATGGACTTAACTCATCCATTAAAATAACAAGATCTCTAATTTGGCTCCAAAGCAAGACCCAACTATATGCTATACGTAAAAGACAAACAAAAAACAAAGTGATTCAGAAAGACTAAAAATAAGGAGATGAACAAAGGTATACCAGGCAAATGGAAACAATAAGAAAATGCGAGTAATGATGATATCAGACAATGTGGAATTCAAGCAAAAAAAAAAAATTTAAATGACAAAAAGAAAAGCACTTTTAAATGCTAAAAGCCACAATTCACAATTAAGATATAATTTATTATTATCTATACACCAAATAATCAGCAATCACCTTCATGAAGCAAAAAACTATAAGGAATGCAAGGAGCCACAGTAATACACTAATAACAATAATAGGAGACTTTAACACATCACTCTTTGTACAGGACAAATACGTGGACAAAAAAATAAGTCCACAGAAGACCTAAACATCATAGTTAATAAGGCAGATGTTATGGATGCATACATATCAAACTTTATACTCTCATATTTGAGCACTTTCTTTTCTAGTCCTTAGGTAATACTCACAAAAATCAATCATGTATTACAGGACTGAGACTGGGGTGAGGCAAGTGAGGTGCCCAGGGGGCAAAATTTGAGGAGACTCACTCTAAGGCTCCTGTAAGTGCAGTGTCAACACATAAAAGTGGGTGTCTCCTTAAATTTTGCACCCTGGGTGCCTCACTCACTTTATCCTAGTCCTGGCCGTGATATATCAGGTCACAAAGAAAACATCAGTGTGTTCCATAAAGTATAAATAATAGAAATACTGCTCTCTGATCACAATGCAATAAAACTAGAAATTAACAACAAAATAAAAAAACAAAAAAGCCCTCCATCCAGAAATTCAAAAACCTTCTGTTATGGACTGAATTGTGTCTCCCCGAAATTCATGTTGACGTTTTAACCCTCAGTACTTTAGAATTTCCCAGTAATTTAGAATTAGTGATTGTATTTGAGATAGGGTCTTGAAAAGAGGTAACTAAGGTTAAATGAGGTTATATGGGTGGGTCCTATCCCAATATGACTGGTGTCCTTATAAGAAGAGGGAGAGGTATCAGGGATATATGCACAGAGAGGAAAGGCCACGTGAGGACACAGCAAGAAGGCAACCATCTGCAAGCCAAGGAGAGAGGCCTCAGGAGAAACTAAATCTCCCGCCACCTTGAGATCTTAGACTTCTAGCCTCTAGACTATAAGAAAATAAATTTCTGTTGTTTAAACCACTCTGTCTTTGGTATTTGTTTTGGCAGCCCTAGCAAACTATTAGTTTCATCTTTTATTAAACAACTATACCTTCTATTAATACGTCTTCTATTAAACAACTCTTGGGTGAAAAGAAAAATACAAATTGAAATTAGAGAATTTCTAAAAGAATAACATAATTAAAACACTACATATAATCTATAGGATACATTTAAAGCAGTGATAAGAAAATTCTCAGGACAAGACGCTTCTACCAGTAAAACTGAAAGAATGAACATTAGTTGAATTAAATTCCCAACTCAAAAAATAACCAAAAAATGAACAAAGTAAACTAAAAGAAAGCACAAGGTATATGACATGATCTTAGAAAACTCTAAGAATCCACAAAGCAGATAGTAGAAAACACATGACTTTAGCAAGGTCACAGGATATAAGGTCAATACATAAAAGTTAACTAACTGTATTTCTATATGCGAGCAATAAACAATTAGTGAAATTTAAAAAAAACCCTCCATTTATAGTCACATAAAAATGCTTAGGAATAAAATGTAACACAAGATGAGCATGACATATACAACAAAAACTACAAAACTTTGACGAAAGGAATTAAAGATGACCTAAATAAATGGAGAGATAGGCCATATTCATGGACTGGATAGACTTAATATTGTCGAGATGACAACTCTCCTCAAAATGAGCTATAGATTCAGTGTAATCTCAATTAAAATCTTAAGCCTTTTTGAAAAAGGTGACAAGCTGATTTTAAAATTGATGTAGAAAGGCAAAGGACTTAGAATAGCCAAAACAATCTTGAAAGAAAGAAAAAGGTAGAGGGCTTATACTACCTGAATCAAACTTAATATAAAGCTACAGTATTCAAGACAGACATACAGATCAAGGAAACAGAACAAAGTTTAAAAACAGACACACACTTATATGGTCAACTGATTTTCAACAAAGGCACCAAAATAATTCAATGGGGGAAAAGACAGTCTTCAACAAATGGTGCTGGAACAACTGGATACCCAAATGAAATAAAAAATGAATGTCTACCATCACTTCACACCATACAAAAATTAACATGAATTGGACCATAAAACCTATACATAAGAACCAAAATATTAATCTTTATAAGAAAATATAAGAGAAATCCTTGTGACACAGGATTAGGCAAGGATTTCTTAAACAGAATACAAAAAGCACAAACTAGAAAAGAAATGGATAAAATGGATTTCATCAAAATAATTTTCTTTCGACAGACACAATTAAAATAAACAAGAAAGCAAGCCACAGACTGGGAGAAAATATCTGTAAAACACATATCTGACACAGGGCTTGTATGCAGAACACATAAACAGCAGTTACAACTCAACAAGAAGATAACTTCCCAATTTTAAAAATGGGCAAAATAGGGGCCATCCCGGTGGTATAGTGGTTAAGTTCTTGCATTCTGCTTCAGCGGCCCAGGGTTCGCAGGTTCGGATCCCAGGCAAGAACCTACGCAGCGCTCATCAAGCTATGCTGTGGTGGTATCCCATATACAAAATAGAGGAAGATGGGCACAGATGTTAGCTCAGTGCTAATCTTCCTCAGCAAAAAGAGGAAGACTGACAACGGATGTTAGCTTAGGGCCAACCTTCCTCACCAAAAAAAAAAAAAAAAAAAGGGCAAAATATTTGAACAGACACTTCACAAAAGTGAAGTCACATATAAGCACATTAAAAGATGCTAAACATCACTAGCCATCAGAGAAAATCAAATTAAGACCATAGTAACATATTACTATACATCTGCTAGAATTATTAAGTTAAAAAGACTGACAATAACAAGCATCAGTAAAGACGTGTCAAACAAATGGAACTCTAATACGTTGCTACTAAGAATGAAAAACAGGATAATCACTTGGGAAAACAGTATTGCTACATGTTATAAAATTAAATATACATGTACACATATGACTCAGCAATCTCATTCCTAGATATTTAACCAAGAGAAATAAAAACATACGTCCACACAAAGACTTGTACATGAATGTTCATAGCAGCATTATTTGTAATAGCTCCAAACTAATAACAACCCCAACATTTGTTCATCAAAAGAAGAATGGATAAACGAATCATGTTATATCCATACAACGGAATATTAATTAACAATAAATAGGAATGAACTACTGATACATGCAACAACATGGAAAAATCAGGCATTGCCTAAGACTGGGAATCAGGGGAGAGGTCAAGTGCAAAGAGACATGAGGAAACTTTTAGGGTGATGGAACTGTTCTATGCTTTTGTTGTGATGATTACACAACTGCATACAATTACAAAAATTCATCAAACTGTACATTATTTAAGTGGGTGAATTTTAATTTATGTGCATTAAATACCAACAAAACTATAAAAACTTTTTAATGGCAAAAACACAGAAGTAAAGATGCAAGCAAAAATTAATGAGGTAGAAATCAGAAAAACAGTTGATTCAATAAATCAAAATCCTAGTTTAGAAAAAACACTGAACTGCAGCCCACCTGGTGGCATAGAGGTTAAGTTCGCATGCTCTGTTTTGGCAGCCCAGGGTTCGCAGGTTCAGATCCTGGGCACAGATCTACACACAGCTCTTCAAGCCATGCTGTGGCAGCGTCCCATATACAAAGTAGAGGAAGATGGGCACAGATGTTGGCTCAGGGACCATCTTCCTCAAGCAAAAAGAGGAAGACTGACAACAGATGTTAGCTCAGGGCCAATCTTCCTCACCAAAAAAAATAAAAAATAAAAAACAAACAAAACACTGAACTGTATGCTTTAAAATGATTAAAATAGGGGCCGGCCTGGTGGCATAGCAGTTGAGTTCACGCGTTCTGCTTCAGCGGCCCAGGGTTCACCGGTTCAGATCCTGGGTGCGGATCCACTCACCACTCATCAGGCCATGCTGAGACAGCGTCCCACATAGAAGAACTAGAAGGACCTACAACTAGGATATTTAACTAGTACTGGGGCTTTGGGGAGAAAAAAGAAAAAAAAAAGGAAGATTGACAACAGGTGTTAGCTCAGGGTCAATCTTCCTTAAAAAAAGATTAAAATAGAAAATATTGCTATCTACATTTTACTACAATAAAAAGATAAAATAAAGCACTTGCTGGCTTGATTAAGAAAGAGAGGAAGAAAGCACATATTCAAAACAAGAAAGGACCAAGGGAAAGTAAGCATTGAAACAGAAGAAATTAAAAAATAAAAAACTACCTTGTAGATCTCTATGCAAATAAATTTGAAAATATAGATGAAATAATTTCTTATGAAAACAGATGATCAAAATTGATGCCAATAGAGATGGAGAACTTAGGCTGATTTCTATAGAACAAATAGATAGTTATTCCAGATATTAAGGTTGGTTGAAGGTTAGGAAATCCCGGGGTCGGCCCCATGGCTTAGTGGTTAAGTGTGCGTGCTCTGCCACTGGTGGCCCGGGTTCAATCCCAGGTGCGCACCGATGCACCACTTGTCCGGCCACGCTGAGGCAACTAGAAGGATGTGCAACTATGACATACAATTATCTACTGGGGCTTTGGGGATAAAAAGGAGGAGGATTGGCAATAGATGTTAGCTCAGGGCTGATCTTCCTCACAAAAAAATTTAAAAAAGTAAAAAAGGTTAGGAAATCCATTAATACACTATATTAATAGTGCTAAGGGAGGAAAATCATGATTATCTCCAGAGATGCTGAAAAACTTTTGAAAATTTTCAGTATCATGCCTACAACTATTAATGTGTTCGCCAAATGATGTTTTCCTATTTCCATCATTCCTTCTACATTTATTAGTTGGAATTCTCCTGAAAAGAGCTTTCCCTTCTCTCTAAATATTATATAACATATCAGTTTGGATGCATGGATTCTTATTTTATCCTATGGGTTTTAATCTTTTATTATAATTTATTTTATTGCTCAAACTGTCTCAGATTTGCCCAATGGATGCTAAATTAGTGGAAAAATGCATGATGAGAAAGTATGATAAGAATATTAACAGTCTCAAAGTATCTCCCCATAAGATAATTATATATTAAAAAGAGGAAAAATTAGTCATTTTACAATGAAAAAATCTGGCAGACACTACCTTAACCAAGTGATCAAAGTTAACATCACCAATAAGGGGACTAATTATGTACCTTCTGATATGATGCACTGAGGACACATGACTTTGACTTTGGTGCCATTCTCGCTAAAAATGAATAACCTGAATTTAATCATAAAGAAGATAAACTCAAATTGAGGGATAATCTACAAAATAACTGGCCAGCACTCTTCAAAAGTATTAATATGTTCAAAATTACAGTAGACTACGTAAAGGCAATGTGTGATTCTGGATTGGATCTTGGACCAGAAAAAGGACATCAGTGGGACAGCTGTTAAGATTTGAATAAAGTATATAGGTTTGATAATAGTAATGTTTATTTGATTGCCTGATTATATTAATGTTAATTCCTTAGTTTTGATTATTTTAATATGGTTATATAAGATGTTAATATTCAGAGATCTGGGTGAAAATTATACGGGAATTCTTTGTACTACTTTTACAATGTTTCGTTATCTCTGCAATTATTTCAAAATGAAAAGTTTACAATATATATACACATATATAACCTAATACTCTGAAGTTCCCTTCTGGCCGACTCTTCGGCCATCTGTGAAGCCCGCAATTTCTCTTCACACTGATCCTTTTCAGATTGCCTCCAGACATCATGTTCCACTTTCATTTTCTCCAAATCTGCTAATCTGTTCTCAAGTTCTAGCCTAAAACAACAGACAATAATTATGTTACAAGAACTACAATAAGGATGATATGTCAGCAAAATGTTTCCATTTGCAAAGAGATTTAACAGAAAATAAAGTAATTAAGTACTTACTTTTCATCTTGTAATACCACAAGTTTTTGATAACCTTCTTCCTTGGCAGCTTGTACCTTACGTATTAATTCACGATCCTTTTCTACTAAGAGCATTTTGTGGTGTTCAACAGCTGATTTGAGAATTTCATTGTCTGACTGTAATCCTAGTAGTTTTTTAAGGAGAAAAATGTACTATACTCAATGTTACTAAGATGAAAAATCACAATTAACAGCAAGCATTCATAAGCTGGCAAGACAAAAGTGTAGAAAGTAAGTCTCGCTGGATATACTCAAAGATCTTTACATTATTGACAAATTTTTCTTAAGAACAAAACAGACGAAAACTCAAGAGTTAATTTTTCTGTCATTATTTTATTTAGTATACACACATAAAAACTTTAATCCTGAGAGCTGAGGACATCAATCCAGATGATATCCAAAGAGGTTTAAATACTTCACCTCTAAATGGGTTCTGTAACCTAAGCCCCACAGGCAGCAGCATCATAAAGCTGGCTGGAAGCAGAGGGAATAAAATCATAGAATCCTTCAAAACCTATCATTCTAGCAGAACTGTTCCATTTCTAGTAGAAACACAAATTGGAAACTTTCAAGTTTGTCCAACGAATTCACAAATCTTTCTTGTAATGAGATGGCAAGTATTTTACAGACGGAATAACTAAAACAAATTCATATGTAACTCAAAGTTAAAAAAGAATGCAGAACTGGATCCTAAACGCTGAGTTCCTAAGAAAATTTACTCCCCAACTCTATGGAAATCCATGAGTCAACATCAAGTAGAAATTAATAATGAAAACAATCATTTATCATAAGCTCTCTCTGAAACTACAGAGGCCAGTTTAACTAGACCAATTCAAGGACAGTTATAGGCCAAAGGCAGCTTATTTCAGCACTTATAAAAGTTGGAAATAATATAATTTCTGAGGAATCTTGATGAGAAGGATATTCTAAGACTAAACTGGAGCTTAAAAATAAGCCGAGGCTGAACTAGCTTCAATAACTGGCCTAGGGTCTACATAAAAAATTTCAAAAACTTAAAAATTGGGCCACCTATCTTCCTCACATTCTTTAGACTTAAAATGGCCTGGAACTAATAATCACATGATCTAAATAGATTTAAATTTATAACCCAGGAAGCATGGAATCCCATTTGTAAAGTTTCACTTAATTTATGTATTAATCAAATAACTATGACATAAACATAAGATTGATTTTTTTTAAAAGTTAGATCACAGAACGAACATTCAACATATAAACAAAAACAACCCATATGTGCTCTAAGGTTAAAATTCAATTAAGTTGAAAATCTGGAAATAAAAATTCAGTTTGAATTATTATTTTAATAATTTGAGTTTATATGTGAAAATAATAGTAAAAAGCATGGGAAATCATATATTACCATCCAGTTCACTCTGAATCTTATTCCTTTCTCTTTCTAGCTCACTCTTAGCTCTTGCTGCCTCCAGTTTGATGTCTGTTATTTCCAGTTTGTTTGAATGTTTAAGTTCTTTTACCTGTTGATAATTAGAAATTAAAATTACTATTGGTCATTTTCTTGCCATTAAGTGCTTACCCAAAAACATTAGTAGAAATGAGAAAACGTTTCGGTAGCAGAGTATACAAGGTAAGCACCTTCCAGGAGGGAAAGTGCTTCAGTGCCTGAAACAGTACTTGGCACCAAGAAAACAGTCTTTTCCTAATAGAACTGAGTCATTTCTTTACAAATTCCTTACAAATATCTGGGTGGGGTCATCTGGCTTAATCTTGCCTTAAAAGGCTTACCTACCAGTACCTAAAAACCAACAGTTAATGACTGAAACATCTTTAGGGAAAAAAATGAAACCTTCTTTTAAAAAAAGTGGTGGTAGAGGGCCGGCCTGGTGGCGCAAGCGGTTAAGTGCGCGTGCTCCGCTGCGGTGGCCCGGGGTTCGCCGGTTCGGATCCCCGGCGCACACCGACACACCGCTTGGCAAGCCATGCCGTGGTAGCATTTATAAGTAATAGCATGTAAAATGTTATACAGGTATAACACCATCACATGGTCTCCTTGGAAAACATGAGCAACGTGTTATAGGTAGAGCAGAGGAAGGTGTGAAATCTAAACTTTATATGCCATACAAAAGGATTTTGTACCCTGTTAGCTATTGAAGGTGCCACAACCAACTTTATTTCAGAAAGTTAACTCTAATTGCAAATGTGTTGGATTAACAAACTGAAGGTAAAGAAACCAACTGCGAGGCAAAGGACTGACAAAGCGGGCAAGAAGGAAGAATCGATTGAATTTGGTGACTAAATGATTTGTATTTGTATTTGTGTGTGTGTGTGTGTGTGTGTGTGTGGTGGTGGTGGTGGTGGTAGTGGGAGGAACAAGAGTAAAACATATAAATTGAATTTAAACCTTTATTGCCAAAACTTGATTCTTTTAAAGCCCCAAGTGAATGTAAATAATTGTCAATATTTTCTATATAATTAATCCATTACATACTAATTTTAGTTTTCCCTAAGACATCCTATTTGAAAGTTGAATAATTCTAGTTCATAAGTAGTATTCCTTCATTCATTCAATAAATATTTATCCAGCATCTATTAGGCGCCCTAGCACTGTTTTAGGAACTGGTGATACAGGAGCAAACAAGAAAGCTTTGTCTCTCCAATCATCTGCACTACTCTCTAACATTTTCCATACCCCTTCCCTTTGGTAAGGTGCTTCTAAACTTAGGTACAGTGCTATAATGAGGATTTAACTAATACAGATAGTAGGTTAGATAACCCTGCTTTCTGACATATTACTATACTAATATACAAAACTAGGAAATCAGAGTAGAAAGCCACAAAGATATACAAGCCAAATATGTAAAATGTGAGATGGTGGGAACAAAAGGGTAAAGGATAATTTACTTGAGTGCAATAAAAATCTATAAAAACTGGATATGGGAGTTAGAAACAAATTAGGAAGAGGCCCTAGAGCCAAAGAGGGCAAGGATGAGAGAAAGAGAAGTGTCTTACTGAAGAGACTCCATCCATGAAAAGTCTTGAAAACGTTGCAAGGAATGGTGTGGTGCAAAATCCTCACTTAAAGGAAATAAACAGAAAAGCAAGTACTGTGCTGCCTCTGTACTGCTAACCACACTAAGACATATCTCTCCAAATTAACTTGCAGAGTTTTAAATGACAGTACATAAAATGAATACTTGTGCTGACATCAGTTGTGCCTTTTTAAATCATTCTGAAGTTCTTTTCTATGAAAGCAAGTCTCATAGAACAATGTTTAACTACATGAAAGCAGCTAAGAAATCCTATTTATTTTAATACTTAAACTTTCTGTAGATTGGGTTTTACTACATTATAATTTCATGGACAGACAGAATTTAAACTATAAATGCTTTAAAATTTTGAAGAAATACAAGTACAATGAAAATCCAATTTCTATGACAAATGTAATTATAACCTGCTATTATATACTAACTGTAAAAGGTTACGAATGACAAAGCAGTTCATTAACAAACCACACTGCAGCTGCTTTAAATATGAGGTGGAAAATAGAGCCATCTTATTTTGTAGAATCTTAATTCATTTCAACAAGTAGAACTACAAAATATATAAAAATCTATTTCTTAATTCATTTCACCCTGAGATTTACTGAAACGAGAAAACATTTTCAACTAAACTATAATTATTGACACTTAAAGAACACTGGATAGGAAGTAAATGAGTAAAGGCTGTCTTCAGGCCTACTTTTATTATTAAGCCAGTGGTATATGCTCAAGCAAGGGACTTGTCCTCTCTGCATTCAAATTTACTCACCTATGGACATACATGAGTTTAAGTTTTTCTTTACTGCCACATTTCTATAATCCTGAAATAATGAATGCACTTATACTAATAGTAATTGTTAACGTCCTAAAAATATATTTAAAAGAATTATTTTATTGATTAAAAATGAAACACTTATGTATTTATTACTTAGATACGACAAATAGTAGCACTTTCTTTGGGTAATTTGAACCATATCCCAAATAGTCGTAATGAAGTTTCTATCTGTCTCTAGATCCCTGGTTCTTAACCTTCTTTGTGATCAGGGCTCAAAAGCCTAGGAAAACTAGGGATCTTTTCCTAAACAAAATGCACAATATTAAAATGTTCTACATAATTTCAAGAGATCCAGTCTTCTGAAGCTCCCCTGGGCCAAGCTACCCTGTTTTATTTTTCCCACAATATGTTCTCCATGTAGATTCTAGCGTTTAGGTTGTGAATTTGCTTTATGTTTTTGACACAATAGAAGTATTCAGAGAGTACCACCTAGTACTACCAACAAAACTTTAAGAAATGTAAAAATGGCAACAGTAGGCATTTTACAGGGGTTCAGAATCTGTTAAATTACACATACACATACACACAGAGAGAATGCAGGAAAATAATATATGTAAGCAAGAAATACAAATATAGTTGAAAAAAATGTTACTCAAGAAGCTCTTGATGCAAATTCCAAAGAGATAGTACTTAAATTTGATCTTTTTCAAAGGTCTGAGATGGTATGACCTCATTAACCCAGCTAATAAGAATAACTCTGTGGGATGACCCTTAAAACTGTATATTTTATTGGAGTTCTAAAGATCAAACACCTCATAGGGTAACTAGAAGAATTCACGTCTTTGAATGTGAAATATCTTTAACATCATCATTTTCAGGCTATCTTTGGTAATACTTTTTAATCCAAGACACTGATAGTCACACTGACATAACTCTGTTCAAAAATCTAACAAACATTTACAAATTTGAATAACTTAGACAAATGCACCCCAGGTGTTCCTTTGCATTGCAAACAACCGTTTGCTAGAATCACAAAATGTTGATGAAAATTTCAAGTTGCAAAGAAAACTGTGAGAATCATGTTTGAAATATTATTTTAAAATTTATCCTTCCAATGAAATCTTTTTACATGCAAGATTTCAAATGAAAACTTGGTTTGTCTAAAGTTGCAGGGTGGTTTTTAATATGCCATTTATATGCAAAATAATGCAAGTGTGCCTTTAAAAAGACAGGCAACTTTTAGCAATGTGTGTTAAGCAGAGAAGTACTAAAAAGCGCTTCCTTCAGCAGAGTACGAAAAATCATCTATGTATTAACTCTTTTTAAAAAGAAAGAGCAATAGAGAAGGGTATGTACAGAAAAAGAGAAATCAGAGCCAGGACACAAATGAGCTGAGGTAAAACGTGCTGCAGGAAAAGTATTTGGTGGTCCCCAAGAGTCAGAAGCCACAGCAGAAGTCAGCTTAGCCAATGTCCTGCTGCTCCATCTATGGTTCAGATTACTCCAGCTATTCCAGTCTAATCCAGCTACTCAGGTCTAGAACAGTGTTTCAAAAATATTGAGTACTCAATAATTTTTTACAAAATTGAAAATAATTTATACCAGAACTGGAAGAAAAGCATGAGAGAACTCCCTGTATTCTAAATTTACTTCTTTGTGTTTTGCATTTATTTCTTCATCTACTCTATCATTGTAGGCACTCGATATCTATCTACCGAATGTATAAATAATCTATTTACAGTTAATCAGGAAGCAATCAAATTATTTATTTATTTTCCAGTAGGACTTACACAATCTTAGGCTGGAAGTGTTTTTAGGGATCAGCTAAAACAACGCCTCATTTCATCTATGAGGAATCCCAATAATATTAAGTAACTTGCCTGAAGTTATACACACAGTTATTGACACAATGAGGACCGAAACTAGTCAATGAGCTTGAGGTTCTGTATGTTACATCATTTTCTCATTTAAGGATATCACTAGTGTATAATTGTTGCCATTGTCATTTTTATCACTAGCTACTGTTAAAGATAGCCTTGAGTGCTATCTTTAGTCTTACAAAAATCCTGTAAGAGATAGGTATTATACCCATTTAAAAGTTAAGCAAGGGAGCTGGCCGGGTGGCATAGCGGTTAAGTCCACAAGCTCTGCTTCAGCGGCCCAGGGTTCGCAGGTTTGGATCCCAGGCGCAGACCTACACACCGCTCATCAAGCCACGCTATGGCGGCATCCCACATACAAAGTGGAGGAAGACTGGCAACAGATGTTAGCTCAAGGCCAATCTTCCTCACCAAAAAGAAAGAAAGAAAGAAAAAGAAAAAAATAAAAGTTAACCAGATCAGAAGTCACATAGGTGGTGAGTGAGATGAATGAGTCAGGATTCAAAGATAGAGTCATCTGATTCAAAGCCCATGAACTTTTCCATTGCACTTCATTACCTTCTCCAAAATGACAGTTTTTAGTTTCTAAATATTCTAGAATTTCTAAAAAATTTCTGAATCTTAACCTATAAGATAGATTAGAAGACTATATTTGAATTAAAATATTTTAACAACTAAAAATCTTATTGCCTAATTTTTACTTATTCTTTCTAGTGTCAGGCATGTCTAATGAATTAAATGATACATTGGCTACAAAACCACTTTGCAAACTGTAAAGAACAGAAATTCAAACAAAAATTTTAAATGTCACTAGACATATAATCTGCAAATATACAAGAGTATGTGTTTGCCATGAAATAAACTAGGTGGACTATCTCCCAAGGATGGCATCTAATACATCTAAATATTATGGTTTGGCCTTTCAGGCACAGAAATCCAGTTCTGTCACCACACTTAAAGAAGATTCCAAAGGTTAGACTCACATTAATAAAGTTTACAAAGAGTGATCTATAAAATCAGAATGTCAGTTTATTATTACAAGAAAAAACTATAATGAAAAATAGAATACTCTAAGTCTGAAGGACCAGTGCATTCTCTCCCTGTAGACAAAATTACATGAGAAGTCAAAAAACAGAAAGTTGCTTGGTGATCATGAAATCAGAACAAATGGAATGAGATGAACTGACTGCTTCATGGCCACAAATTAAAACAGATTAGTGTATTCCTTTCCATAGTAAGAATGATCTCATCAATGGGACCAGAATACTTGCATTCTGATGACTAAAATTCTCTCTTCCCTCTGTCATAAACACTGCCTGAGTCTTCTCAAGTAATCCCTTGGTCAAGGAATTTATGATGAATACATTACTCCTTTAGATAAGTTCATATATCTCTACCAGGCTACAGTAAATTTCCTCCGGTCTGGCAGCCATTTTGTTTTTTAAGGTGATTTTACATAACTCTGCTCTGATAAAAAATACATGATTTCATTGATTCAGAAACAAGTCTCATTTCGAAGTCTACTTAGAGTATGCCCCAAGTACTATTAATACTAATAGCTAATATTTGGGTGATTATATATTAGACCTTATGTTAAGTGCTTTATGCATAATATCTTAATCTTTGCCACACTCTATAAGGTAGCAAGTCTCATCTTATAATGGAAAAAACTAAAGTATTCAGAGAGAAAGTAAATTGCCCAAGGCCACACAGCTAGTAAGGGGAAGAAATGGAACTTGAATCCAGTCTCTCTGACTCCAGAGCTGATATTCTTATTCACTACAGTCTTCTATAGAATACTTTCATCATTGTTATCCTCTTTCTGGTTACTGGATTCCTTATATACACTGCATCTGAGGGGAAAAAAACCTGTTAAGTTCCTGAGAAAACTCTGTATGTAAAAGATGTTCAAATCATTATATTCTTTTAAAAATAGCATAAATGCAGATCATGCTGCTGATACTAATTTACTCATTTAACAAACATTTATTGAATTCCTACTGTGTGTCAGCACTGTTCCAGGAGCTGGAGATACAACAGCAATAAAAGCAATGTCTCTGCTCTCTTGCAGCTTACATTTGGTTGAGAGAAAAGGGGCGGGAAAGAAAAATTGAGATAAAAAATAAATGAATATAAATGTATCAGATGATGTTAAGAGCTATGAAGGAAAATACAGCAGGTAAGGAAGATAGAGAGTAAGGTAGAGGAAAAGGGAAGATAGTATTTTACAAAGTGAAGACAAGGAAGGCCTCTCTGATAAGGTAACATATGAAAGAGGTAAGAAAGCAAGCTATGTAGATACGTGAGGGAAGACCATGGCAGGTGGGCAAGTGCAAAGGCCCTGAGGTAGAAGTAAGCTTGCTCAAAGAAGAGTGAGAAGGCCAGTGAGGCTGGAGCAAAGCAAACAGGAGGGAAAATAGACTGTGATGGCTGTGGAAAGATTGCAGGAGCCAGATCACACAGAGTTCTAAACGAGTGGAGAGTAAAGAGACCATTTAGGAGGTTACTGTAAAAATTGAGCCCAGAGAGATCATGGGTTGGACTAGAGTGGTCACAGTGGACGAGGTGGTAAGAACTGGTCCGATTCTGCATGTATTGGGAAGGTAGAATGACAGGATAAAAAAAAAATTCAATATAGAGATCTAAACTATTTAAGCACAAAATTTCTTTGTCATTATACAATATCAAGCATTTTAAAGAATGAAGTAGAAACATAAGGCGACTTACTTTACTGGTCAATGTATTTATTTCCCGTTCAGCTTTATGCAATTTACTGATTAAAATAGTATTTTGTTCATTGCTTGACTGCAGCTCTTTTTCCAAGCGTTCAGCCTGTAGTTTAACTGACTGTTTTTCAGCCTTTTATTAAAAAAAAAATTTTTAATTTGTTTATAATTTTTCACAATTATATAAAGATAAATAAGCACTATTTAAAATATATGTATAATCCTACTATCCAAAATTATTCAAAACCTTGCCAATATTAACACGTACCAAAGTAACAAGAATTTTCTCAAAGTAATTGGTAGAATTTAAATGAAGAATATTTGCTCCAGGAAATATGCAATAAAGGTATCTGGACAAACAATATATCAACAGCCACCAACAACAAAATAAAACTCATACTCTCTTCTCTGAGAGAGTACCTAACACACTCACTCGATACCTGTTTACTCTTATTGCTGACATAATTTGAACAAACATTTTTGGGGGTTTCAAGTCCATAGCAGATATCTGAAAAAGCATATTAGAAGGTAGAAGAGAGAACTTATTTGTAGTAAGAACTGAACATCTAAAATCAATAGAGATTAACAACAACAAAGAGATATAAGAATTCAAAATCCTCAACTAATCTGGAGCCTCTGGAAGTATGGCAAAGAGCTCAACAGCTCTCGACCTCATCACATAATACAGATTCTTGCTGAAGTCTAAGCTGTCGAGAAAATTTCTAGTTGATAATACTCTTAGTACTCATTAATTAGAGAGGGAAAACTAAATGCTTTTTAAAAATATTTCTACTCAAAATAGTTAAAATGAAAACATTTGGCATTTAATAGATAAGCTTCAGTTTTGTAACATCTCATTTCCTATTATCTTAAATATGATAAGGAGTGTATTTCAACAAATAATTAGAAAAAAACTATTTTCCTCAAATATGAAATGATACTCTCTGAGCACGATACCCAAAAAAAAATCATGAAATGCTTGCTGTCATGTGCTTATTTTCATCTGACAAATGATAAAATTAAATATAAGCTCTTCTGAAAATGTCACATCCCATCTTTTGTCATCTTGAATTCAACTTGTCCTGAAAAGAATCACTCTAAATGACCTCAATGAGAAGTTTCACCACATACTATATTCAATTGCATTAATCCCACTTATTCTGTCCCTGTGTAAATACATTAAGGATGGAAGGATGGCAACATAAACAGTCTCATTCTGAAGCCTCATGTCTAAGGTCCAATGATACTGACTTTAGTTCAGGAAACCAGTAAATATTGTCAGAAGCTTCATCCAAAAAATAAAAAGGTGACTTCTACTCTTCAAAACATATCAGTGTACTCCTTGTACCCAGTTTGCTGGCTGGGAAAAATAATTACTATTTTGGATTTGGATACTGGATTTTAATTACAAACTAGGTGCCCACTAACTTTCCTCCAACTCAAATCATTTCACAACTCTTCTGAAAAAAAAAAACAAAAAACACTTTGGATTACTCAAAATAAATCAAAACAATCAAACTAGTATATTTGCTACAAGTTAGACACTAAGAACTAGAAGTAAGCATAACTGAACAGGATGGTGAAGGGGTCCAGAATACGCCACCATGGCATAAAAATTACTTTGAGCTGAAGGCAGTTGAGAATCAACAGACACAAGAAAAGTTTTTTTCCTGAACTATTCCTATCTGCCTAAAAGCAGAGCCTCCAAAAAAGAATTTAACTGTTATAAATCCCCTCTCCAGAGGTTTCATAACCAGGGAAGACTGACTCCTATCACAGAAGACAAGAAGTCAGCACCAGGATAAGAAATCAACTATACAGACAGTCACAAAACTGTCATATCTGCCATCTATTTTCCTAAGGACTCATTTATCTTTCCTGAAAGTCATTTGTTTTGCCTTAAGGGCTATTTTTCCCTCTCTCATTTACCTATTGAGATGGTATATAAGCCCCAAATTTTAACTGCCTCTTTGAGTCACATTTTTCTGTGAACTCCTGTGTACATACGTGAATAAAAATGTCTTTTCCCTTGTTAATGTGTCTGTTGGTAGTTTAATTCACAACCTCCAACAACAGAACCTAAGAGGATGAACAAAAAGGTTTTCCTCTCCAACAAGAGAAGCCAAGAATTTTCATAGGAGAATACCTCTAGGAATACCAGCCTACCTATGCCAGCTTTTATCTTTCTCTAATGAACTCAGGGAAACTCAGCAAAGGTTTGTATGCATTAGTAGCAAAGTTGACGTTTATTACTCTGGCAAGAAGCTGTCATAAGATACATAAGTATGGTGTTTCTGCTTAAATAGGACTTATGATTTTAAGATCTTAAATCCCAGTGTAAGGAAATAACTATCTAGGAAGAAATTGTTCTTTCTGGTTTGAGATGACTTTAGTCTTCAGAAACTCAAATTTTTTTAGCTTTTGCATATTCTACTCTGTGGCATTATATGAGTTAAATCATTTCAGATAGGTGACTTGAATCCCAAAGAATAAATAATCCCTTTGCAAATGTGGTAGCATAGCTATTGCTTATGAATCAATAGCTTTCTTCTTTACAAAAAGAATATACACCCTTGGGATTCCACAAATGCGTCAGCATTAGACTGGTGAGCATACATTTATGCTCTAAAAATCAAAGGCTTGTCAATTGCACTTAAAAAAAAAATATGCAACGCTCTACCGGGAAAGCAATTAAAACCTTACCTCCAGGGATCTGACTGTAGCCTGCATCTCAGCCAACTGCCGCACCTGAATTCTTTGGACACTTTCTACCTGAGCACCAGAATTCTCTTTTTCAGCTCTTAATTCTGCTACTTCTGCCTCTAAACCTTTTAATTTCTGACACAAATGGACTTTTTCTCGAACAAGTTGCTCCATTCGTTTGCTGTCTCTTGTGGGATCAACACTAAGCAGCTGGTTATGTAGTTCTTCTTTATCTTTCTCCAGTCTTGCAATCTAATAATAATTTAAAAGAAAGCATACGACCTTAAATTCTCAAATTTTCAGTCATGAACATGCTTTACATGTCAGAAAATTAAAATTAAAAATTGCACAATATGAAAAAAAAAGCTCAGGTGGCGAAATGAAGAACAAAAAAGAACCATCTAAAATGTCACATTCTTCGTTCTGTACTCAGCATGACTCAAACGCGAGTCCCATTTTCCCTCTGTCTCCCCGGAGTGGCTAACACAGGGCTCCGTCAGTTGCTGACTAAAATTCAAAATTATAAATTATACTATAAAAATAATTATTAAAAACATGTCAAGTATTTCAAAATTCATCAGAACATTATAGCTGTTTATGCAAGATCAATATGCTGATTACTACTAAGCTTTTCCTCACGTGACAGTAATTCTTGGGCTATGGCTATACTAATAAAATTACTTTATTCCAAGGAACTTAATCCACAAAAAAGTTGCTTGTCCATGTAAACTATAAATGTAACTGATAAGAGTTTTTAAATGATAGCTGAGAGTTTATTAAAGCCCTAGTTGTAATGATGGCCTAGTTCCTAATTCTCAAATTCAAGAAAGGACTCAAAATCATTACTTTAGGGCATGTGGAAAAGTCACTGGGGAACTTGTTGAGCAGGAACACCAGCGGTCTTCTCATTCATGCTAACCATCACTGCCAGATCCCATGGGCCTCCAAGTCAGTGGGTTTCAAACTGCTTCCTAACCTCTGAGGCACTTCAGAGGCCCCACAGCTCTGGGAATGAGTGGGCCAAGTAATCAGGGTAAAACTCCTTCTTTCCCTGTCCCGATCTCCCCAACTATCTATTCCCTACCACTACCACCACCAAATCTTTGTTGTTAACCAGAGCAGCTCCTCATTTTAGTCTCTTTTTACATATGGGGTTTCTTCAGATGATTCAACTAAAAAGAAAAGATTCAGTTGCGGAAAAAAAAAAAAAGTTAGACACCACTGCTCTAAACAACACCAGGGGTTGTTTGTAGCCAGGACTAGCTTAGAAGGCTCACTTGAAGCCAAAAGGACTTTAAGAAATGCTCTGCAACTGAGGCAAAAGTGGCCCAAGAGACAACTGATTGCTCAGATTGCTTTAAATGAATCTGGAAAGTGTGAGACCTCCACCCCAGGGCAGACTTTGTTTTCATCTGTAAAATGAGAGGTTAGACCGGAGGCCCTCTAAGATCTTTTTCAGTTTTAACATGTCGTGATTCCAATTTGGTTTTGGACACGCTTTACTAATGATGATAATGGGAAATATAGGTAGAGCTATCCAGCAGGCAACTATTTTCTCCCAGCAAGTAAAATTTATCCTATGGGCCAGGCCCGTGGCTTAGCGGCTAAGTGTACACGCTCTGCTACTGGCGGCCTGGGTTCGGATCCCGGGCGTGCACCGACACACCGCCTCTCCGGCCATGCTGAGGCCGTGTCCCACATACAGCAACTAGAAGGATGTGCAACTGTGACATACAACTATCTACTGGGGCTTTGGGGAGAAAAAGGAGGAGGATTGGCAACAGATGTTAGCCCAGGGCTGGTCTTCCTCAGCAAAAAGAGGAGGATTGGCATGGATGTTAGCTCAGGGCTGATCTTCCTCACAAAAAAAAAAAAAAAAAATTTATCCTAGAAGGCAGCTGTGCAATTCAGAGTCAAGCCCTCAAAAGCCCAACAAATTAGTGCCTCTCTCCTATTTTTCCTCCCACTCTTTATGTATAAACATTACCCCCAGAATTTCATCCCTGACTACCTATTTCCCCCCCCATGTTCTCTTTCCTTCAGCTAGCTGTGTGACTTTGTGCAAGTCACTTTTTCACTCTGCCATCAGTTAACATAAAGGGCTTGGGCTGGATGATCCTTAAGATACCATCTAGCTTTTGCATGAGGTAACTCAACTACAATTCTAATGTGCTATTTTGAGGTGTGGCGGCTCACCTAGGTCAGGAATTAACATGTAACTCAGGGTCAGAGCATGGTGCCTTTTACTGAGTACTTACAAAGCATCAAGTGCTAAGTACGCTACACACAAAATTTCATTTAATAACAATTTCTCTCGCAGTCTTCGTTGCATATATGAGGCCAGACAGCTAATGTTCTTGACCAGCATACTTATTACATTATTGCTTTCTCCAGTAGTTCTGAGAGGCATCTGCAGGATAGCTGAAGCTATGGACTGAACTAGCTAATGGCAAAGTCAGGATTAGTTCCCACATTTATAACTCCTAAACCAGAGCTCACTATCACATCATTCCTACCGAAACTGGTGATCACTATCTCCTCATTTCTCTATTCATTTATTCTTTCATGCAACAAATATTTATTGAGCACTTACTATGTACCTGGCACTGTTCTAGGTAGTAAGGATACATTAGAGAACCTAGCAGACAAGCAAATCATCACAAAACCAAGAAGCTTATTTTCAGTCCCTGCTATGACACCATTCTCTTCCCAGTCATCTGGGCACAGATCTTGGACACATCCTCAGCTCTACTCTTTTCTTCTACTCTCAATCAGATTCACATGTCATCTTCCTTGAAACACTTAATTTGTTGTACTCTCAACTGTTTCTCTCAATTTCCAAAAGGCTTTGTTTGAATTTCTCTTTTACGACATTTATCCAAATCTCCCTGTATTACAGTTACCTCTACACTTACTTTATTCTCTTCTAGAATATAAGATTATTTGACAGGAAAGATGATGTATTAACCAATTTTACTTTAAAAAAACTGTTGAAGTAAAGAAAACTGAACAGAAACAGATCAGGGACGAGGAATAGTTGCTGATCATCTTTTCAAAGGATGGTAGCTCTAATTCCCCAGAGCACACAAAAGGAAACAGCAGTATATCTACTTGCTCCATCTATCTTTGTTTTTATTATCTTTATGATGCAGCATAGAGAAATGATTAAGAGTACAGGCTCTGGAATCAAATGGCTTAAGTTTTTTTTTTTTTTTCTTTCAGTATTTACTGAAATAATTTACTGAAAGATATTACTCTACTATCTTTGAGCTCATATGATTTCCAAGAAGAGGTCCGTTGTCACTCTTAGCTTGGTTTTTCTGTATAAAATATCTTTTTTTTTCTGGTTACTTTTTTAAGTTAAACTGTTTATTTTTAGATGATGGTAGGTTCACATGCAGTTGCAAGGAATAATACACACAGATCCTGTATACCTTTTACTCAGTTTCCCCCACTGGTAATAACCCTCCTCTTCTATTTTCTGGAAGACATTGTGTAAAATTGGTTTTCATTATTCTTCCCCGCCCCCGCAAAGCCCCAGTAGATAGTTGTATGTCATAGTTGCACATCCTTCTAGTTGCTGTATGTGGGACGCGGCCTCAGCATGGCCAAAGAAGCAGTGCATCGGTGCGCGCCCGGGGTCCGAACCCGGGCCACCAGCAGCGGAGCGCGCGCACTTAACCACTAAGCCATGGGGCCGGCCCTTCATTATTCTTTAAACACTTGGTAGAATTCTCCAGTGAAACCATTCTTTTGGGGGGAGTTTTTAAATTATGAATTCAGTTTCCTTAATTAGTTATATGGATACTCAAATTATCTAATTCACATGGAGTGAGTTACAGTAACATGCCTTTTGATCCATTTCATCTCTGTTTGTCAAATTTATTTAAGTAGTGTTGTTCACTAGATTACTTTATTACCCTTTTGAGGTCTGCAAGGTCTACAGTGATAGTCTCTGTTTCATTCCTGACACAGGAAATTTGTGTCTTTTCTCTTTTTTTGTCAGTCTTGCCAGAGGTTTGTCAATTTTGTTAATCTTTTCAAAGAAACAGCTCTTGGTTTCACTGATTTTCTCTCTTGTTTTTCTTTTTTCAATTTCATTGACTTCTGCTCTTTATTTTCTTCCCTCTGCTTGCTTTGGGTTTATTTTGGTCATCTTTTTCTAGGTTCTTAACGTTGGAGCTTAGATTATTGATTTGACACTTTTCCTTTTTTAGTTCTAATGAACACATTTAGCACTATACATTTTCCTCTCAGCAGTGCTTTAGCTATGTCCCAAATATTTTAATATGTTACATTTTCATTTAGGTCAATGTATTTTTTTGAAATTATTTTTTCATTGAAATTTCCTATTCAACTCATGAATTATTTTAAGTGCGTCATTTCATTTCCAAATGTTTGGAGATTTCCCTGCTACCTTTCTGTTATTTATTCCTAGTTCGATTCTATAGTGGTTGGAGAATTTACTGGGTAATTTCAATTTTTATGAGGTTGTTAAGGTTTATTATGACCCAGGATACAGTCTACCTTGGTATCATGTTCAGTGGTCACTTGAAAAGAATATGTTTAGATGCTCTTGTTGAGTAGAATGTTCTATAAATGTTGATGAGATTCTGTTGGCTGATGGTTTTCTTGAGTTCTATATCCTTCCGGATTTTCTAATTCTTCTATCAATTGTTGAGACAGGGGTGTGAAGTATCCAACAATAATTGTGGATTTGTCTATTTCTCCTTTTAGTTCTATCAGTTTTTGCTTCACATAGTTTGCAGCTCTCTTTGGTTCATGCACATTTCGTATTCTTATGTCTTCTTGGTGGATGGACATTTTTGTCATTATATAATCTCTACTTCTGGTATTTTTCTTTACTCTGAAGTCTACTTTACTGATATTACTTTATTTGAAAGCCACTCCTGCTTCTTTTAATTAACGTTTGCATGATGTATCTTTTTCCATCCTTTTACTTACTAACTACCTATACTGTTATATTTGAAGTTTCTTGTAGACAGCATACAGTTGGGTCTTCTATTTTTTAAAATCAACTCAGCAAATCTCTGTCTTTTAACTGCTGTATTTAGACCATTTATATTTACTATGACTACTGACATGTTATGGCTTAAGTTTTTTTTTTTTTTAATTCGTATTTTTTTTTATTACAGTAACACTGCTTTATACCATTATATAAATTTTCGGTGTACATCGTTATATTTCGATTTCTTTGTAGATTACCTCATGTTCATCACCCAAAGACTAATTACAATCAATCACCATACACATGTGCAAAGCACCCCTTTCACGCTCCTCTCTCCCCCATTCCCCTCTGTTAACCACCAATCCAATCTCCATCTCTATGTGATTGTTTATTGTTGGTTTTATCTTCTATTTATGAATGAGATCATTTGGCACTTGACTTTCTCCCTCTAACTTATTTTGCTTACCATAATACCCTCAAGGTCTATCGATGTTGTCACAAAATGCCAGATTTTATCCTTTTTTATGTATGAGTAGTTTCAATTGTGTATATGTACCACATCTTCTTTATCCATTCATCCCGTGATGGGCACCTAGTTTGCTTCCAAGTCTTGGCTATTGTGAACAATGCTGCAGTGAACACAGGGGTGCATATATCTTTACATATTTGTTTTCATGTTCTTTGGATAAATACCCAGCAGTGGAATAAGTGGATCATATGGTAGTTCTATTCTTAACTTTTTGAGGAACCTCCATACTGTTTTCCATAGTGGCTGCACCAGTTTGCACTCCCACCAGCAGTGTATGTGAGTTCCCTTTTCTCCACATCCTCTCCAACACTTGTTATTTCTTGTCTTGTTAACTATAGCCAGTCTGATGGGCATGAGGTGATATCTCATTGTAGTTTTGATTCGTATTTCTCTGATAATTAGTGACGTTGAATATCTTTTCATGTGCCTGTTGGCCATCTGTATATCTTCTTTGGAAAAATGTCTGTTCAGATATTTTGCCCATTTTTTAATTGAGTTGTTAATTTTTTTGTTTTTGAGATGTATGAGTTCTTTATATATTTCGGATATTAACCCCTTGTCAGATATATGGGTTGCAAATATCTTCTCCCAATTGTTAGGCTGTCTTTTTGTTTTGTTGATGGTTCTCTTAGTTGTGCAGAAGCTTTTTAGTTTGATATAGTCTCATTTGTTTATTTTTTCTATTGTTTCCCTTGCCCAGTCAAACATGGTACTTGAAAATATACTAAGACCGATGTCAAAGAGCATACTGCACATATTTTCCTCCAGAAGTTTCATGGTTTCAGGTCTTACATTCAAGTCTTTAATCCATTTCGAGTTCATTTTTGTGTATGATGTAAGATAATGGTCTATTTCATTCTTTTGCATGTGGCTGTCCAGTTTTCCCAACACCATTTATTGAAGAGACTCTCCTTTCTCCATTGTATGTTCTTGGCTCCCTCGTCGAAAATTAGCTGTCCAAAAATGTGTGGGTTTATTTCTGGGCTCTCGATTCTGCTCTATTGATCTGTGTATCTGTTTTTCTGCCAGTACCATGCTGTTTTGATTACTATAGCTTGGTAGTATATTTTGAAATCAGGGAGTGTGATAATTCCAGCTTTGTTCTTTTTTTCTCAGGATTCCTTTGGCTATTCGAGGTCTTTTGTTGTTCCATATAAATTTTAGAATTGTTTATTCTATTTCTGTGAAAAACGTCACTGGAACTTTGATAGGGATTGCATTGAATCTATAGATTGCTTTAGGAAGTATGTACATTTTAACCATGTTAATTCTTCCAATCCAAGAGCATGAAATATCTTTCCATTTCTTTGTGTCTTCTTTTATTTCTTTCAACAATGTTTTATAGTTTTCACTGTACAGGTCTTTCACCTCTTTTGTTAAGTTTATTCCAAGGTATTTTATTATTTTTGCTGCAATTGTAAATGAGATTGTATTCTTAATTTCTCTTTCTACTACTTCATTGTTAGTGTATAGAACCACAACTGATTTTTGTATGTTGATTTTGTATCCTGCAACTTTAGTGTATTCATTTACTATTTCTAAAAGGTTTTTGGTGGATTCTTTAGGGGTTTCTCTATATAAAATCATATCATCTACAAATTGTGACAGTTTCACGTCTTCCTTTCCAATTCGGATCCCTTCTATTTCTTTTTCTTGACTGATTGCTCTGGCTAGGACTTCCAATGCTATGCAAAATAAAAGTGGTGAAAGTGGGCATCCTTGTCTGGTTCCTGTTCTTAGAGGGATAGCTTTCAGTTTTTCTCCACTGAGAATGTTATTAGCTGTGGATTTGTCATATATGGCCTTTATTATGTTGAGGTACTTTCCTTCTATATCCATTTTATTCAGAGTTTTTATCATAAATAGATGCTGTATCTTGTCAAATGCTCTCTCCATATCGATTGAGATGATCATGCGATTTTTATTCTTCATTTTGTTAATGTGGTGTATTACATTGATTGATTTGCAGCTGTTGAACCATCCTTGCATCCCTGGAATAAATCCCACTTGATCATGGTGTATGACCTTTTTAATGTATTATTGTATGTGATTTGTTAGTATTTTGTTGAGGATTTTTACATTCATGTTTATCACTGATGTTGGCCTATAATTTTCTTCTTTTGTGTTCTCTTTGTCTGGTTTTGGTATCAGAGTAATGTTGGCTTTGTAGAACAAGTTAGGAAGCTTCCCCTCCTCTTCAATTTTTTGGAAGAGTTTGAGAAAAATAGGTATTAAGTCCTTGAATGCTTGGTAGAATTCACCAGGGAAGCTGTCTGGTCCTGGACTTTTAGTTTTTGGGAGATTTTTGATTACTGCTTTGATCTCCTTCCTGGCGATCAGTCTAGTCAAATTCTCTATTTCTTCATGATTCAGTTTTGGAAGGTTGTATGATTCTAGGAATTTATCCATTTCTTCTAGACTATCCAATTTGTTGGCATATAGCTTTTTGTAGTACTCTCTTATAACCTTTTGTATTTCTGAGGTGTCTGTTGTAATTTCTCCTCTTTCATTTCTGATTTTATTTATTTGAGCCTTCTCTCTTTTTTTCTTGGTGAGTCTAGCTAAAGGTTTGTCATTTTTGTGTATCTTTTCAAAGTACCAGCTCTTAGTTCCATTGATTTTTTTCCTCTTATTTTTCAGTCTCTCTTTTGTTTATTTCTGCTCTGATTTTTAATATTTCCTTCCTTCTACTGAGTTAGGCTTTGTTTGTTCTTCTTTTTCCAATCCCTTTAGGTGCACTGTTAGATTGTTTATTTGAGATTTTTTTTGCTGGTTGAGGTAGGCCTGTATTGCTATAAACTTCCCTCTTAGAACCGCTTTTGCCATATCCTATAAATTTTAGCATGTCGTATTTTCATTTTCATTTGTCTCCAGGTATTCTTTGATTTCTCCTTTGATTTCATCATTGATCCAATCAATGTTCAGTAGCATCTTGTTTAATCTCCACAAGAGATTTGTGGCTTTGTGGCTTTTCCGATTTTCTTCCTGTTTCTTCTTAAATTTATTGAGATTTGTTTTGTGGCCTAATATGTGATCTTCCCTAGAGAATGTTCCATGTGCATTTGAAAAGAATGTGTATTCTGCAGTTTTTGGATAGAATATTCTATATTATATCTACTAAGTCCATCTGGTCTAATGTGTCATTTAAGTCCAATATTTCCTTATTGATCTTCTGTTTGGATAATCTATCCATTAGTGTAAGTAGTGTTCAAGTCCCCTACTATTATTGAGCTGCTGTCTATTTCTCCTTCTATGTCTGTTAATAATTGCCTTATACATTCAGGAGCTCCTATGTTGGGTGCACAGACATTTACAATTATATAGTAATATAATTATAGAAGAGGAGGGGCTGGCCCCGTGGCTTAGCGGTTAAGTGCGTGTGCTCCGCTACTGGCGGCCCGGGTTCGGATCCCGGGTGCGCACCGTCGCACCGCTTCTCCGGCCATGCTGAGGCCGCATCCCACATACAGCAACTAGAAGGATGTGCAACTATGACATACAACTATCTACTGGGGCTTTGGGGAAAAAAAGGAGGAGGACTGGCAATAGATGTTAGCTCAGAGCCGGTCTTCCTCAGCAAAAAGAGGAGGATTAGCACGGATGTTAGCTCAGGGCTGATCTTCCTCACCAAAAAAAAAAAAAAAAAAGTGATCGCTAGAAAAAAAAAAAAGAGGATACAGTTATATCCTCTTGTGAGATTGTTCCTTTTATTATTATGTAGTGCCCTTCTTTGTCTCGTCACTGTTTTTGTTTTCAAGTCTATTTTGTCTGATATAAGTATTGTTACCCCATCTTTCTTTTCATTGCCACTTGCATGGAGTATCTTTTTCCATCCCTTCACTTTCAATTTGTGAGTGTCTTCAGGTCTGAAGTATGTCTCTTGTATGCAACATATATATGGGTCTTGTTTTTTATCCAATCGGCCACACTATGCCTTTTGATTTGAGCATTTAGTTCATTGACATTTAAAGTAGATATTGATAAGAATGTACGTATTGCCATTTTGTTACTTTCTTTCTGGGTGTTTTGGTATTTCTTCTCTGTTCTTCTTCTCTTGCTCTCTTCCCTTGTGGTTTGATGGCTTTCTCTAATGTTATGTTTGGGTTCCTTTCTTTTAAGTTTTTTGTATTCATTATAGGTTTCTGGTTTCTGATTACCATGAGGTTCATATATAATAACCTACATACATAACAATCTATATTAAGTTGATGGTCTCTTAAGTATGACCACTTGCTAAGAGGTCTACTGTCTTACTCCTCTACTCCCACATTTTATGTTTATGACATCATATCTTTTTGGGCGTGTGTATCCATTACCCTCTTATCACGGAAATAGATAATTTTAGTACTTTTGTCTTTTGACCTTCATATTAGCTTCATAGATGGTTGACCTGTTACCTTTACTATATGTTTGCCTTTACCAGTGATTTTATTGCCTTTTTCTTTTTTTGGGTAATTTTCTTGTTCCTATTTGTGGTCTTCTATTTTCCACTTAAGTTCCTTTAGCATTTCTTGTAAGGCTGGTTTCTTGGTGATAAACTCCTTTAGTCTTTGCTTGTCAGGCAAACTCTTTATCTCTCCTTCCATTCTGAATGTTAACCTTGCCAGGTAGAGTTATTCTCAGCTGTATGTTTTTTCCTTTCAGCACTTTAAATGTATTGTGCCACTCCCTTCTAGCCTATAAGGTTTCTGCTGAGAAGTCAGCTGATAGCCTTATGGGGTTTCCTTTGTATGTAACTTGCTGCCTTTCTCTTGCGGCTTTTAGGATTCTCTCTTTAATTCTTGACATTTTAATTATAATGTGTCTTGGTGTGGGCCTCTTTGGATTTATCTTGTTTGGTGCTCTCTGTGCTTCGTGTACCTGGATGTCTGCTTCCTTCCTTAGGTTAAGAACGTTTTCAGCTATTATTTCTTCAAATAGATTCTCTGCCTCTTTGTCTCTCTCTCGTCCGTCTCTCTCCTCCTCCACCTATAATACGAACGTTAGCGCACTTGATGTTGTCCCAGAGGTCCGTTAGACTGTCCTCATTCTTTTTAATTCTTTTTTATCTGTTCAGCTTGGGTGATTTCTTCTAGTCTTTCATCCAGCTCACTGATCTGTTCTTCTGTATCTACTCTGCTACTGAGCCCCTCTAGTGAATTTTTCATTTCCAGTATTATATTCTTCATTTCTGATTTGGTTCTTTTGTATATTTTCCAATTCTTTGTTGAAGTTCTCACTGAGTTCATCCATTCTTCTCCAAAGATCAGTGAGCATCCTTATGACTTAGTTTGTACTCTTTGTCAGATAGATTGTATATCTCTGTTTCCTTTAGTTCTTTTTCTAGGGTTTTGTCCTGTTCCCTTACTTGGGACATAGTCCTTTGTCTCCTCATTTTGCCTCTTTCTCTGTACTTATATCTATATATTTCGTAGGTTAGCTATGTCTCCTGATCTTGGAGAGGTGGCCTTATGTTAAGAGATGCCTTGTAAGGTCCAGCAGTGTGCTTCCCTCTCGTCACCAGTCCCAAATGTTCCAGGAGTGTCCCCTGTGTGGGCTACGTGTGTCCTTCTGTTGTGGCAGGGTTGCTCTTCCTGCAAGTGCCCGAGGAGGCTAGACTGTCCTCCTGGCTGGCAGGTGGTAATGCTCAGCTGTGTGTGGCTGCTATGGACTCTTCAGTCACTTTACTGGGCAGGGGGAGCCCCAGCACAGTTGGCTACAAGATCTAATAGCACATTCCTGTTGCAGTTTTTCTGTTAAGTGAGTAGGCCCCTGGCATGGCTGGTTGCTAGGCTCAGGGGCTTACAAATGCTATAGGCCTCCAGCCTGCAAGGCTGCTGTCAGCTCTCAGTAGTGCAGCTGGGTGGGGCCAGCCCCAGGCATGGGAGCACCCAATTGTTTCAGGCTTTGGAAGGTGGGGCGGATTCCTTATGTGGCTGTTTGAGAAGCACAAGTCAGCTGCAGTTGAAAAACCCCTCCGCCCACAGGGCTACACCCCCCATCAACACACAGTCCTGCCTTGTGCACACACCCTGACCCACTGAAGCAGATCCAGTCGCCCCACTGCAGAGGCCCCACACACTGCACTAATGCAGGCCCACCCCTTGCGCATGCCCTTCCCTGCAGAGGTGGAACCACGTGCCGGGCTGCAGAGGTTCTAGGCATCCCGCCTATGGAGGCCCACCAGCTGCCCAAAGGCTTGCTATTGGGTGGGGCCAGTCCCTAGGGTGGGCTGTGTGCCCTGGCTGAGCTAGGTTAAATTGATCCTGTAGTGGGTGGGGCAGACTCTGGGCTAACAAGCTAGGGAAAGAACTCCAATGGCATCTGCCAGCATCTGGGTCAGCATGCCCGTACTAGGTCACAAAAGTGGCTGCCACCAATGTTTCAGTCCCTGGGGAGGTCTCACCTCTCACCAAGATGCACCCAGAGCCTATCAAGTGAGTCTCTTTTCACCAAAGTACTGGGCACCTTTCTTTCTTGTGATTTTAGGTTGCTTTCCACAATGGGTGAATTTGTGGGTAGGCCCTTTAAGAGCTGGCTTTTTTCCCCTTACGTCCGATAGCTTTTCTGGGGGTATTCCCCATTGTAGTTAATAGCCAGCAAAATCAGATATTATGACACTTGTCTCAGTTGTGCTGAGTCCAACAGCTGCTTATTGTGGTAACGCTCCCCCATTCATATCCTCCACTCCTCCAGCGAAGGCTTCGTGCCTTAGGATTGCTCCTAACCAGCTGTGAAGTGCTGTGGCTCAAAGATAACTTTTTTCTCTCCAGAAAGGAATTTCTGCCTCTTCCACCTTGGTCAGCACTGTCCCTTTATGTGGGGGTTCTTTTTATTCAGTTTTCAGTTCTCTCTCAGGGGTAATTGCTCCAAGAGTAGCTATAAATTTGTTGTGTCCGTGGGAGGAGATGAGTTCAGAGTCTGCCTATGCCGCCATCTTGACACTGTCATTTTTCTTTTTCTACTTCTTGTTTTAGGTTTCTTCTTTCTTTTTCCTGCCTTCCTGTGGGTTCCTTGTACTTTTTTTTTAGGATTCCATTTTGATTTATCGATAATGTTCTGAGTGTATCTCTTTGTGCAGATTTTTTAGTTGTTATTCTGGAAATTACATTACATACACATAACTTATAATAGTCTACTGGGTTCATTTTACCAGTTCAAGTGATGTGTAGAAACTGTATCTCCCTCTACATTGTTTTGCCCTTGTTTATAATATAATTCTCTTAATTATTTCCTCTATACACATTTAAAACCACACCAGGCAGTGTTATAATTTTTGTTTCAACCAGCAAACAAAACTTAGAAAACTCATTCAGCAAAGGAAAGTCTATTGTATATACCCATAATTTTGCTTACCGTGTTCTTTTATCCTTCTTGATGTTTTCAGGTTCCTTTGTTTTATTGTTTTCTTTCTGTTGAGAGAATTTTCCTTAAACATTCTTGAACAGATTCTCTTAGTTTTCCTTATTCTAAGAATGTCCTGATTTACCCTTCATTCCTAAAAGGATATTTTTGCTGGATATAGAAATATGAGTTGACATTTTTTTTCATTCAGCACTTGATAACGTTGTGGCACTTCCTTCTGGCCTCTATGGTTTCTGACGAGAAATGTCTTGGAATTTTCCCCCTATAAGTAAGGTATCACTTCCCTCTTGCTGCTTTCAAGATTTTTTTTTCCTATAGTTTTTATAAGTTTGACTATGATGTCTCTTAGTGTGGATTTCTTTGGTTTTATCCTGTTGGATGTTCACTTAGCTTCTAGGCTATATGTTTGTGTCTACCAAATTTGGGGCATTTGCAGCTTTCATTTCTTCAAGCACCATCCTCTTTCTCTTTTCAAGGACAAAAATCTCAGATAATTTGTTCTAGTCCCACAGGTACCTGAGGTTTTTTCTGGTCATTTCTTTTGAGTCTATTTTCTGCAGTTTGCTCAGATTAGGTAATTTCTAATGTTCTATCTTCAAGTTCACTGATTCTTTCCTCTATCCCCTCCATTCTGATGTTAAGACCAGCCATTGAGATGTTTTTATTTTTGGTCTTTTAGAGTCTTTTTGAACATCATATTTTTCAGTTCTAATATTTCCATTTGGTTCTTCTTTACATTTTCTGTTTCTTTGATGAGACTCCCTACTTTTTCATTTGTTTCAAGTATGTTTGTAATAGTATACTGAAGGATTTTTTTTTACCATGGCCACTTTAAAATCTTGATAATTATAACATTTCTGTCATCTCAGTGTTAGCATCTATTGTCTTTTTTCATTTAGTTTGAGATCTTCCAGGTTCTTAGTATGACAAGTGATTTTCGATAGAAACTTGGACTTTTTAGGTATTGTTATGAGACTCTGGATCTTACTTAAAGTTTCTGTCTTAGCTGGCTTTTTATGACATCATTCCGGCAGGGGAAGGATGGTGTTGCTGCCTCATTACTGCCAGGTGGAGGTAGTAGTCCAGAGTCCCCACTTTACCTCTATGACACCCAAGGTTGGAGAGGCTCCTCAGGAGACCCATGCTGGCTGGAAGCAAGAGTTCCAGCTCCCCAGCAGGCCCACTGATGCCTCCCTTGTTGGCAGAGGTAGGAATGTCTTGTTATTGCTCCTTATGAGGGCTCTTCCATTGACACTACATGGCTGGGCAGTGGTGAAAGTCCTCATTCTACACTAGGCCTACACTAGGCATGACCCAAGCAGGGAAGGGGCAGGGCACTTCATTACAGCCAGTTGAGGGTGGAAATTTAGGCTCCCAATGTCGTCTCCAATGCCACCATAGCAGGAGTGAGAGCCCTTGTTATATTGCCAAGTGGGGATGCAGGTCCTGGCTCCCTGCCTGGCCTTCCCCGGTATCATCCTGGCTGGGAGTTACAGAGTTCCTCATTAGAGCCTGGGGAAGGTGGAATTCTAGGCGTTCCACTGGCCTTTGCCAGCATGGGTGGGCCAGTTTTTACTGCAGTGTTTGGCTGGAGTAGAATTGTTATTACCTAAATTAACTAGGATAGAAAGGCTGCTCTTTTCCTAGTGCTTTGCCTAAAGAAAAGAGGCCTGTGTTGGGGCTTTTTACTGTCCGTGCCAAGTTGCTGGTTTCTTCAGCATCAAGTCTGGGATATACAAGGCAAAATGAAAACCCAGGGACTATACCACAGTCAGTCCTTGGGTCCCAAGGTCCTTAGCTGTTATGCCTTTTCTCCATCTCTCAGTATCTTGTTTTACATATAATGTCCAGAGTTTTTTGTTTTACTTACCAGGGGGAACAGGAAAAAGTAAACCTACTCCATCTTCTTGGAAGCAAAAGTCTTCTGGTTGCTTTTAAGATTTTTCTCTTTATCACTAGTTGTAAGAAATCTGAATCTATGTGCCTTGGTGTAGTTTTCTTCATGTTTTCTATGCATGTAGTAATTGAGATTCACGGATATGTGGGTTTATAGCTTTCATGAAATCTGAAAAATCTGGCCATTATTTCTTAAAATTTTTTTTTTCTATTCTTTTCTTCTCCTTTTAGAATTTCAATTATCTGATGTCGTCCCACTATGAGCTATATTTGTTTTTTTCCTATCCTTTTTCTCTCTGTATTTCATCTTGGATAGTTTCTATTGCTATATCATGAATTTAGCTATTACCTTTTCTTATGCAGTGTCTCATCCACTTTTAGTGTATTTTCCATTTAGGTTGTCTTTTTCATCACTAGGATACTTTCTTAAAAATATTTTCCAATTCTCTCATTATGCTCAAGGTTTTTGTTTTTTTTTTTGAGGAAGATCAGCCCTGAGCTAACATCCATGCTAATCCTCCTCTTTTTGCTGAGGAAGACCGGCTCTGAGCTAACATCTATTGCCAATCCTCCTCCTTGTGTTTTTTTGTTTTCCCCCAAAGCCCCAGTAGACAGTTGTATGTCATAGTTGCACATCCTTCTAGTTGCCATATGTGGGGCATGGCATCAGCATGGCTGGAGAAGCAATACATCGGTGCGCGTCCGGGATCCAAACCCGGGCTGCCAGTAGCAGAGCACACGCACTTAACCACTAAGCCATGGGGCCAGCCCCTATGTTCGAGGTTTTCCTTAACTTTCTGAGCATATGGAATATATTTTTATGATTTAATAACTGACTTTGTCTACTAATTCTGTAATCTCTAGGTCTGTTCCTAATGATTGATCTTTTTCTTGATTATAAAAAACACTTTCCTGCTTCTTTGCATGCCCAGTCATTTTTTTAAAAGTCTTTATATTTTAGAGAGTTTTAGGTTTACAGCAAAATTGAGCAGAAAGTTCCCATCTGTCCCTGCCCCCACATATCCACAGCCTCCCCCACTATCAACATCTCACACCAGAGTGGTACGTTTGTCACAACTGATGAACCTATACCAACATATCATTATGACAAAAAGTCCATAGTTTACATTACGGTTCACTCTTGTGTGTTATACATTCTGTGGATTTTGACAAATGTATGTTAGCATGTATGTACCATTATAGTATCATACAGAAGCATTTCACTGCCCTAAAAAATCCTCTGTGCTCTACCTATTCATCCCTCCCTCTCCTCTAACCCCTAGCAACCACGGATCTTTTTAATATCTCCACAGTTTTGCCTTTTCCAGAATGTCATATAGTTGGAATCTGACAGTATGTAGCCTTTTCATATTGGCTTCTTTCACTTAGCAATACGCATTTAAGGTTCCTCCATATCTTTTCATGGCTTGCTAGCTCATTTATTTTTGGTGCTGAATAATATTCCATTGTCTGGATGTACCACAGTTGATTTAACTATTCACCTACTGAAGGACTTGGTGGCTTCCAAGTTTTAGCAATTAGGAATAAAGCTGCTAGAAATATCTGTGTGCAAGCTGTTGTGCAAATGTAAGTTTTCAGTTCTTTTGGGTAAACACCAAGGAGTACAACTGCCGGATAGTATGGTAAAATTATGTTTAGTTTTGTAAGAAACTACCAAACTGTCTTCTAAAGTTGCTGTACCATTTTGCATTTCCACCAGCAATGGTGGGAACTCCTATTGTTCCACATCCTCATCAGCAATTGGTATTGTCAGTGTCTTGGATTTGGCCATTCTAATAGGTGTATAGTTGTATCTCATTGTTTTAATTTGCAATGCCTAATGACAATATGTTAAATATCTTTTCAAATGCTTATCTGCCATCTGTATATCTTCTTTAGTGAGATATCTGTTAAGATCTTTGTCCCATTTTTAAATCAGGTTGTTTGTTTTCTTATTGTTGAGTTTCATAGTTCTTTGTATATTTTGGATAACAGTCCTATAACAAGTATGTGTCTTTAGCAAATATTTCTCCCAGTATATGGCTTCTCTTCCCATTCTCTTGACAGTGTCTTTCATTGAGCAGAAGTTTTCAATTTTAATGAAGTCCAACTTACCAATTATTTCTTTCATGTATCATGTTTTTGGTGCTGTACCTAAAAAGTCATTACCAAACCCAAGATCATCTAGGTTTTCCCCTATGCTATCTTCTAGGAGTTTGATAATTTAAAATTTTACATTTAGGTCTATGATCTATTTTGAGTTAATTTTTGTAAAGGGTGTACGGCTTATGTCTAAATCCACTTTTTTGCACATACATGTCCAATTGTTTTAGTACCATTTGTTGAAAAGACTTTCCATTCTGCCTTTTCTCCTCTGTCAAAGGCCAGATGACTGTATTAGTGTGGGTCTATCTCTAGACTCTCTGGTCTGTTCTAGTGACCCATTTGTCTAGTCTTTGCCAATAACACACGGTTTTGATTACTATAGCTTTACAGTAAGTCCTGAAGTCAGATGGTGTCAGTACTCCAATTTTGTTCTTCTCCAATTCTGTGTTGGCTATTCTGGGTCTTTTGTCTCTCTATATAAACTTTAGAATCAGTTTGTTGATATACACAAAGTAACTTGCTGGGGTTTTGATCAGGATTGTACTGAATCTATAGATCAACTTGAGAAGAAGAGACATCTTGACAACACTGAGTCTTCCTATCCATGAACATGGACTATCACTCCATTTATCTAGTTCTTCTTTGCATTCATCAGAGTTTTGTAGTTTTATTCATATAGACCTTGTACATATTGTTTTAGATTCACATCTAAGTTTCATTTGGGGGGATACTAACGTACATGCTATTGTGTTTTTAATTTCAAATTCCACTTGTACACTACTGTTATATAGCAAAGTGACTGTCTTTTGTACATTCAACTTCACTGTAATTGCTTATTAGTTCCAGGAGTTTTTTGTTGACTGTTTCAGATTTTCTGCATAGATAATCATGTATCTGCAAGTAAAGGCAGTTTTATTTCTTCCTTCCAAATGTGTATGTCTTTCATTTCTTTTTCCTGTCTTATTGTATTAGCTGAGACTTCCGGTACAACATTGAAAAGGAGTGGTAAGAGGGGACATCCTTGCCTTGTTCCTGATGTTAGTGGGACAGCTTCTGGTTTCTCAGCATTAAGTATGATGAAAGCTGTAGGTTTTTTGTAGCTGTTCTTTATCAAGTTGAAGTAGTTCCCCTGTATTCCTAGTTTGCTGAGAGTTTTTATCATGAACAGGTATTGGATTTTGTTAAATGTTTCTTCTGCAACTATTGATATGATTGTGTGATTTTTCTTTTTTAGCCTAACTGATGTGATTCATTACATTAATTTATTTTCTAATGTTGAACCAGCCTTGCATGCCTGGAATAAATTCACTTTGTTCATGGTTATTCTTTTTTGTACATTGTTTGATTTGATTTGCTAATATTTTGTTGAGGATTCTTGCATCTTTATTCACAAGAGATATTGCTCTGTGTTTTGTTTTCTTGTAAGGTCTCTAGTTTCGGTATTAGGTATGAGGCCATTCGGCCTCATGGAATGAGTTAAGAAGTATTCCCTCTGATTCTGTTTTCTTGAAGAGAGTGTAGAGACTTGGTATAATTTCTTCCTTAAACATTTGGCAGAATTCTCCTATGAACCCATTTGGGCTGCCAGTCATTTTACTGGATGTCAGCCATTGTCAATTTCACGTTTTTTTGGTGCTGGGTTCTTTTGTATTCCTTTACATACCTTTAAATCTTTGTTCTGTTATGCAGTTAAGTTACTCAGAAATAGTTAGATCCTTTCAAATCTTGCTTTTACACTTGTCAGGCAGGACCAGAGTAGCCTTTAGTCTAGAGCTAATTTGGCCCTACTACTAAGGTAAAATCCTTCTGAGTCTTCTACTCAATGCAGCATGCGTTGGGGAGCCCTTCCACACTGGTGGACATAAGATGGGGCTCACTTCATTTATTTTCCTTCCTTCAGGGATCACCACTTTGTACTGCCTGTTTTCCAGTGTCTGAAAACCATTGTTTCCTGTATTTTGCCCCAGTTTTTAGTCAGGGCCTTAGGGTAAATTCAGTTCCTATTCTGTATCACGGCCAGAAGCAGAAACCCCAGACTACCTAGATTTGAATCCTGGTTCTACTACATACTAGATGTATGAACCTGGACCAGTCTCTCAGTGCTTCATGAGTGTTTCCTCATAAATGAGTGTTTTCTTAGTTATAAAATGGGGATACTTATTATCTAATTCCTAGGGTTGTTGACAAATTCAAAGAAGTATATATAAAGTGCCTCTCTCAATAAATTAAATATGAATTTGTGTCTTGCCTCTATGTCTTTCTTTAACTTCTTCAACTTCCACAGATTCTCATTTACAAATCTGAAATCTATTTTAAAATATCTGCTATATTTATATGATAATTAGCACTATAATTAATGCTGTCAGGTACTAACAGTAATAATACCATTAATTTCAGCATTTATTATATGTCAGGCATTATGGTAATAAACATTTTGCACATGAAGTTTCAAGTTCCTAGATCTTAGTTTTTAAAATCAAGTTAGTTTACCTTTTTCCACTTTCTCCTATATGTACTAGAATTGATTTTTTTCCTATATTAACGATGGAATACAAAAATATTTTGTCATTTACTTACACTAAGAAGGTAGCACTTAAATTATTTACAGATTTAAAGTTCATATGTTAATGTAATTTTGGAAGCTACCATCTCCTTTCTTTATATCCCTTTTCCTTTTTTGTGAGGAAGACCAGCCCTGAGCCAACATTTGTTGCCAATCCTCCTCTTTTTGCTGAGGAAGATTGGCCTTGGGCTAACATCTGTGCCCATCCTCCTCCACTCCATATGGGATGCCGCCACAGCATGGCTTGATAAGCAGTGCGTCGGTGCACGCCTGGGATCCGAACCCGGGGTGGCCGAAGCGGAGAGCGTGAACTTAACCACTAAACCCCTGGGCTGGCCCCTCCCCTATTTTTTTTAAGAGAAAGATAATCATGGAAGAAAGCAGTTCTTAGAACTATGTTCTTGACCCCAGACATAGTTATGGACAGATTAGGATATGGGATACAAGAACTGTTGGGAAATGAAGTGATGTTCACTTAGTGTCTTAAAAAGAATTCTACTAAGACTGAACAAGAGAACAGAAATAATAACAGAAATAATAAAACATATGCCTTTTTTAGGCCCCGAGAGTTACCTTGGTCATGAAGATAGTAAAAGAAAATTGTGACTAATTAAAAAAAGCCATGGCAGGGAGCACCTGAAATTGGAGCAGTCAGAATGCTGGGAGGGAGATGAAGGTGGGGGATACAGGCACTGTAATGAGAAATGCCCTCAAACTATCTAGAGTATCCAAGTACAGACCTGACACTGAAAACTCTAGCATGCTAAAGTAAAGAAGAGGATCACATACATACTCAAGAAATTTGAGGACGTGGAATTTTAAATAATGATAAGAATAGCTAGCATTTACTGAATGCTTCCTACATGGTAGGTACTTGGCTAAGCACTCACATATTAATTTACTAAATCCTTACAACAACTCCACGAGATAGGTACTACTGTTAACACCATTTTACAGATTAGGACACTGATGCACACAGTAGTTAAGTCAGTTCCCGATGTCACATTAAATGAACATCTAAAACATTTTAAATTTTACATGTAAAAAGTTTAGTTTTTGAGATATTCTAAACTGCATTTACACAGAAAATCATAATGAGTAAAATTTCACAAAGCCCTTCTAAAAGGTCACCAAAATAATCCCAGGGAATTCCCACTGTGAGGTAATTTAATTTGGGAGACTTCTGCCTATTGTAATGTGGTTCAGAGTAAACTGAGAGGGGTTCAAGTCAGAGAACCTGGAATATTTTAGATAAAGGAACCCACTGGGCCTAAAGCAGCACTCTGGAAAGAACGTCAGAACCTACCAGGACAAAAACGATGTGTTTTTTGAGGTTTCATGATGTCTACTGACACGTGCGTCAGGATAAGGACCAAAACTAGAAGTGCACTATCAGCTACCGGTGCTCTAACAAAAAACTAACACGTGTAACAGGGACCCGGAAAAGTTCTCCTTTTTGCCACAGACACTTTGGCTTCTCACCAGCCCAATAAAAGCAAAGGTAGAGCTCAGTTTGCAGACCATGATGGAATAATCTTAGGGACTTAATACTAATGTCACTCTTGACCGTTTTTCATATGATGCAGTGCTCACTGTCCATGTCTCAAGATCTTAATACTTCCCCACCGAATTACTCTTGCTTCTTTCACTCATTCAGTCTACCAGTATAATCACCTGTACCTAAAACTCTGTATTGCTCTTTATTACTATTTGCAGAATAATATAAAATTAGAGTCCTAATAACACAATGAAAACACAATAGCACCACTTTTGAATAACAACTATATATGCAACTTCAGGATTTCATTTGTACAAAACTAATATATTAGTACTTCAGGATTTCATCTGTACGAAACTAATATTTTAGTACTTCAGGATTTCATCTGTACGAAACTAATATTTTAGTATAAATGAATATATTTTACACCAGTTTAAATTGTAAAATTAAAAGATGGCAAGAGTAGGCTTTACTTTGAAGTTTTATTGCTGTTTCATGATCCACAATCACCTCACTAGGTTTTACTGTTATTGTATATAAAAACTGGAGTATAGTGGCCACCCCGGTGGCGTGGTGTTTGAGTTCGCATGCTCTGCTTCAGCAACCTGGGGTTTGCAGGTTCAGATCCAGGGCATGGACCTACGCACTGCTTGTCAAGCCATGCTGTAGCAGGTATCCCACACGCAAAGTAGAGGAAGATGGGCACCGATGTTAGCCCAGGGCCAATCTTCCTTGGCAAAAAGTGGAGGATTGGCATTGGATGTTAGCTCAGGGCTAATCTTCCTCACCCAAAAAAAAAAACCCGAGTATAAAAAATTAGCAATGGAACGAAAGCAAATACCCAAAATACCCACTAATTAATATTGCTCCTGTATAAACAATTGAGAAGTAAAAAGAAAAGACCTTCAGTCTTATCAGAAAGTTTTACTTTTCTAACCTCTACTAATTATGGCTTCTTAGCTAGCTGTTTATCTTCAGCTTTCTAAGACTGTCATAAGACATTCCAATTATGAAAATTGGTGATGCCACTGACCTCTAAAAAATTTTAATGAATATCATTTGTTCTTTCATGGGGGAAAAACAGAACAGATTAGTCATCAGATTTCAGATGCAGCTTTCATTCTTTAAAAAAACAATAAAACTAAGAAACTAGAGAATACAAATAATCACTACCAGATAAACATCAACATTAGATTTAAAAGTGAAGTACAAAATAAAGCACCACTATCCTTAACCTCAACAGTTACTCTTCAATATACTAAATCTACATTTTAGGCTAGAAATCTTTATCACTCCTATTTTCCACAAGAAAATTTTCATATGCAGTTCCTTTAAGTCTGTCATAATTGCAGACTCAAAGCCTTTCATAATCACACAGTATACATTATTTTATCTCTTGACGAAATTACAGTTGTTGGATGGGCCCTAATTAGCGTGGCAACTTCAAATCATTGATAATTTCAAACTTAAAACTGGGAGTTGGGGTAGCTGAGTTCCACTGTTAACTTGGCTGCTGACTTCCTATGAGACTTTGGGCAAGTCACTTATTTTGTGCTTCAGTGTCCTCATTTAAAATGGAGAAAATAAGACAGTCTTGCCTCATCTCACTGACTATTCTAATAGAAGAGAGATCATATGCAAATGAAGCATTTAAAGCTGTAAAGAATTTTCTTAATGAAACAGACGTATAAATATTTATAGTTTTCTGGTACTGTATTATTAATGGACTCAAATGATCCAAAGTCCATACAGTTTTCTTATATATCGAACAATCAAGGAACAGTTTGCTCACTAATAAGAATAAATCAGTTTGATCCAATTAGTAATTGGCAAAGGAAGGTGAGTATACTTTAAATCTTAATTCCGAATAAAGACAACACAATAAATACATAATGCAGATGTGTCTCTCTCTAGAATGTTTCACATAACTACAGACAATCTGTTTTGTTTTGTTTTTTTTTTTTACAAATTCAACTAGCATTAGATTTGTTAGCTGAATACAGCAGGATAAAAATGGTATTTCTCTCTTTCCATCTTGAAAAATCATCTAAAAGTAACATAAAAAACGAGAAATATACATCCCATTTTTGGCAAAATTAGGAGACAAACCACAAAATGAGTAGAAAGGCTGCCAAAAGCAATAGAGACAGAGTAGGGGTGCATGCTGTAGAGAGAATGTTGCAATTGCAGACGTGAGAAAGAACCAAGTACACTTCTTGAAGGTGACAGGCACGCCCTAAGGTATACACACCCCTTGTTTATATCAGTGGAAACGAGGTACAGAGGCTGACAGCCAGGGCTCTCCTGAAGGTGGTCTGGCTCTAAGAAATAGAGGGAGACAGTGCTAAATAAGGACTCATACAAAATATATTTACAAAGAGAAGTCTGTCTCGATGCCTATGGGAGAAAAGAGACTATCTCCATTGACTGGGGCAAAATAAAGGAGGAAAAGAATAGGAAAATCTAACAGCCAAAAAAGAAGATTCATAAGAAAAGCGTTGCTATAGAGCAGATTCATGACAAATACTTCCCCATTAACTAATAAAACATAATTATACAATCCACTCTAAGGTGGGATTTTAAAAAAAATCATAAAATTTTATTGACTAGAAGTCTAATGACTAACTTAGTATAATCAATCACTCACCTCTGATTCATATTTTATTTTTTCTTCTTCTAAAATACGTGCAAATTCTTCTTTCTGGTGTTCAAATTCTGATTTGAGAAATGTATGTTCATAGCGAAGCTTATTATATTCAGCTCTATACTTTTCCACTTCCTAAATTAAAGGGAGATTACAATTTATCACCAATTTATAAATGAAATTTGTATCCACTCCAAAAATCACTTTTGCAAATAGAATTTTAAATTGTATTATATTGAGAGCCATTCTAAAAGTAAAAAATAAGCTTAACAGAACTATAAATAAGCCTTTGAAAAGCTCTCCTGACAAGTATCCTACATACAGAATTAGCACATTCCTGATAAAGCAAATTACCATTCAACTAACCTTATACCCTCACTGATTCTCATAATGATAAAAATTTATAGCATGTCAAAAATTTTTACCTCTGGGCTTAATAAAATAATATTTAAGAAAGTAGCACACCTTTCAAAATATAGTTAGATTAAAAAAATTAATTCCAGAGTTAAATATAAAACCCCCTAAAAGTCAGACAGATGAATTCAAAGTAGATAAAAGACTATTTGAATATTTAGTACAGTAACTTAAGGTTCAATCAAATATTACAATGATAGTTCAACTCAACACACTAGTCTGGAGAATACATGTAGCACCAACTCTCCTGACTAAGCAGGAACACATGCAACTCCAAATCCAAATCCAGTATGCTCCAAATCTGCTTCCTAACACTACAAAAGTTATTGGCATTCTGAATCTCGATAAGAACTTAGGCAATAAAGCAGAAAGATGAAGAAGACATCTTTGAACACCCATCAGGAAATCAAGTAACAAGGAAAGCATGCCTCCTAAAATACTCAGCTCACTGTAAATCTTCAGTTGAAAGATTTCTCTTCTAGGTCAGTTTACAAACCAAGAAAATGGGTTTTATGATTTTATTAGAGACATACTTTCTTTCAATTTTTTTAAAAAAATGTTTTTACTTAACTTGATCACCTACCTGAGGTCTAAGTGATTTTATTTACATCCAAAAATTAAATCTAAATCTACTCCAAAAGCACAATTCTTTGGATATCCTTTGGTTATCCACCAGAAGGATATTTTAAAGATGACTTTATCCAGCCAGTAAGCCATTTATAAAAGAGATTCCACAACTGCTTTGTGCAGTGACAGCATCACTAGACTACAGCTTTCCAAAGGGGTCCATTTTGAAGGGGACAATACTTAGTGTGTAAGGCCCAGTATATTTGTTAAACAAGGTAACACATAAAAAATGTCTAGCATAGTACCTAATATACTTAATATCTGCTGTCTTTTCCAGTTCCCTTTATTAAACATTTAGTCTTATTATTACCAACATTTCATATAAGGAGACTGATCTCAATCTGATAAAAAACTGTAACAAAGTTTTACTTTTCTGAGCATGAAATTCATTCTTTCATTCAACAAATATTAACTGAGCACCTACTGTATGCTAGGAGCTATTCTAGGAACATGGAATATAACTGAACAAAACAGATAAAGGTTCCTCCTCTCAGGTATCTTACATTCTAGAGGTGGTAAAACAGAAAATAAAAAAGCACAATAAATATTATATACCATATTAGAAAATGATAAGTACTAGAAAAAAATTCAAAGTAGAGCAGGGTAAATGGGGATCCAAAGGTCTAAGGAGAGATGGGAAAGGTAGGCTGCAATACTGGGTGGATGCGGGGCTGGTCAAAGTAGGCCTCATTGAGAAGGTGACATTTAAGCAAAGACTTAAAAGAGATGAGGAAGTTGGCCAAGAGATATCTGGAAGGAAAGGGTTCAAGGCAGAAGTAGCAGCTAGAGCAAAGACTCCTGAACTGCACCATTTCTGGAGTGCCCCAGAAACATCAAGGAGGCCACTGTGAATGGAGGAAAGGAAGTCAGAGAGGTAATGGGATCTGATCCTGTGCAGCCTTAAAGGTCTCTATAAAGACTCTAAGTAAGAAAGGGAGCTACTGCAGGGCTTTTGAGTAGGGGAATGGTGCTTTTCATCAAGCCTTTCATAGTCACGTGAAGATAAATGCATAGTTCCTTCTATATAAATTACTTACTTCATCCAGATTCCTAAAACGTTCTCTCATTGGAGTTTCTAATTCTTGTTGTATTTGGGCTCGTAACAATTCCAACTTTTGTGGAGTTAATACCTAATATGTACAGAAATACAAACAATTCTAAATATGAAATCACAAATATTAAAATCAAGAATTTGCCAAATTTCAAAGCCTCTCCCAATTATGACAATGAAATTCAATGGACAGAAATATCACAATATACCTAATTTTACAATAATCATTATATAAGTAGAACCATCATTTGAAACAATACTTGGAGAATCTCAATTTCAGGCTTTCAGAGATGTGAAAACACGAGGTCATGACAGTTTCTGATTATTATTATTGTTAATTGTTAGGAATAACTACATTAGCAGCTAAGGTTATCATGTTGCATACAATGGCTGATAGTTTATTTTCTAAAGCAAGCAAAATAAAGGTGTAATAATTTGGTATATACCACAGAGAATTCTTCACTTATTTTCAATCAGAAAAAGCCGATTTTTACTCTGACCACCAAAACTAATTTAGGCTCTTCCCTATTATACTCTCAACTCATATTTCAATAAGTAATCAAATATTTATATAAGCTCCTTAAGGGCACACACAGTCTTTATTCACCATGTGCCCTAACACCTAACACTACTGTCTGGCATATAGGAACCACTCAATAACTATTCCTTGAATGAATGAATGAATGAATACTAGTTGTAAAAAAAACCTAGTTTGTATTTACATTAATCTCTGAAAACTAAGAATAATGTTCAGTTTAATTCATTCATTTATTCATCAATACTCCAAATATTCCAAACGTTTTACTGAATAAATGCCTACTATATGTAAAGCATTGTGCAACATACTATAATCTACATAACATACTGTTCTAAATACCTTACCTGCATTAATTTATTTAATCCCTACAACAATCCACAACGTAGCTACATTATCATCCCTTTTTACAGAAATGGAAGCACACAGTCTAACCTTCTAAAGATCACAAAAACTCACAGGAAGCAACTCTCTCCCCATAAGAAGTTTAAACTCGCATATGAAAAATAACTTACACATACAAATAACTATGAAAATAGGCAATATAGGCTTACCAGACAGGTAAAGACGAACGGAAAAGATATTTAGGATAGAGAGAATGGCAAACCAAAGGAATGGGAAAACTAAAGCTTTAGGGAGAACCCAAAACCAAAGAATGGATAAAATTTTAAATTCCCTGGAGAGAAAAATGATCCTCAAAGGTGAGCTAAAGGTATTTTGGATGGGACCATGCTAAGCACTACAGGAAATTTAGAATCCTGGGTCCTTGTGCATTAATGCTGGTAGCAATCTCTAGATACTGTGACACCAAGGCCATGCTGACACATTTCCAAATGCCACCTAGGAGAGCTGCATCCTGGCTGGGAACAAAAGGGAAAAAGATGGAAGCCACAGAGTAGAAGGTTCCTGAATACCAGGGTTCATACTCTTATAATTTACTTAGTATTCAATAGTATTTACTTAAAAAAATTATTTTTACTTAAAATGAATATAATCACATAAATAAAATAACTCAAACAAAATAATACATAATATTAAAAAACTAAGCCTTCTTCTCACTTCAGTCATCCAGTTACCCTCTTAGGAAACAACCACTGTTAGTAATTTCTTATGTATTCTTCTTAAAACAATCTATAGATATACATGCATATATACCACTTTTAATTTTTATATAAAGAAGGCATACTATACACATTTTTATGCACCTTGCTTATTCATTGAAGGTTTTGAAGCTTAAGAATGGCATCACGGTATTTATATTTTAGGAAGAAGCAAGACAGATCAAAAGCTTTGGTGGGAGAGAATTGGTGGCTGTGGGAAGGAGAGGCAGTGAATGGAGCCAGAGAAACCAGATAGAAAGCCCTTATTATAATCTCGTTTATGATGTCAAGAGTTTGGGTGATAGTATCAAGAGTCCAAACTGAGAAGGGGTGATAATTAAAAGGAGGAGAGTAATAGGTAAACCCTCCTTGGATCCTGTTTCAAACAAACCAACTTTAAAAATAAACAAAAAAGCAAATAAACAATAAACAAATAATCAATAAAGCAAAAAAAAAAAAACCAAAAAAGGGAAAATTAAGGAAATCTGAACAAAGATGTGATATTAAGAGGTATTAAGGAAGAAGTACTTTTAGGTATGGTAATGGTATTGTGGCTATGCTTTTAAAGGAGGGATTGCCTTGGCATATAATAGAGATACATACTAAAATATTTAGGGTTGAGTTAGTACAATTTGCTTCAAAATAATCCAGAGGGGTTGAGGGACAGAAGGGGGGTGGGGTAGGTCAGAAGATAAAACAAGAATGGCTCAGAAATGGTAATTACTGATGTTGGGTGATGGGTAAATGGGGATGCAGCACACCACTCTACATTTGTACTTGTTTGAGATTTTCATAATTAAAAGTTAATTAAAAATAAAAGTGCTTCTACTTCCAGGAAGACAAACACATGGATAAAAAGAACAGATTAGTGGTTACCAGAGGGGAAGGGGGTTGGGGAGTGGGCAAAAGGGGTAAAGAGGCACATACATAAGGTGATGGATAAAAATTAGACTATTGGTGGTAAGTGCGATGCAGTCTATACAGAATACTGATAAATAATAATGTACACCTCAAATTTCACAATGTTATAAACCATTATGACCTCAATAAAATAAAAAAAAATAATAATAATAAAAACAAAATAAATAAAAGTGCTTCCACTTCCAGCAGGTGGCATAATAGAGACCAGATTTACTCTCCTGCCTGAAACAAATCAAAGAATGGACAAAAATCAAACAAGTGTTTTGAAGACACGGGACATAATGAAGCAACAAAGATTGCTGAGAGAAAACAGAAGGTGAGTTTTGTGAAAGCTTCCAGACAATGGCATAGGAAAGGATACCCAGAGTCTGATGGACTCCCTGACTTGAGGAGATGGAACTGAGAATCCAGGGGACTAGTGTGGCTAGAGTCACAAGACAGGGTAGCAGAGAGGAGGGCAGCACAGAAAGAAAATCATGAATATCTGCACAAGGTTCCTCTCAACTCATTCAGCAGAGTACTGACCAGCACATGCATGTAAGGAAAACATCTAAGGCCAAGAAAAGAACCACCTAAACAGATCAGAGATTAGAGGGATGATTACTCAGAGCTCACACAGAGCTATGAATAGTTCCTTTTCCCAAAAGCCAGACTGAAAAACTTCATTTCATAGAGATGTAATTAGAGTACTCAGAAGGATCTCAGCAGTGGGAAATAATGAGCACTACTCTAAACACTAATCTGCTCCCACTTAACAAATCTTAAAAACAACCAGAAAGACAAAATTGTTTCCAAGTAACTGTGTCCTAAAACAAAGCTCAAGAATATTTATCAGAATACAAAAATATCTAGCACTCAGCAAAGTAAAATTTACATCTAGCATCCAATAAAAATTTACCAGGAATGCAAAGAAGCAGGAAAATACTACCCAGAATAAATAGGAAAAAAAAGTCAACCAACCCAGAAGTAATACGTATGTTAGAATTAGTAAAGACATTAAAATAGTTATTACAACTGAATTCCATATGTTCAAAAAGCTAGAGAAAAGGTTGAACATGTTAAATAGAGATAAGGAAGATACCAAAAAAGACCAAAATTGGACTTCAAGATAAAAACTACAATTTCTGAAATGAAACATACACTATACGGGATTAATGGCAGATTAGACACTGCAGAAGAAAACATCAGAGAACTTGAAGACATGACAACAGAAACTATCCAAAATGAAACAAAGAGACAAACAAAGATTAAAATAAAGAAACAGAACATCAGTGAGCTAGGGGAGAACTTGAAATGGCCTGATATTGGACTCCCCCCAAAAGAGATGAAAGAGGAGGCAGAAAAAAATATTTTAAGATGTAATGTCCAAAAATGTTCTAAATTTGATGAAAACTATAAACCCAAAGACCCAAGAAGCTCAATAAACCCCAAGCCCAGAAAGTGCAAAGGCATGTCAATCAAATTACTCAAAATCAGCAACAAAGAGAAAATTTTAAGAGGAGCCAAGAAAAAAAGACACATTGCATACACAGACAAAGATAAGAATGACAGCAAATTTCTTATGTGAAACAACATAAGCGAGAAGACAGAAGAGCAACATTGTTAAGGTACTGGGGGAAAAACTGTCACCCTAGAATTCAATACTTAGCAAAAATATCTTTAAAAACAATTTTTTTGGATATATAAAAGCTGAAAAAATTTCTCAACAGTAAATCTGCACTATAACAAATGTTAAAGAAAGTCCTTAAGACAGTAGGAAAATGATACTGAAGGAAATACAGATCTACACAAAGCAAAAAAGAACACGAACTGGTACCTACACGGGAGTCTTGAGATCTATGAGGTCTCTGATAAAGAAAAATATCTTAGAGACTCTTTATCCCTTAAGAATCTTATTAAAAACAAGCACACACATAAAAAAATCTATCTCCTCGCACCCCAAAGCACACATACACCAAAGACATAGAGGACTTTTCCCACGCCATTTTAGGAGGAAATTATGCTGTATGTTAGACTTCTAATGGAATACTGCCACTATTTGTCTCAAAAGAAACTTACAAGAACACTTTATCATACCACAGTCTGTGTCATTACCTATATCAAATCTATAAAAACAAATCTGTAACACTCCAACAATTGTCATATTAATAATATGAAACAGACAAAAATTTCTCAAAAAATGTTTTAATTTAAGAGGGCAAATATTGTTGTGCTAGAGATTCTTAACAAACTAATGACTGAAACTGAGTAATAAATTTTACTCTGAGCTTCCTAGCGGCCAAGTAAAACGGGAAAAATACTGGGTTATATAGTTTGCATTGCCTGGAACAAAAAGCATATAAATTTTTGGTAAAGTAATTATTTAAAATTTTTTATCAGAAAAATATCAAATGACTTTATTTATTTATTTATGTATGTATGTATGTATGTATGTGAGGAAGATCAGCCCTGAGCTAACATCTATTGCCAATCCTCCTCCTTTTTTTTTTTCCCCAAAGCCCCAGTAGATAGTTGTATGTCATAGTTGCACATCCTTCTAGTTGCTGTATGTGGGACGTGGCCTCAGCATGGCCGGAGAAGCGGTGCGTCGGTGTGCGCCTGGGATCCGAACCCAGGCTGCCAGTAGCGGAGCGTGTGCACTTAACCGCTAAGTCACGGGGCCGGCCCCCAAATGACTCCCATATTTAAAACAAAAGGTTTTGCTAACATGGAACATAATAACAATATAATAATAATAGCTAACGTGTTCTAACTTACTACATCAAAACACTATAACAATACTTTCTACGCATTGTCGCATTTCATCTTTACAATCATCCTATGAGCCAGGCACTATTCCCATTCACTACAACTACACAAGTGACACAGAAATATTCTTTAAATAAATGTCTTTTATATAATTTTATATAAAAGCCAAAGGGATATTAAATCTTAACTCAGAAAAGGCATTTTGCAGGTAGACAATATAATACATGTATATTTTGATAATCATCTTTCATAAATCTTCACTGAAATATTTCTTGCTGATCTTACTTTGTTGAATTTAACTTTATTCAACTCACAATTTGTATAAATTGCAAACATTCACTAAAGCAAATAGCTAAATTGCTTCAATATGCATATGTACAGATGTTTCTTTAGCTTACTTTTGCCAGATAAACATACCTGATTTCTACGTGACATTTATCTTGAAAAATAGAAACTTTACCAGATAAATTACATTTGTTAGCAAACACTTGGGAAGTTATCACATGGAGAAATGCCCAAAGTTATTTTCTGTAGATTCAAGGAACAGTACAAGACCCAACGAGGAGACTACAAAGATGATTTCATTTAGAAAATGCTTAACATACTCCAATCCATAAATGGAACTGGATCACTTTAAAAATTCACTAGGTTCTCTAGCACTGAAAGGACTGAAGCAGAGAATGAAGAGCCCTGTGTCACAGATGTTCCAAACAAGAACTTTGCTTTGAATAGTGTATTAGCTTCCTAGGGCTGCCATAACAAAACACCACAAACTGGGTGGCTTAAAACAGAAAGTCACTGTCTCACAGTTCTGGAGGCTAGAAGTCCAAAATGAAGGTGTCAGCTAGGCCATGCTTCCTCTGAAAACTGTAGGGAAGAATCCCTCCTTGCCTCGTGCTAGCTTCTGGTGGTGTGCTGGCAATTCCTGGTGTTCCTTGGCAGCTGCAGCATTTCAATCTCTGCTTCTGTCATCATACGACATTCTCCCCATCCCCACCTCCCCCCTCAACCCATGTGTTTCTATCTCTGGGTCTGTTCTCTTCTTATAAGGACACTAGTGACACTGGATTAAGGGCCCATCATACTTCTGTAAGACCTCTCATCTTAACTAATTACATCTGCAAAGACCTTATTTCCAAATAAGGCCACATTCTGACGTATTAGGCGGTAGAACTTCAACATATTTTTGTGGGGGAAACAATTCAATTTATAACAGGTGTGAAAGAGAACTAGATGATTATCAATTCTAAGATACTGAGGCTCTAGGTACCTATGAGACAAGAAGTGCAACATTATATGTATATGAACAGAACAACAATTTTGAGTCATTCATTTTTTCTATTCATTCATGTCATTCAATCAACAAATATTTGCTAGGTACCATCTTGAGCACTAGAGACACACTGAAAAAGAGTTCCTGCCCTCATGGAGCCTACATTCACACAGAATAAAAATGACCATCATTTATGAGCACTATGCGCCAGACACTATCCTAAAAATATACATATTATCTCATTAGTCCTCACAAAAACCCCTGATAGGTAACAACTTTTATCCCCTTTACCACATGAGAAAACTAAGGCATAGAACCATAGCTGTTTGTTGAAGGTCATCACTTCCCTGGTGAATTGACTCTTTTTTGTTATAAAAACATCCTTTTTATCTTTAGTGATACTCTGTCTTTAAATCTATTTTATCTGATATTAATATAGCCACTCCAGTCTTCTTAAGCTTATTGTTTGCACGTGCTTAGTACAAACAAGCATGTCCAGATGTTACCCTCAAGAAACAGAGTAATACATGCAATGTAATTGAATACCTTGAATACCTCAGGTTCAGTGCTCACAGATTCCATTCACATAGGCCTCTCAATATTAATCTACCAATTCTAGAAGCTTAAATTACATTTCCTTCTTCAACTCACATTTCTTAGGTTTTTGTTTGTTTAGACGTCCTAAATATACCTAGGAATGAAAAAGTAAGCACAGTGGAGGCTCCAACCCAAGCTTAGTGGTGGTGTTCCCAACAATGGAAGATTTCAAGAAGATACTGAATGACGAACTTCCACCACTGCTGTCAAAGGAATCCATGACTTGGGCAATATGCCATACTAGATGACTTGAAAGATGTCTTTTTACCTATCAACTTATGACTCTAGTATTAATAATACTTTATTATTTGTACCAAGCACTAGATGAGCAGAAGTACACAGTTGGTGCTATTCAATATTAAATAGAGGAAAATATCACAACTAATACCTACTAATTTGAAATTTATAGTAAGTTTTGCTGGTGCTGAAGTTTAGCTTTGCTCTAGGCAAATGAAAAATGAATAGTGTGAAGAATATATAAAGGCACTGTAGTCAGTACTTCAGTACCAACTATCTTTTGCTTTAGAAACTCCCTTTATCTTACATTGTGCACATAAATTATGTGCACTTGTTTTTACAGCATCTTTTAAGAAGCCCCTTAAAAATAACTATTAGTCTTTTTTAGCTCAGTTTCAGTTACAATAAAGGAAAATTAATAAACCTTTAAAAAAATATTCTTTAATTCTGAATTTTTATCAATTCAAACTGGCCTTTCCCCAAATTATTCTAAATAGTGAAATATTATTTAAATTAGAACAGGTAATATAATACAAATTACATAAAATAACAGTTTCATGGCTAAACCCTACATGGTAGCTAACATTCTAGAATAAATGAAAGAAGATTAAATTATACCACCTGCAGATACAGCAAAATACTCATTAAGAATATAGAGAGAATTTACCAAATTTACTAAAACTACTTACTTCCACTAAGCATCTGACTACTTTTACACTAACTCAAATTATGTTATCTTACCTGCAGCTTCATTTCTTCTAAGTCTTTGGTTTTTTCTACTAATTCCCCTCTTAGCTCTTCAAGCAGCAGCTGAAATTTTTCCTGGTGAGTCTGCTTTTCATTTAACAGGTGCTTGAGTTCATTTTGTGACTTTATGTACTCATCTTGCAACCTGATTTTTAAAAAAAAAAGAGTTCCATTTTAAGTGTACCCTTTGCTTTCTAATCTCATTACTTTATGTCAAGTCAACCAACACTACAGAATAAGCCTAAGATTATACATTCCATTAAACTTGCATATATCTTTCTTTACAGAGTTTCATTTAATTATTAATACTAGTTTGTGAATGCAATTTTACTATGAGGGTGAAAAAACACATTTAGCCACCTAGATACATTTAATTTTATAGGTCTTGCTACTTTCAAAACAAGACTTTTATAAATTCATAACCCACTTGATACATGCTTAGTTTTGCATAAAGTAATTTTAAGGCAAAAGTTTTACTGTATTAAAAAAGTTTTAAATGTATATACTGCAAAATAAAATTGTACTGTATATGCCAGAGCAAACATTCAGACAAAAAAAAATTTTGTTTTTAATCAAGCCTCTCACCTGCAATTTTAAGTAATTTACCTTGTGTGTTCAGCTTTCAGAGTCTGATAATTCGTTTTATGATGTTCACATCGTAACCTTTCATCAATTAACATTTTTTGGAACTCAGATTGAGAACTTGTCAGCCCGCTGTCTCCACCAGGAGGTAAAGCGGTGGGAAAAGTGTCCATATTGGTAAGTGAACGGACAACCATGTAAAAATAAGTTCTGGCTTTCTTATTGTCTTAGTTTTCTTTCCAGAGTATTTTCTACTTCCTTCTTGCTAAGACAGACTCTCAGGAGGCCAAATTATACCTGCGCAGAGAAATACACTTAATTAGTGATCAGTGAATTCCTTCAATATTAAATTTTTATCACTTACTATTCTCCTTATTTCTATAACAAAACCCAATTTTCAGATTTTCAATCATTCATAAAACAAAATTCAAGAATCAAGTTGAATCATACCTTATCAAATTTTTTTTACTTCCATGCAAAGTTTCTGTGACCATCAAGGTCACATCTTAAAGTATTAACTAGAAGTACTGACTTTTCCAGTCTAGGTACTCCTGTATTCACGAACCACAGATGTTTCCTAAAGCTACTGGGGTAAACTTCAAGGGTGGATCCTGGTACAAAACCCATACTCTGTAATCAGGGGAAAAGCTTCTGTAACTTGATAAGTGGCTAGGGAGAATCATAGTCTTCACCAAGATGATCTGCAGCAAATAACTATGTCTGTGATTAATGCTATGAAGGATCTTTTATTTGACACAAGGTGAACTGCACTCAGGCTGCAGATTCAGATGAGAAATCAGTCAACACATAAATATCGGTCACCTCCTATGTGTTATGCACTGTGCTCAGAACAGAAAACTAAATCACCTCAGCTATCCCCAAAAGCACCGACCCAGGATTATGAAGTAACTAAATGTTCGTTGTATCTAGAAGTAAAAGATAAAGAATGAAAATTCTTATCGTAAAAAATTAAAAACAAGAATTTTAATCAAAGTTAATTCTGTCCCCTTTAACTTCATTAATCTTTCTCAGGACTATTATATATATTTTTTCCTAATAGCATCTCCCTTAGTCGTGGGATATCATGAATTACCTTTACTTACTACAAGAAAAGATTTTTAGCCTATGCAAACCAACCATTAAATTACTCAGTCTTGTTTGAAATGCAAACCATTAAATTACTCAGTCTTGCTTGAAATACACCATTTTTGATAAATTAATGTTATGTCTGCATATTACATAAGACTTTTAACTAAAATTGGGGTTGCTTTGGTTTCCTGTCAAATTATATTTTAATAGAGGGGGGAAAAGTCCTTCAGGCATACTTTACTCCTTACTGTTACATTAGATGGCCACCAGGATTCAACCTTTGCAAACGCAGAGTGCACTGTCTGTAGCAGATGCCACATTATCCTGTCAAGAGTATACATTTGCCATGGAATTAATGAATTAGATCATAAAACTGGCATGTAATTTTGATTCTGCTCTTTGATCCAACTTGATTGTTTTTTTTAAAGATTTGTCCTGAGCTAACATCTGTTGCCAATCTTCCTCTTTTTTTTCCCCTCCCCAAAGCCCCCCAGTACATGGTTGTATAGCCTAATTGTAAGTCGTTCTAGTTCTTCTATGCGAGCCACCACCACAGCATGGCAACTGACAGACAGGTAGCATGGTTCCACAACCAGGAAGCGAACCTGGGCCGCCGAAGCAGTGAGCGCAGAACTTTAACCACTAGGCCATCAGGGCTGGCTCCCAACTTAATTTTAAAGTTAGAAACATACCACCTATCTCATACTTTCTAATAAAACCATCAAAAGGCATTAAAGTATTTTAATTTTAATGATCTAAAAAGCTTCAACTACATTAGAAAAATCAAGAACTACCCTTTGGTCCTAGTACTAGTGAAAGAAAGATTTCCAAGCTAAAATGAGTATTTTTTCTTTTTTATTCTCATTAAATTGACAATAAAGTAATATTCTGACTCCTACTTTAAAATGGGAGTTAAGTCCCTATGGAAACAAAATTCACTAAGACCTGAACATTTTCAGAAAACAAAGTTAAAATGATCTCTCCCCTTCCCTTTTGGCACTAAAATCTACTAGAAGTACTTTTCAGGACTTCACTAATTTCAGGATATCCCTTTCTCAATCACCACCACCATTACTTCATCTCCAGTTCTAGTTCCTATGCAAACATATGCACATTGCTCTCTCGTATTTTCCCAAACCAGGAGGATTTCTCCCATTCCAAGAAGATGTCTGCAGTTTCATTACCTTTTTATATATTAATTTTAGTGACTAACAAAGCTAAAATACACCATCACATATCACCAGTAGGTACCACACCCAAATGCATGATATACTTCCCCCCACACACACACAAAATAATCACATTGTTAATTTGCACACACAAATCAATACTAGCCTTTTTGAAAAGTTATTTGTATCAAAATGATAAACCTGCTTATCTCCTGGCCCAATTCTAGGAATTTATTCTAAGAAAACAGCTGGATGAGTACCCAAAGATAATTACATAAGAATTTTCTTTGCAACATTGTTTTCAATTAAAAAATGAAAATCAGAAATAACCTAAACTTCCATAAACAAAGGTATATCTATACTACGCATTAAAAAGGATAAGTCAGATCTGTCCCCACAGCATAATGAAGTAGAGTATGAATGACAGATACACACACACATATGTTGACACTCACAAAGAGAGTAAAATAATATATACCAAGCTAATAATAGAGGTAACTTCTGGGAAAATAATAACAGGGGGACTTCCCCACAGGGCACCTTGCACTTTCAACATTTTATTGTTAAATTTTCTTTTTAATAATTACAAAAATTTTTCAGAAAATGAATAATCCTGCTATCACACTACATTCAAATTATCTTAAAACAAATTCATCATCTTTGCTTTCGATCTACCTTCATCCTCCTGACTTTCCGGCTTCTGGTACTGATACCAGTATTACGCCATCATTCATCCACACTTACAACCCCAAAGCCTTCTCTGCTTTCTCTCTCTCAGCTTGCCATATATAAACACCAAATACTCTTCCTTTAAACTGTATTCCATTTTCTTCAGCCCTACTTAACCACAAAAAGTCAGGTTCTTATCACCTTATAACTACATCATTATTAGAGCTTTTTGTTATCCCTGCTTCCAATATTTTCTCTCTCTGGTCTACCCTACAGAGCACTGCCAGATTAATATTAAAAAATTTTTATTTGACTTCTCACTCTCACTCAAAAGCTCCTATACATGAGACAAAGTTAAAACACTCCAGCATTTCAAGTCTCTACACAATCAGTGCAATCTACCTTGTTCAGTCTCATTTCCTACCATCTGCCAAGAATCTAGCCATCTACTCCAGCCATCCCCTAAACAAACACGCATATCACGCCTTTGTTCATGCAGGTTTTGTCTTGGTTTATGAATCCTACACTAATGAAAATAGACTATAGTATGGCCTATAATCACTAACTGTTCTCTATTTCTGTGATGACTGGATATGAATAGGCTTAAATGCAACAGTTAGAGAAACTATTGGAAAGAACTTCTTGACTCAAAAGTTATGAGCCCCTGGGTTGCATTTGCCAATAGCCTTTTTCAGGATTTTCTCCTCTAGGAATATTTAAGAATCACAGAAGACAATCTGCCTATTTGTGTGAGTCTTAACAAAGTCAGAATGAATTTTATATCTGTTATTAAGTATTTTGCACATATAACATATTCAGTTCTCCAGTTCAGTCGTAATCAATTTATCGATGATAATCTTGTAAAATATAATTATGGTAGTCCTCCAAACAGATATCTAGTATCATAGTTAGGCATCATATAACAATTCTTTCTCTGACCTTCAAAAGTGGTTCCACCATTCTATATTCAGGGTCACAAAGAAAGAATTATTTTTTATACTAACGACACAAGGAGGCTTTTAGCTAAAAACAGAAAACCCCAACTCAATTACCTTAAACACTGTGGAAAATGTATTATCTACCTCTTCTACCAAGAAATTTGAAGACAGTCTTCTATTTCCAGTAATAGAGGATTAGGTATTTTGAATCAAGCCTCCTGCTAAGGACAAAAAGAAAAACTGGATATGTATTTTAAAAAGCTGCTTGAAGACGTTAGAAAACTAACAAGAGAACAAACATTTACTAAGATGGGAACAGGGGAGGATGCGGGTGCAGAAATATGAGACGGACATTTGGGACCACCTTTCCCCTGGAGGCATCTGCCAGTTCCAGAGAGGTGGCTGGGTGACTGAATGTCTTCTGACAGTCCTCAAATTCAAAAACAGAAAGACTGGACCAGCAAGGAGTGGAGAAGCCCTGGTGAACGCCCTTCATTTTGGATACAGCCTTTAAAGGCTATCACTTAGGAATAAGGGAATTCAGAAGAAAGACATTAGACTAGGCCTTAAAATTGCTCTAAAAAACAATTTTACAAATAACTATGTGACAATAAAAATAAAAAACCAAGTCCACAGGAAGATAAGGTAACATGAATTAAAGCCACAAAAAACAACAGACAATAGACACACAAGGATCTCACTATTCGAGTTATCAGACAAGGATTCTAAAAGAAATTTTTTATTACTATTATTGTGTACTAGGCAACAGAAAACGAGGGTGAGAATTTTGTGTGAGAATTAGAAATCATAAAAAGAACCCAATGAAAACTAAACAGAAAAATATGATAAACAAAATTAAGAGTTTAATGAGCAGGTATAACAGCCCAGATTAGACATAGTTTAAGAAGAAATTGGAAGATAAGTTAAAAGAATATATTCAAGAAAGTAGAAAGAGAAACAGGATGGAAAATACAAAAAAAGGAAAGAAATACAGAGAATAAAATTGAAATGTCATTCTAACAGACATGTAGTTGGAGTCCCAGAAGGAAAGGAGAGAGAGAACAGAGCAGAAGCAATACTTGCAAAACAAAAAAAAAATGGTTGACAACTTCCCCAAGCTGATGAAAAATATCAAATATCAGATTCAAAAAGTCCTACAAACCTCAAGCACATAAATAAAAAGAAATCCACACCTAGGCACATCACATTATGACAGATAAAAACCAAAAACAAAGAGAAAATCTTAAAATCAGCCAGAAAAGGAAACACAGTGCCTTCAAATTAGCAACAAAAAGAACTGACTTCAATAATGAAAATCAGAATACAATGTAATATTACCTTTACAGTGTTAAAAGGAAATAACTGCCAAACTTACATTCTATAAATATAGCAAAAAAAAAAATCTTTCAAGAATCATGGTAAAATAGATTCTCAGACAAACAAAACCAATTCATCCCAGAAGATGCACACTAAAAGAAACAGTAAAAGAGTCCTTCAGACACAAGGGAAATTATCTTAGATGTGAACTTGACAAAGCATAAATAAAGGAAGATAAATGAAAATTGTAAATATGTGCATAATCCAATTGAGTATTGACTGCATAAAATAATATCTTGTGGGATTTTAACAAATATAGGCTTAAAATTCATGATATAAATGGTATATAAGTCAGTAGAGGTAGAATTACAAGTGTTGTAGAATCCTTGCACTATACAGAAAAAGGCTAAAAGTATCAATTAATATTACACTTTGATAAGTCAAGGATGCATACTGTGATCTCTAGGAAAGGGGATGGCAAACTATAGCCCATGGATCAAATTTGGCCTGCAGTCTTTTGTTGTACAGCCCTGAGCTAAGAATGTTATCTCCTTTTTTAAGAGTTTTTTTTAAAAAGATGAATGAACACAGATGCAAAAAATCCTCAACAAAATATTAGCAAATCAAATCCAACAACGTATAAAAAGAATTATACCACCATGACCAAGTAAGATTTATTCCAGGCATGCAAGATTGGTTCAACATTCAAAAAATTAATTACTGTAATCCATTACATCAACAGGCTAAAGCAGAAAAATCACATGATCAGATCAACAGACGCAGATAAAGCATTTGATAAAATCCAACACCCATTCATGATAAAAACTCTCAATAAATTAGGTATAGAGGGGAAACTTCCTCAATTTGATAAAGAACATCCACAAAAAATCTACAGTAGATCTAGGCAGAGACCTTATACTCTTCACAAAAATTATCTCAAAATGAAAATCATACACCTAAATGTAAAATGTGAAACTATGAAGCTCCTAGAACATAATATAAGAGAAAATCTAGATGGCCTTGGGTATGACAAAGACTTTTTAGATACAACACCAAGGGCAACATCTATGAAAGAAATAATAGCCAAGTTAGACTTCCTTAAAATTAAAAACTTCCACTCTATGAAAGACGTTGTCAAAACAATGAGAGAAGCTACTGACTACGAGAAAATACATGCTAAGACACATATGATAAAGGACTGTTATCTAAAATATACGAACTCAAACTCAACAATAAGAAAAACAACCAGATTAAAAATTAGGCTAAAGACCTAAACAGACATCTCACCAGGGAAGATATACAAATGGCAAATAAGCATACGAAAAGATGTCCAACATCATATGTCATTAGGGAACTGCAAATTAAAACAATGAGATATCACTACGCACCTATCAGAATGGCCCAAATCCATAAACCCTGACACCAGACGTTGGTGAGGATGTGGAGCAACAGGAACTCTCATTCATTACTCTTACCACATGAGCCAGCAACCATACTCCTTGGTATTTATCCAAATGAGTGGAAAACGTACATTCACACAAAAACCTGCACTCGATGTTTCTAGCAGCTTTATTCATATTTGCCAAAATTTGGAAGCAATGAAGATGTCCTTTAGTAGATGAATGGATAAATAAATTGTGGTATATCCAGACAATGGAATATTACTCAGCCCTAAAAAGAAATGAGCTATCAAGACATGAAAAGATATATTGGAACCGTAAATGCATATCACTAAGTGAAAGAAGCCAATCTGAAAAGGCTACATACTGTCAGATTCCAACTATATGACATGCTGGAAATGGCAAAACTATAGAGACATTAAGATCAGAGGTGGTTAGGGGAGAGGAAGGGATGAATAGGGAGAGCAGAGGATTTTTAGACCAGTGAAACTATTCTGTATGATATTATAATTATAGAATACATGCCAATTTACATTGTCAAAACCCACAGAATGTACAACATTCTGGTTCACAGAGTGAACCCTAATGTAAACTATGGACTATGGGTGATAATGATAAGGACATACATTATCACTGAATGAACTAGATTCACTGAATGAACACATACAGTGTTCATTCACTGTAACAAATGGACCATTCTGCTGTGGGCTGTTAATAGTGGAGGAGGTTGTGCATGTGTGGTGGCAAGCAGGGGGTATATGGGAACCCTCTGTACTTTCTGCTCAATTTTGATATAAATCTCAAACAGTTCTAACAAAGGAAAGGAAGGAAGGAATGGAGGGAGGGAGAGAGGGAAGGAAGAAAGGAAAGACACAGGACAGAAACTATACATAGCCTGAAGAGACTATCTGACTCTTCATAAAAAGAGTTTGCTGATCCTTTCTCTAAGATAACCATTAAAGAATGCTAAAAGGATGGAAAAATTAAAATTACTCAAACACTCTACAATAGGGTTTCTCAACCTTTGCACTATTGATATTTTAGATCAGATAATGCTTTTGTTGAGGGGAGCTATCCTGTACATCATAGGATATTTAGCAACATTCCTAGTCTCTACTCATTAGATACCAGTAGCACCACTCCCCCCAGTTGTGAAAAACAAAAGGTCTCCACATTTTGCCCAAAGTACCGTAGGGGACAAAAATCACCCCTGCCTGTCCTTTGAGAACTACCCCTCCACTGAGAACTCCATCTAAAAGAAAGCAAGCAGGAAGACGAGATGAAATATAAAACAAGTAAGAAAACAGGAAGTTAATAGAGTAGATTTAGACAGATATATCAGTGTTTACATTAAAGTATATAAATTAATACTACAATAAAAGAAATTTAAAAGAAAATATAACCTAACTATATGCCTTTTTTACAATATATTTTTAAAAGACAAGGGCACAGAAAGGTAGAAAGGGAAAAGATAATGCAATCAATCAAAGGATAGATGACAGAACTATATTAATAACAGATAAAGTTGTTTTCAAGGCAGGAAAAAAAAAAACCACTTCTAGAGATAGTAGTAGAAAGACATTCATAATGATAAAAGGTTAAATACACTAAAAGGATGTAACAATTTTAGTTTATATACACCAAAGAGATAAAGCAGAAGTGGTGAGAACTATAAGGCAAACAGACAAATTCACAATCATGGGGGAAAATTAAACCACTATTCTTGGTACCTAACAGAACAGAAAAAAATAAGCAGTAAGAACATAGACAATTTAGGGGTCGGCCCCATGGCGTAGCGGTTAAGTGTGCGCGCTCCACTGCTGGCGGCCCGGGGTTCAGATCCCAGGTGCACACCCATGCACCGCTTGTCAGGCCATGCTATGGTGGCGTCCCACATAAAGTGGAGGAAGAAGGGCACAGATGTTAGCTCAGGGCCAGTCTTCCTCAGCAAAAAGAGGAGAATTGGCATGGATGTTAGCTCAGGGCTGATCTTCCTCAAAAAAAAAAAAAAAAAGAATATAGACAATTTAAACAACACAATTAACCAACCTGATCTAACTAACATATATAGAAAACTGTACCCAATAACTATATAAAATACACATTCCTTATAAGCAGACAACTTAACACTTATAAATATTGATCACACACTGACTCTTAAAAAAAACTTAAAAATTTTAAAAGATCTAAATTATACAGAATATATTTTCTGACCACAGTGCAATTAAACTAAAACTCAATACAAAAAGGTAAGTGGAAAAGCTACATGTGCTTAGGAAGTAAAAATACATTTCTAAATAACTTAATCAAAGAAAAGGTCACAATAGAAATTAGAGAATATCTAATTGAACTAAATGAAAATTGATATTACATCTTAAAACTTGTGGGATAAAGATTTCTGCTTCCAGGAAGATGGAGCAGATGTATGTTTCCCTATTAATCCCACTAATACAACTAAACGTCCCGAACATTATACATATGACATAGATAACATGACTGAAAAATGGAGATTAGAAGGCAGACCAGGTAAGGACCTCAGGATAAGAACACAGTGGTGAGTTCCCTGGGTTTTCTTTTTCCCTCATATAAGCCCAACTTGGAGCTGAGAAGCTGCCAACGGGTTCAGATAAAAAAAAAAAAAGCCTAAAAGCCTGTTCTCTAGCCCAAGTAACAAGAAAGGGGAAGCTTAGCAAGACAACAAAATTTTAGACAATAACAATCTACTCCAGGAAAATACTAAAGAAAAAACTGTGGCTCCAGCTCCATCCACACAAGGAAAGGCCAAGTGGGGGGTCCAGGTAACGAGGTACCCAAGTACCCTGCCTGGGTGATATACAAGAAGGCCAAGTAGGAAGTTGGGAATTTCATCCCTGCTGAGCAGTAATAAAGCCCCATGCTCCTGCAACGCCAGTGGAGACCACATGGGAAACCTGAACTTTCACCCCTACCAGCAGTAAGGAAGAGTACCTCCCTCACCCTGCTGAAGTGCTGTCAGAGAAGGCCTAGCAGAGAGTTAGGACTGGCACCAGCACTCAGCAGTAACAAGGCCACTCTTTCCAGGGTGTCAGTGGAGATCACATGGGGAGCCAGAACTCCAAGGCACCTAGCAATAATGATCTCCCCCAACTCGGGTGTCAACAGAAGCCAACAGGGGAACTTGGACTTCTATCCCCAGCTGACAATAATGAAGTAGCATCGCCCCCTTTCCCTGCCAGAGCAGTGTCAGAAAAAGCCAGTTAAAACAGAAGGTTTAAATAGGATCCAGAGTCTCATAACATAATACGCCAAATATCCAGGTTTCAACAGAAAATCACTAGTCATACCAAGAATGAGGAAGATCTCAAACTGAATGTAAAAATACAACTGATAGATGCCAACACTGAGATGACAGAGATATTAAAGTTATGTGACAAAGATTTTAAAGAATTCATGATAAAAAGGCTTCAATGAGCACTTACAAACAAGCTAGAAATAAACAAAAGAGAAAGTCACAGCAAAGAAATACAAGTCTCAGCAAAGAACAGAATATATAAAGAAAAACCAAGTGGAAATTTTAGAACTGAAATATACAATGACCAAAATAAAAATCTTAAGTAGATGAGCTCAACAGCAGAAATAGAGAGGAAAGAGAAAGAGAAAATGAACTGGAAGATAGAATAGAAATTACTCTACCTGAATAACAAACAGAAAATAGACATAAAAAATAAATAAATAACAGATGCTCAGGGACTTGTGGGGCTAATAAAACATCTACTATTCATGTCATCAGAGTATGATTCTATTTATATGAAATATCTAAAATAGGTAAATCCATAGAGACAGAAAACAGACTGGTGGTTGCTAGGGGCTGGGGGGAGGGGAAAACAGGGACTGACCACTTAATGGGTAGACTTTACTTTGGGGGTGATAAAATGTCTTGTCTTCAATAAAAGACGCTAGGACAATCACATCACCTTATGGAAAAAAAGAAACCTAGGCCCAACTTTGTATTACACACTAAAATTAATTCTAGATGCAACGAAGATCTGAATGTGAAAAGCAAAAGAACAAAGCTGCTAGAATATAGGACAATATCTTCACTAACTCACAGCAGGAAAAGAACACACCCAAAAGGCTGAAAGGCAATTCCCTGATAAATAAGGAACCTGAGCACCTTTTCTTTATTCACGGGCCATTTGGATGTCCTCTTTTGTAAAATATCTATTTTATGTTTAATCTTTTACACAATTTTTTTCTATTGATTTCTTTTTACGTACTAATATGTAGGAATTCTTTATAAAATTAAAACCACAATGAGAAAACCACAAAGACTGATCATAAGTTTGGAGAGGATGGGAAGCAACAGTCTGTAGTGTAAACTGGCATATCCATCGGCATATCCACTTTGGAAAAAAACGAGCATTATCTACTAAAGTTAAAGAAATGCATATACTATGACTCAGCTATTTCTCTACTTCATATACACCCAACTGAAATATGAGTACAAGTGCACCAAGAGATTTCTGCTGAAATAATACTGTTAACAGTAATACTGGAATAATAATAGTAATATTATTCCCAACTGAAACTTAGAAACAAACCAAATGTCCATTAATCGCTGAAGAAACAAATTGCAGTATAATGAAACTAATACTTATGCCAATGAAAATAAGCTATAATACATTCTACATAAGTGAATATCACAAACATATCGTGCAAAAGAAAGAAGCCAGACACAAAAGAGTACAAACTAAATTTTCCAAACATACAAAGTTCAGAAAATATCTAACACAGGCAAAATTATAGTATTTAAAGGATACATGCTTATGTTCATTTAGGTTGTAAAATTGCAAAGAAAGGAAGTGATTAACATAAAAGTCAGAATAGTGTTACCTGAGGAAGGTTGGCAGTGTTCTACTACTTGATCTTTGTTGTGGTTACATGGGGGTTTGCTTTGTAAATCACTCAGATGGACAGTTTCTATATACTCTTCTGTACGTATATGATAATTCACAATTTTTAGGATTCAGAATCTTCTATTTTAAAAAGTTTTAATTCAAAATTTTAAGTTTTCGTTCAAAAATTGGGCTCAGTTTCATCAAGGACCCTGGTCTTCTCCATCCTTCTGCCAACACATTCTGTTGGCTTAATCGTCCTCATGGTTGTGAGGTTAACACAGTTTCAGACATCACATGGATAAACAAGAACACTCAGAAAAAGGGCCATTTCTTCCACCAGTTCTCTTTTGTTTGTTTACAGTCTTTTTAAGGTAAAATTTACATATAATGAAACATGCAAATTTTAGGTATACAATTCCTTGAGTTCACAAAGGAAGAACCCAAGAGTATTCCATTGTTTAAATATATCCCATTTTGTTTATCCATTCTCTTACTGATAGGCATTTGGATTGTTTCTGGTTATTATGAAGATTAGTTATCATGAATAAAGCTGCTATGAACATTCTTGTACAAGACTTTGTGGACATGTTTTCATTTGGGGAGAAGGGTAAATATATAACAGTGGAACTGCTGAACCATGGAGTATAGGTTTAACTTTATAAGAAACTGACAAATCTTTTCCCCAAGTGGTTGTACCATTTTCCATTTCAAATAACAACATACGAGAGTTCTGTTTGCCTCACATTTTTGTCAACATTTGGTGTTGTCAGTTGTTAAAAGACAAACTGAGGCACATTAACAATTTTAAGAGTTTATTTGAGCATACATCGATTCCAATGGGGCAACCCCAAATTCAAAGTGGTTAGGAACACTCCACCAACAGGAGCTAATGGAGAAGTTTTTATAGAGAAGATGTGGAAGCGAAGCAAGGAAATTATTTGATTGGCTATCACCTAAGGAGTTGCCTTAATTGAGAAAGTCTAGCTGGCTATGATTGGTTGTTCTTAAGTTTCATTT